>NC_087212.1:61354085-61361585 GCF_015104395.2 Macrobrachium nipponense | reverse complement strand
GGCTGAGGGATCATCGGACTTTGATTAGAGCTTTATATTCCCCTTCCTTAATCCAGGTTTAATTAAAACCATGAGGGAATGCTGACTACACGAATTCGTTTCGAAAGTCCTTTACATTTCCCTGGACGTTCTTTAGGTTCCTTAATGTTTCCGATCATATGATTTACCGCCATTGAGGATGATCTCCGAAAAAAGAAGTGGTATCCTTATGAAAATACTTGTCACTGAAAGTAAATCCACCTTAATCAGTTTTCCTCATCTAGGATCCATTAGATGCTCTAGTTATTCAAGTCATCTAGAAAGAGATTTTGATTACCAAAGTTATGTAGCCTGATAAGAGCTGGAAATTTATTTATTAAAATAAAATATGACGTAGTATTGCACCTTGATCACAGATGGCCTCAGGAATGGAGATACAGAAAGGACTAATATCTTCATAAACATAATCTAATCATCAGTCAGTGTATACCTCGGATAACTGTGAAAAATTCTGGTTAACAAGAATATGTTATCATGGTTTGATATACAAAAGTGAGAGTGCAAGGAAAAAAATTGAAGAAGGCGATCGGAATACTCCAGCTGATATATAGCAAATAGTTTTTAATGTACTTTCTTGAGCATTTGACAGGGCACAATATATCCAATAATGATTGGGGCCAATTATAAATGATTGTAAGCCTATCAATAATATATATATATATATATATATATATATAGATATATATATACATTATGTAATATATATAATATATCATATATTATAATACTTATATATATATCATATGCTATAATATATGTTTGCAATGGTATAGTGAAATCGATATTAAATGATATTTGTGGCTTAATATAGACACATTCATATATATATATATATATATATATATATATATATATAATATATACACACACACACACACACACACACATATATATATGTGGGAAGGGGGATATGTATGCAACTCCTGGTATATGAGCACCAGGTCCAAGTGGTACAATTGGCAGTAGTAACTGGGATAGGGTTCCGAGCTCATGGCTTGAGCCCTAGAGGTCTTCACTTCTTTAGGTGAATGGTGGACCCACAATCCAGAGTTGTGGCCTCGTTCAGGAGCACTAGAAATGATTAGCAGAAGGATAATGGATAGGGTTAAAACGTTGAGCACTGTGCCTCACTGACATCAACTTTGTTTAAAACCAATAGGCAATGGAAGCGATTATCCGCTTTGGTCAGCCAGGAATTGGGTATTACAAGAAACTATCTATCCTTTATTGCATTCAGACAATGAATCCCCAAGGGATAAGCATAATTTAGAAATGACCATCAATCCCAGGCATGAGTCGGTGCTAAGAACCTCAGGGTTTGTAAGTGTTACTGTTAAGCTGAAAATAGGGAATTGGAATGTGAGACCCCTGAATTAATTATCTGTCTAAAGTACTGATGGGTCAATATAACATAAGAACAAGAAAGACAATGTTGGGTGGAACATTTTTATGGGGTTGCGAATAAGAGATCCAATCGGAATAATCTGACTGATATACCAGAGATTGAAGATCTGAAGGTGTTTGTAAATGAATTCACAGTGTTGAGACAGAATCACTAATAGCGAAACTTGGCGATGAGAAACACCAGGTTATGATTTAGTCACTTAAGGGATGATTTTAGCTGTAATTGGAATGGCGCCTTGTAAACTACAACTGATCTGCAAAATATGGAATGAGACAGAGAAAGAAAGAAAGGAAGAAAGAAAAAAAAAACACTGAAGAGTAGGAAATGGCAATCATAGCAAAGATACCAATCAAGTTGATCTGACTGAATGTTGTAATAAAGAGGCATTGCACTACACTGGTTGGAAATTATTCAGTATGCGTATTCTCAATAGGCAGAAAATGAAATTAAGAAAAAGCTTAGCTTAGAGATGAACAAACAGGTTTTAGTAACGTCTGGAATTACACATATGAAATATTTTTGTGTGCAGTAGCGTATGGAATTTGAAATTCCCCTTCTGATGGCCTTTACTGAGTATGGGAAGGTATTTTATGATGTCCAGAAACCAATATCATGGAAATTCTTCTGTCATCAACTGAAGCTAATAGCAATTGTCCATAAATGAAATAGATGCAAAGTTGGTGTTGATCGGGACTAGTCAAGTGAGTGCAGTAAACTGGGGCGCTGCAAGAGAATGTTTTTCCATGATGTCCGTTGTTTGTCCTCTAGATTTTTCCATTCCGGGTTTTCTCATTATAAAGATGGGATTCATATTGGAATATCGATAGAATGTTGACATATTTGCAATATGCAGATGATGCTGTTTTAATCAGCAAATACCACAAGACTGACACAGCTTGCTTAGCAAAATGCATTACGTATTTAGAACGACGCATCTCAAAATAAAATTAAATAAAAAAGTGTCGGGAAACTCAGTGATAATGCATTAAGAAATGAAATAGCATTAGCTGGAGAAAAGACCAACGAGGCCGAATCTTTCTGATATTTAGGAACAATGATATGCTGTACAGGTTCTTTTGAGTGGCTACAAAAAGGGCAATTACAACAATGGAAGGCTGAACAAAATTTTAAAACAAACAAATTAAATATGAATAAAAAGTCAAGATTATACACAGGTCTAGTACGTCCTGCACTGCTATCTGCAATCATGGTGTGACTATGAAAGTTTATCTATATAGGTTTTGTCGATTTGAGAATAAAATCTTAATAAGAATATCAAGGGTCAGACGACAGGATAGTGACAGATGATATCATCAGGGAAAGTGTGGGAGTTCCTTATGTATATGATCAAGTTGAAAAGGAGATGGAGTATGTGGTAGTGCCAGTGGGGCCTCTGTGGGCACCACAATTTTTGTAGGACCCAGCCCTAATTGCATAAGACCTATAAGAAAGGAGGCCAGAGATGAGCAGAAATTTGTAAAAGACAAAGCGCATGGAAATCATGAGTGGCTGAATTTCACAGAGGCCCTTTGCGCCAAGTTGTGCTGTTGTGTTGGATATATATATATATATATATATATATATATATATATATATATATATATATATCTATATGTATATATATGTGTATATATATATATATATATATATATATATATACATATATATAGATATATTTACAATGTATACACATGGCAACAAAATTCTGGATATCTGTTTATGTGTATAAATTCTACGTTTCTACGTTTCTCTTCCCTACACTTTAGAAGCTAAGGTAGTTCCTCGAAGGCGACATAAAAGGAGGTAAAGAGAGCCAGAGCCCATAAAAGGAGGAAAAGTCGACGACGCACGAAACCCTAAAACCTCATTTGGAAACAATGACTCTTGGGAGAAATCTAACGGACTATTATCCTTAGCGGAAAGATGGCCTTCTTAAAAGATCTTTGGTACTGGCATTAAAATGCATAAACTGCTTAACTTCAATAACATTTCTTAGATGAGTGACCTAAAGGCGTACATACAACCAACCAACCATATACTATATAATAGATATATATATATATATATATTTTAACACACACACACACCACACACACACACAAACACACAACCACACACACATATATAATATATATATATATATATATATATATATCATATATATATATTATATATATATATATATATATTACAACGCGAAAAAATTCGCTGAGAATTTGGAAGTGATTGAAAACTAAGTTTTTGAGTTTTGCAACATGGACTACAGATTGCGAGGAAAGCGAACCTTACTTTACGATCTCTATAATGCAGAAGGGTTCTTGACGGGGGGCCTAGTGTCACCATGAGTGATGGTGGTTAATGATGATGAAAGTTAAAATGAACTGAAAAAATAAAAGTACTAAATACGTCAGTGACAAAACAATGACACCCGTGCAGGCTGAGTTTCCGATGTCCTGAAAACCATGTTATGCCCATACAATGATGCTATGCCCATGCAAGAACAGTGGCATAGGGTTTGAAAGTATTGGATATTTTATCATGTAACCAACATTTGAGTGAAATAACACGTGAATATCATGAGTGTGATTTTTGCCAAGTCCCAGCGAGTAGGTATTAGCTTTACTTGGGAAAAAGGAACATTCTCTAAATTCCCTATAGAATCAACACTGAGAAAAACAGAGAATGATGGCCTTGATACCATTGCATCAATGTGATAAGATTCAATATCTGATTTACGTGGAGCAGAAGTGGCTTGAATTCTAACCTGTCTAGCTTGCATGGCTTTCCATGTCCTTAAACCTCCTAAGAAAAGAATAGGGAAAAGAAAATATAAGGCCAAACCCCAGCTTGACAGAGGCATAGAGCATTGAAAGTACAGGAAGAGATTTTTCCGTGAACTCTGCAATAATGATCTTATTATCTGCTGGATGAGATGTGTCTAAACTCATATAATTTTTCGCTGTCGACTAATTTAGGAATCACAGAATCAATACGAAAGTTTATTTTGCCATGACAAAAGTTTTGCCGGCAAAGCATCTACTTTTTTTAGACGTACAAAAGGCGCCAGACTTCTTCAAAACTTCTCCCACTTCTTTTACAGCCCTCCCCAATTTTTCTTCTCCAGAAAAAGGACTTATTTCGAGTGCTACACAAAATACGATAAGATCTAAATTTCTTTTCGGGACGATATCTGTTTGACATAGTCTTCAGACTAAAAAAAACAGCAACTCCAGCGCCCGAAGTAGTATTGAAACTTGAAAAGACAGTCATATGTCTTCATCGTTTTCGAAATGAAACTGTCTTTTGGTGGACAATAAAAGTGCTAGACGGCAGTATTTTATTCTTTTCAGCACTCCATCTTCAGTGTTCCGCTCTTTCATTAAATGACAGAGCCCTTTCTAACAAACCCTAGTAGCTGTAATTATTCAATTATTTAATGAAATATACCTAAGCCATCACCAAGATTAAAAAATAAACTGGAATGATTATATGCGAAAAGCGTTTATTGTGAATATCCAAAGATACCTGAAGGAAAACGGACCAAGGCAACACTTTCACTCACACTCTTATTATCGCTCGTGCCAAACCTCTAAGGTCTCCAAGTTCTGTAAAGCTTCTTTATTCTAAGTCTTTTATCAGCCATACCCGTTAAACCTCTGAGGTGTGTGTGTGTGTGTGTGTGTGTGTATGATTGCTCGAATGTTTGTGAGTTTCTTTGAGCTAGCATGATATCTTGAAAATGGAGGACCAGATGAGGATGAGCACTGTTGAAAGTACTCATTGGATGATTCTCCAGATGATTAACTTTTGATAATTATTGAGGATAATTTTTGCCACGGAATTTAATCTCCCCCCTCTGGACTTAGCTTGTTTTATCTTTAAAAACTGAAACCAGGAACACACATACCGTAGATTCAGCATCCAAATTTTAAAATACCATGCATTCATCGTACAGATAAACTTAATCACTGCAGAGTCGTCTTGGCTGATTTCTCTTGTTGCATATCCACTTTTCGTTGCCTTTCTCCTGTTATTTTGCAAATAAAAGTCGGTCCTGTACTATGTCATCTGTAAATAATTCTAACAAACATATCTTCCTTGACCAAAACAAGCTTTCTCTTATCTTCCTCCGACCATCTCCTCACTTGAATCAAATATATATTATATATATATATATATCATATATACATATATATATTTATATATATATATACATATATATATATATATTACATACATATATACATATATATTTCTCGGGGATTTTGCCCTACTGCTTGGGTAGAGAAAGAAGCAAGGTCGTGGACCCATGTACAAAGCAATTCCAAACATACACAAACACACTCGCACGCAACTAAGACGTGATTGCGTTTGGTCGCAAACAAACATTTATTTAAGATGCTCCATTGAATGGAACTCATTATAAAGATCTACTCAAAGAAAACCGTTATTACAACTTCATGTAATATCTTTTCCCTGCAAATTACCATACAATTCTTTATTTCATCCTAAGTGTTTGGCCATCATTCAAGTGTATTAACATACGTTGTTTTTTTTCTTACACATTTCCGGCTAATATTCATTTACCGATTTCTTTGTTCTTATATCTGCCTTTACAATCAGTATTAATAGCTTAAAATAAATTTGATTTTTACACCTAATTTGTCATGAAATTGAATCTTTTCTGTGCTGTGGCTGAGTGACGACACATTCATTATTCAGGATAATTGTGTGAAATGATGGAACTTCTGATCTATAGGGTTTGAATGGATGATATGGTTCTGTTCTCTTTGCGGGGAATGGCAGAACCTCAGTATAAATTCTGCCTCTCTCATATTTTTTTGAAGTTTTCCATATTTTTCATGTCTTATCCATAAGTCCCTGCTCTTTTCAGTTACAAATCTTTACGTCGCTTCTCATTACAGATATTTTTCTTAATAAACTTATCTGGACATTGTATCCATAACTTCATTCCCCGACTATATGCGTCTAAAATTTAGCCGAGTTATCAGAATGACGGTTATTTCTCGTTTAAGCAGCTTCTCATCTAAATGTGGGACATCTCTATTGATGCTTCCAATACCAGATCAATACAGTCTCTCTCTCTCTCTCTCTCTCTCTCTCTCTCTCTCTCTCTCTCTCTCTCTCTCTCTCTCTCAAATTTTTATCAAGATGTAACTTCAATGTAATAGTTATGTTTGGCACATGCTTAATTAATCTATTCATATCAAGCCCAATACTTTTTTTTAGTACTTAAATGTTACTAATTTTATTTTTTATTAATGTTTAAGAGTTGTCTCTCACCACTTCAAAAAGTGTCAATACAATCATTTGTTACGAAATTTATGTTTGCCTATTTCGATTCCCATCCATAGCAAAAGGAAAATACGCCAGTGCCTAACTTTTCAGGACCGGAGCAACTGGTCCTGATGTAAGATAATTACAGTTTTGCTGATCCACATCACAAAAGGATTTTTGCCTGGCAACGAAAACGTCATCGAAAGTGAAAGTGACATGGTGGCCATTTGCACAATTCCCCCAACTTCATTTAACTACCAAGCCTGACTGAAATGTGACATTTCGAGTGAAACTTACCAATTTATGTTCGGGTAAAGTTCAAGGACAGACTTACTCGTCTTACGAGGACCTTCAGGAGATGGATAGTAAAAGTTGATTGCAGAGCAAGGTCTAAGGAAAAAGATTCCTTAGACCTTGCTGCACAGATGTGCGAAAATCATAAGTGAAAGTTCATTTTGTTTGAATTTCATTTACATTGCTTGTTAATATTTTCGTATCTAAAATATTAATTCTGCTATCTAAAAAGAATTTTTTAATGTCTCATAAAACAAAGTCCTGTACCTTTTCCCATTTGACTATATATATATATATATATATATATATATATATATATATATATATATATATATATATATATATATATATATATATACATAATCTTAACATATCTTACCTTGTAAATCGGACATCCTTCTCCAGAGATATTAATGCAACCTATCGTTACAGCACCTACAAACTGATGTTTTTTCAAAAACATC
>NC_087212.1:61246585-61349085 GCF_015104395.2 Macrobrachium nipponense | reverse complement strand
AATCAATTCATCTTTGTTAACGAGAAGTAGGAGAGTTGAGGAAATTTTCTAACTAATACTTGCACTTTGAAGGACAGAAATCACAACAAAGAAAATTAGGATCTATCACTGCGTCTCCAGAAATCTATAAAAATACCAAAAGGATATTTTATAATCGATCTATTAACTCAGTTTTCATTAAGAAAAACCGTTAGAATCCCTCTGTATAATCGATGGCAATGAGGTCCCGCCCACGAGAAGATCACAATGATTTGCTGACCAGACAAAAAAAAAAAAAAAAAAAAAAAAAGAAGTATCTGTTTAAAGCATTGAGTAATAACCCAAATATCATTGCCATCACGGCTGAAATTCAATAATGACAGCGACTAACATATTGATATTTTCGGTGGAGGAAATGTCACGCGGGAACTGATGGATGTAACGTAACCTTTGCTTATTATTCATGAGAAAAAAATTATGAAGGATAAATGACGCGGATTAGTTGCTTATAGAAGGGCGCTCATCACTGACGGAAGTCCGTGAGTCAGCTCTATGGGTGGTATTATTATCCATCTCTTTCCCGCATTGTAGGGCGGCTGAAAATCTTGCTTATGATTCGACAGTTTACCAGGAAACTGTGAATGCATGCAGTTGTATATGCAACGTTTCTAGACGAAATTATATATATATATATATATATATATATATATATATATATATATATATATATATATATATATATATATATATATATATATATATATATATATATATCATAAGAGAAAATATATTATACACACATATACTAAAAATTTATGCCGATGTGTTCTCTCTCATTTCTGTCCCCTTTTACAAAACACTATATATATATATATATATATATATATATATATATATATATATATATATATATATATATATATATATATATATATATATGGGGATACAATCCACAATGAAGTAAATTCCTCTTGTAGTTTAAAATATATAGTTCTTGTATAGGATTAGAGCTTTCGACAATCAACTGTGGTCTTGTTCACTAAAGGCTTTAGTGAACAAGACCACAGTTGATGGTCGAAAGCTCTAATCCTATACAAGAACTATATATTTTAAACTACAAGAGGAATTTACTTCATTGTGGATTGTATCCCCATTTACTTAGAGGTACGACATAGTACCTGGCTTCTGCATATATATATATATATATATATATATATATATATATATATATATATATATATATATATATATTATATATATATATATATCTATATATATATTATATAGTATATACATATATATATATATATATATAAAAAAGATATATATATATATATATATATGCATATACATACATATATATATATATATATATATATATATATATATACTATATATATATATACACACAAACATAGTATATGGCTCTAAAGAATTCAACGGAAAGCAAGCTCTTTCGCCTTTACTTTAGGTCACTCTCAAGTAAACTATATATAACAAAAAGTGATAAATAACAAAGAAGAGGTTTCATTAAAAAACAGCCAAACTTTGCTGGCTTTTGTAAAACCGATTCCCCATTGTAATTTCTTTTTCTGTTGTATGCAGTCTGCTCTAGAATACATAACGATAGAGCGGAAGATCTTGTACTTTATTGGCCCCAAAATCGGTTATGTATATATATACTATATATACATATTGTAATATTTTTTTTTACAAGTGGCACCGACTGCAACAGATTCAATACTTGTTTACAGTATCTGCATACAAGAAAAACCACGTTCACAGCAAGCATCATATTGCTGCTTATATCCCCTTAAGCATTGTCTTGGCATTGTTATAAAGTAACATTTTTAAGATGCTGCTCTAACAGATGGATATGAGAGGTAATATTACTCCTATTTTTTTTTAACCGTTGCAGATGCCATATATGGACAGCGGGAAAAGCATATGTTGGTAGTCTTATTTTATCATTATTTGTTATGCGAAATACAGGAAAAATGGAAATTATACAAGTCTTTGTTAAAAACTATAAGTCCTTTGTATCTATCGAAAGTTATTTCTTACATCTGCAAAAGAGCCTAATCATCGACACTGCGGTATTCCTGTACATTAACTCAGCTATTCCGCTGTCCTGTGTGTACCCCAGCCATCCTGGATACTAAGCCCCCTTTTATCCTATTACAGCTTTGTGACCAATATGAATTATATGCAGATAATGATATATTATACGTTACTGTAAAATAAATGACGTTATCCATCAGTGACCTTCTTTGATCAACACACTGCCATTCTATTGATGGAACCTGAAAACAACCACATATGCCCAGTGAAGATTTTATGAAAGTGTCTCCATGGGACTATGAAAATATTCATTGGGTAGGTACAGCTCATTCTGTCAGCGTTAGTCAGAAAGCTGACAAATAAGAGACTACAAATATATGACATTTCAAGTGGTATGAGGTTAAAGATACGATGCTTTCCATTACGATTTTATTAACAGTGAAAAAATATTACTTTTCGGCAATTGTGAATATAATAGCATTCCCCATGCTACCCTAATACATGAAGATTTTTTGAAATCTTTCACAAGCTTATCAAGTCCCACAGTATATCTGTTAAATACAGAAATTATCACAGTTACAAAATTAAATAAAAATGATTACTGGAATAGCAGGCATGTCAATCCCGTTTGGAGAATTAGAGAAATAAATGAATGACTATCTATCATTTCGTGTTGTCGCTGAAATGTTTCCAATTTCACGACTTCACATGCGACCATAACACAATGTTTTCTGTTTCCTATCAAGTACAAATACACTGTAATGCACATTTACACATACTGACATGTAAATAAGGAAATGATAAATGCATCTGTAGTTCATGAATGTCAAGAACATGATAACCAAGTCAAAGGCCTTCGCCGTGACCTTATTAGGTCTTGGACCGACTGATGACACGCTATTATATTTTGTATTTACAAGTAATAATGACAATGATGATTAAACGATCTAAGGAATTAATAATAATGATACACATTGTCCAAGGACCCTTCAGCAACCTCGAAAACAAAAAAGTTAGCTTACGACTTTAGCGTATTTCAAACAATTTCTAATCCACATAATCATGCAATATCCTTCTGAATGCTCACAAAAATAATTTCTAACCTTTACCAAACAGGCAGAGGTTGCGTAGCATTAATATATTCCAAATTGTCTGTCTTTCTTTTCACCGTGTTTCACATAACTATGTTTTACTAATAGGCCTACTTAAGGCATATCGATTTTGGATGAGGTATTCGTTGGTATCCTGAGTTAATTTTTTTCTAATGTTTAATCTGTAAAACTAAATCATTTTCTATAATTGTATCTGGTTCGAGTGCTTAGTTCTGGTTATCGCTGTAGGTCCTTCGAGCGGCATATGATCGCCGAAGGCTGGTGGCTGTTGGGTAGTACAGGGTACCGGCTCTCTGCAGTCCTCCCTGGTTGGCATCGTCAATGGCCATGCCACTTAAGCCCCTGACGGTGTTGTGCCTTCGCCTTGGCTGTCGCAAGATCTTCTGCACTGGTTTCTGGTGTTTGTGTTGGTTAACCGTCTCCTGCCGCACAAGGGAGTTCATACTCAAAAGCGAAAGCGCCCTACGG
Organism: Macrobrachium nipponense; assembly: GCF_015104395.2. NCBI lineage: Eukaryota > Metazoa > Arthropoda > Malacostraca > Decapoda > Palaemonidae > Macrobrachium > Macrobrachium nipponense. The sequence continues at coordinate 61,345,465 of NC_087212.1, read as the reverse complement.
AGAGAGGATTTCCTAGAGAACTCCCGGGAGTGCTGCTTCCCCTGGGGAGAGTCCTCAACGTATATAGTGGGGAGGTTGGTGTCAGCGTCACGGCCTCGTTTGTGACTTCTTGGCAGACGGAGGGAAACAGCCCGTCTGGGTTGCGATGGATCATCGTTAGCAGAGGATCCAGAAGTTGCCAGTTCATTAGTGGCCCTCGAACTTCTCACCTTCAGTGATATAGACCTCCCTAGACGCGCCTGAAGAACAGCTGTAATAGAAGACACTGAACTGACAGACCCCCTATCGCTACAGTTCGAACCCTTCGAGATTTTTCTTGCCCGAGAGATGTTGTGAAGTGGATGCAAGTAATCCTCTTTAGTGCTGGTGCTGGGCAAATTGGCATTGTCTACGAAGACTGCACCCATCTCGCGATTCGAACTGGGTGATTGGACAAACGATTGAGTTTGAGAATGAGGCCTCTCACAGTCAATACAGCTACCTAGCGACTCTCGTAAACTATATTTTCCGGAAGACTCACTGCTGTTACTGCTACGCCCTTGGTCACCATGAAGACTTGCATCATCGCAGCAGCTGTGTCCCGAGTCTAAGGCTGAATCTGAGCCCGAGTGACGTCCAGCAAGTCCATGATTCTCGTCGTTCATGGTACAACTGAGATTCTTATCGGAAGTTGCATCTGCATTGGACATGTTAGAAGTTCCACGACAGTACTGGCATTGACCCATCTTTTAGAGGTAAAAAGTGGTTACCACAGCGCCTCTGATGCTACCCATAACATTCAGGTCACACATAATTAAAAAAACTGCATAATACACAAATACAACTAAAGTAACCCAGTCGTATGTCAGACCATTCTTTTTTCTATGCCAGAATTTCCAGTTAGTTTCTTTATTACGACGTATCTACAGAACTCGTATTTAGGGAAAGTTTCTCAAACTACTTATCGAAAAAGTTTTTCTATACAAAATATGAACCAGCAGCTTTTTCTCTTTCTTGCTCTTCGCCAACAAAATAGAGCATCTCTTAGCAGCTAATACATGGAATAACTGAATGCTTTCCTTTTGATTCACACAAGGGATTACGAGGCGATGAGAACGTTCCCGACCGATCGACAGCCGTTCCAAGCGTGCACTGGCACTGGCTTACCCGATGAGAGCCTCAAATACTACATTTTACGTGAGCTGCCAGCTGCGTAATATGGCCCCCCTTCGCCTTTAAGACAAGTAGCTTTAAACAAACGCTGCCTCAAAGATTTTTTATTTGTCGTTCTTACAGAACTTTCACCAGTCTTATTTATTTTCCAGACGTAAATATCAGAATGTTGGTGTGGGAGGATAATGTTTAAATCCTAATAATTTCTTAACATACTGAATTTTTTTTTGGGGGGGGAAATAACAGAGTATCACAACATTGGCCGTATTAACTTTGAAAACATGAGTGATGTTACCCGAAACTTGTAACTGGTCATTACAATTAGTGAACAAAACTTCGGGCCAATATGACCACATAAATGAAAAAGGAACGAGTGAGACAATAGTTTGTACGGAAAAATACATAATTAAACTGATACATTCGCCTGCAAAAATGTATCAAGTCTGCCTTTCTTGTATACTTGACTAATTGTACGGAGGCAGCACCAAAGTGAAAAAACGATTTAGGCTTCTATGCTGTACAAAATCTTCTAGTTGTTTATGTCTCATTTGCAGGTAATATCACCAAATTTTTTTGAACTTCAGATAACAATTATAATATATATATATATATATATATATATATATATATATATACATACATAATATATAATCTGTGTGTAGATATACATATATATATATATATATATATATATATATATATATATATATGTGTGTGTGTGTGTGTGTGTGTGTGTGTGTGTGTCATCGCCTCCAACGCCACGTGACGGAATGGTTCTCTATGAAATTCTGCTACTCATGTCTTTCCTAAGCTTTGTTTTCAACAAACACCACTCATCTCCAGCTTCCCCTCTCAGTTCTCATCCAAGTAGGTCCGGGCTTTCCAACTCTTCTGGTGTCCAAGAGTCCAGCTGGCGCCACCACGCCTTATTCACCCTGGGGCTGCGTGAAACACATGTGCAAACCATCTTCATTTCTCTTTCATCATTGTCTCATCACCATGTAGAACTTCAAATATGGCATATTTTGTCACGCCATCTACGGCCTAATATTCTTCTTAAAGTTTTTTCGTCAGACTGACAAACTGTTTATTAAAGGTCTCCTCTGGGGATGCAGCTGAGAACCAAGAGTTATCGCTTCTTCAAAGGACCCCGTTCAATTGTTTCCAAGAGGAGCTGAGAGGCCAATGTTCCACAGAAAGGGTCTTCTTCCGGGCTAAAGCTGCCATACACGTAAGCGACTGGCTCCCTGATTTCATAGAGAATGGCACGAACCGCTCAATCTTTAACGTGTATGGGGGCTAGTGATGTCAGTCCTGTCGAGACTGGCCAGTCCCGTCGTCCCTGAGTGGCGCGTCTTGGTGTGTGTGAGTGGAAGGACTCGGTGCAAAAGTTTCGATATGTTTTACAATACCTGTATGAGTACTCAGAATCGATCGCACTAGTATTTCTTTGTGGGAGACCGGGGCAATTAGGAAAAAACTACTGTTCTAAAAGGATGTCTCAGTCAGTCAAGTATTTACCTCACGATTTCATTAGTGAGTTTTTGGAACTGTACTACAGAACACTTCCATGCTTGTGGAAAATACGGAGTCCAGATTACTCCAATAAAGTAGAGAGACAAGCAGCTTTTGAGCAATTACTGGAATTATGTAAAAAAAATTAAAATGAATAGATAAATAAAGATGCAAACACAGATATAGTGAAAAACAAAACTGCCACATTTAGGGGATCATTTCGCAGACTTGAAAAAAATCGGGAATCGAAGAAATCAGGTGCAGGAGAAGACGAACTTAGTACTACTGGGCTAAATACGGAGGCCATTTACCGCTTAACAGAGGGGGGGTCGGGAAAACAATCGATCTGGATATGGGTTAACTATATTAACCTTGTAATCTCAACCCTATGTACTATAAAGGTGAAAAGGTACAAGCCTATCTATCATCGTTGCCTACCGTCGACCTTTCACCTAAGGCATTGGCTGCCTTACCATACTGCAAGATATTAGGTGCCTAATAGACGCACGAAACCATCTTTGAACGCATAATGGAAGTTACAAATATGCATGCAATGCAATCCGGCCTTTCATGGTATCTTCTGACTAATATAAATGAGTTTTACAATTTATTTGTAAAGCATTTTAAAGGAAAAACGTGGCGATAAAAACAATAACATTCTTAAACGACTGTGAATTCCGCTTGTAAAACATTTGAGAGGAAATATGTCTGTAGCGATCCATTTCACACCTTTTATCGATATTTAAATTCATTCATCTGTTATAGGATGTAAATTACGTTTATGAGTGATACATTCCATATCGTCGTTGAGGCAGAGAGAGAGAGAGAGAGAGAGAGAGAGAGAGAGAGAGAGAGAGAGAGAGAGAGAGAGAGAGAAGTATTCTGAAATGCAGGCAACCCTTTGGGTAGGTTAAATAAAATGAAAAAGCTGAAAAGCATATTGTATAATTTGTCCAGAAAATTCATTCGCTTGACATGCAAGTCATATTTTCCATAAAGAAAAAACAATTATATTCTATATTTTGTCCAGAAAAATTCATGCACTGAAAGTCATATTTTAGATTAAAGAACAAATCATCAATATCTTAAAAAGACATTCACTGACACCACGGAAAAAAGACCACCACATGGCTGCTGACACAGCACAAAAGCTAATCTACAACATGCAGTTGAAAAGGCAACCGGTTTTTTATAAACATTGGATCTTATGTCTCTTAACCTCAAAAACATATTTCAGATGCGATATCAGCTTACACACATACTTAGCCGATAATTAAAAATCTAACTTGCATCATGAGAATTGAAAAGTTATGAAAACACACACACACACACACACACAAAGACAGAAAGCTCAATACATTACATGGATGGAAACAAATTAATTATCAAAAAAGAGTGATACAGTTTCGAGCTACTGTACCGGATATAACTGAAGGTGATGACCTCTTTTCAAGATATTAATGAATGGGGCAACATTATGCAAAAGCTACCTTGGAAAGACCCCTCAATTAAGCTAAAACATGTTGATAAAGTGTCGCACATGTTCATTCATGAAAGCTAACTGTCGTCGACTACACTAGGAGCAATTAAAACTGGCCATCAGCAAATGACGCGATTTGTATTGGTACAATAATCTAGTACCTAGCTTACCACTGAGGCCCTATTCTGAGGTCCTCCTTAACTATAAAAACGGATTCCATTACCCGATTACTGTACCTGAAGTAGCAATCAAGATTAGGAGCGCCCGAGTCAAGGACATCCTTTGAAACATTAATGTGGTTAACTCAGTTCACAGAAACGCACACCAAAGCATGCCATGCCAAGCACTCATAAAAGATAAGCCAAGCCACGCCATGTCAAACACTCTAAAGGCCAAGCCAAACCAAGCCAAGTCATGTCATGCCAAGAATCTAAAAGCCAAGTCAAGCCAAGCCATGATATGCCAAGAATTCTAAAAGCCAAACCAAGCCAAGGCAAACCATGCCATGCCAAGCACTCTAAAAGCCAAGCCAAGCAATATGTCAAAAACTCTAAAAGCCAAGCCAAGCCAAAGTATGCAATGCCAAGCACTCTAAAAGCCAAGCCAAGCCAAGGCAAACAAACCATGCTATGCCAAGCACTCTAAAAGCCAAGCCAAGCCAAGCCATACCATGCCAAACATTCTAAAAGTCAAGCCAAGTCAAGCCAAGCCATACCATGCCATGTATAACACTCTAAAAGATAAGCAAAGCCAAACCATGCCATGCCAAGCAGTTTAAAAGGCAAGCCAAGCCAAGCCAAGCCAAGTACTCTAAAAGCCAAACCAAGCTAATCTAAGCCAAACCAGGCCATCCCAATTACTCTAAAAGCCAAGCAAAGCAAAGCAAAGCCAAGCCAAGTCAAGCCATACCATGCCATGCCAAGCACTCTAAAAGCCAAGCACAGCAAAGCCAAGCCAATCTAAGCCAAACCATGCCATGCCAAACACTCTAAAAGCCAAGCCAAGCCAAGCAGCCAAGCAAGTATGCAAGCTATACCACGCGATGCCAGAACTCTAAAAGCCAAGCCAAGCCAGCCAAAGCAAGCCAATCTAAAGCCACCAAAGCCATGCCAAACCGACTCTAAATAAAAGCCAAGCAAAGCTAAGCAAAGCCAAACTATGCCATGCCAAGCACTTTCAAAGCCAAGCCAAGCCAAGCCATGCCACGCCATCACATGCCAAGAACTCTAAAAGCCAAGCAAAGTCGAGTTATGTCATGCCAAGCACTCTAAAACCCAAGCCATGCCATGCCAAGCACTCTAAACGCCAAGCCAAGCCAAGCCACGTCATGCCAAGCACTCTCAAGCTAAGCAAAGTCAAACCAAGCCATGATATGCCAAAAAAAGCCAAGCTGAGTCAAGCCAAGCCATGCATTGCCAAGCTCTCTAAAAGGCAAGCAAAGCCAAGCCAAGCCAAGCCAAGTTATGCCATGCCAAGCTCTCTAAAAGGCAAGCAAAGCCAAGCCAAGCCAAGCCAAGCCAAGCCAAGCCAAGTTATGCCATGCCAAGCTCTCTAAAAGGCAAGCAAAGGCAATCCAAGTCATGCCATGCCAAGCACTCTAAAAGTGGCAAGCCAAGTCAAGTCATGCCTTGCCAAGAACTCCAAAAGTCAAACCAAGCTTAGCCAAGCCATGCCATGCCAAGAACTCTAAAAGTCAAGTGAGGCCAAAGCATGCCACGCTAAGCACTCTAAAAGCAAGGCAAAGCCAAACCAGAGAAGCCAAGCCATGATATGCCAAGCACTCTAAACGCCAAGCCAAGCCAAGCCACGTCATGCCAAGCACTCTAAAAGCCAAGCCAAGCCAAGCCGCGCCAACAACTCTAAAAGCCAAGCCAAGCCTAGTCAAACCATGCCTGCCAAGCACTCTATAATATATAAACAAGTATACAATTATGTCTAAACCCTATGTAAGAAAGCAACTATAGAATGCTGAGTACATAATACTGTATACCATTAATTGGTGGGAGGGGAGTGGGAATTACATGTATAATAATGACTGGGGAGTGTATATCAAACGCTACACCGGCAGGACGAAACCCGATGGCCAGCTTAAGTTGGGGAGCCGAGTGTTTAGCTTTGATTGAAGTGCCCTCACCCGGAGGTTCTCGCTGAAGTCTGGTGTTTAGCCCGCTGTAGCGTTCTAAGGACTGTCATAATACTTCTAGCACATATAGTAGTTTATATCTAGCGGATTGAGAACTTCGTCCGAAATTTTCACTTTTATACCATGTAGTCCGCAGAAGATTAAGAATAGAATAACAGTGCATTAACCGCCCCTTCTTCCAGTTTTGACAATGAAAATGAAAGGTAATAGGATTTTACAGAAAAGTAAAAAATCTACACAAATAATCCACCAGGTTTCAAAAAGAACTGCTTAAAAGCAAACATCGAAAACCACAAAAAAAGCCCCTTTTGCGGATGCATATAAGAAAAACAAACAACCGTAACATCACCGTACCTTTAAAGCAACAAAAAGTAAAGCAGCGTGCTCATAAACACAATTCGTTTTCTTCCAAAATATCTTGAAACTTGAATCTTTGCAAGCATCATAAATGTGCGTCAACACATCTTCTAAGAAGAGTTTCCACAGAGAGAAAAACTGAAAGACGCGCAAAGAAGAGGCTCAGGGCTGCTGCCGGATTTTGCTGGAATCTATACGAGGGTTTTGTTTGTGCTCCGTGATCTTGCGAGCTTCTCTTCAAGTCTAGCACAGTGTCTCCTGAAACCCGAGTCAATATTTACACATTTAAATGTCAGCTCCTGAGTATCACCTGATTTCAGCGAAGATGAACACTGAAAAATAAGGACGAAATATTGGTCAATGTCTAACAAGGTCTCTGCATACAAACGTGTGACTATTTACACACCAACAAATCAGCCTACAAAGACGACCTAAGTTTTGCTATAAAAGATAGTGATAATAAAGATGAAATGTCTGTTAGAACTCGCATATTGCGCATCTAAGTGACTATACATATTACGGAATATGTAAAGGTCCGTCACTGAACAGCATCTTATAAGGGTGACGTTTGAACTGTATACGACCGTTCATGAATATAGTTAAATAACAGGGAAATTAATGACGAATGTTTCATAATAAATTCTCATAAGATCGTAGAAATGAAGGAAAATCTGTAAATTCTTAAGAGTAACAACAGTAAAGAAAATATCTGAACGCACAGACTTAATTTTAAATCGCAGAGGTTTACATGATTAAAAATAAAAACGTGATACGCGCCTTTTCAGGTTCATCTCCTTATCTAATAAAATGACTTGTAAGTTTTTTTTGTAGAGATCTAGAAGGGGAAGAAGGGCATTAGGTAAAGAAGAAATTAGGACGTGGCTGAAATCGTTAATAGGGGCTAAAGGTCTAGTGTTTCTTGAACTCACATTCTCTTATATCTACTGAGTTTTGGACTTATAACACATAAGGGTGCAACATTAAGTAAACGTTGATTCGACCTTCTCAACTCATTTTTTCCTTTCATGTTACCTTACGAAGTACAAAATGAATCCTTGTGCATCATATTGGCAGAATAACACATCTACAAATACGAGTATGAGCTTTGTAAGTCACAGGTAATGCCACAGATTTTAATAAGTTCCATTCGATATACTGAGGTCAATTTCCAACGTGGCTGGGTCTTGAATTTATTCCCAAATTAAAGATTCCTTGCTTCACGTAAGATCTTTCTAAAGACTCTTCGACTGAATAAGGTTTACTTGTCCCTTGATAAATTATTAAAAGTATGAAGAGAAAGGAAAAGAGCAGAAGAATGAAGCTTTTAATCCCTCCATCTCCTGACTATGGAATTCTTTCTCTCCTATAACCTTCATTTTTCGATGGCTGATTGCTTCCTTCGAGGTTAAGCTTCACTATTTTTTATCTCTTTATTTTTTCCACCGTCATAATATAGTAGTAAGCGAGGCAACTACTTGACCCTTCAAGGGCTGTGAACTATTTTCAATAAGAAACACTTTACATAAGTTTCAATGCACACACCCTCTCTCTCTCTCTCTCTCTCTCTCTCTCTCTCTCTCTCTCTCTCTCAGACGCACATGTATATGTGTGACAAAAAAAAAAGTCTCTATTCCTGACCAAAGGAGACTAGATTTGCTTACAGTGCTTGGAAATCCCACTTGCCCGAGGTGAACTAAAGGAGAGGTTGGAAGCGGGGTAACAAACTCATCCCCACAAACTTGCTGAGACCTTGAAGGGTTGGTTGGGTTGCACTCCATTCCCTGAAGTACATGCCATTAAAATGCCGGCAAAATTTGAATAATTTTGCAACTGCGTTGTACTTGTAACATGCATGTTATGTATATTTTTTTTGAATGTTAGTAAAACATTTACTGGTTTGTTTAACGAAACTAAATATATACGCCCATAGTGCACCCATAACGTCATAGATGACTGTATCACATGCCGCTATTCAATTTCTGGATAAAATAAACTATATACCAATGGAAAGTTATTTATGGCAGTTTTGTATATATATATCTCTATTATTTCATTCTTGGCTTTTTGTTCATATAAAATCATAAATAGTAGATCATAATTTTCCTTAAGTATTAATGTGCCGTGTAAGAGTGTTTCTGACATGAGAAATAAATACCAGATGAAAGACAGTAAAGTACGACTCCAAAAATAAAGAACGATGTCATCATGCCTACAGGCCTTTGCTGTTGTCAAAGATTTGTAAACTACCAACTTCATCCACCGAACGGATAAACGAAGGCATCGGGTTAAGAGTTGGAATAAAAGAGTGAGCTTGTCTGAAATCATCCAAATTATTCGCTAAAGGATAAAAGGAGATAACTATAATTTCATTAAATTAGAAGAGAAAGGGAAAGCAAAGTTTGTGTAAATTCTTGGGGATAATTTTAGCCACGACGAAGAAGAATAAACAATTAGGAGCAGGAGTGCTAATGTATACCGTATTCACAAGGGAGTTCTAACCCGTTCTGTGCAGCTTCGAAAGCAAAGTTTCTCTCCGTAGCCTGGAAAGACAGCGAACAAGCGTGGTTAAACCAGTAAAATGCACATTTATGTTGCACGCAGACTTGTTTTACATGACTTTAGTAGTTTGTTGAGGTTCAGAGATAAAAATATATGCAGTTAATCAATTTATGAAATTGAAATTTTGAGCTTCAAAGTTAAGTAATTAGCAGAAAACATTCGCTACTCTAAAAGGTACAATTCTTAAAGACATTGGTGTATTGTTCTTAATGCAAAATGTATGTTTTTCCAGTTTTCTGAGAGAGAGAGAGAGAGAGAGAGAGAGAGAGAGAGAGAGAGAGAGAGAGAGCGGAAACCTCAAACCTTTATATTTTAAATACAACGAAAAAAGGACAACATCCCCCATTTTATTATTGTATTCCGATGCAGGGGCTTCCTCCCCCCCCCCCCCCCCCAAAAAAATAAATATTCCGTATTTCCTCTTCAAGGTTTCCGCACAAAGAGAGAGAGAGAGAGAGAGAGAGAGAGAGAGAGAGAGATTTTTAATCAGAATTCCATAGCATTCTTTCTTCAGTTCCTCTTCGTTTCCTATGAAAAAGAGCGGTCTTTATTTCCGTCACCCACAGAGTTCACCGAATTTCAATCTCTCCTTTGACACATCTGCGCTATTTCGTTCTTAACCACAATCCAAAAGATGACTTGGGGGCAAGTGGATTATATATATGATTTGGTATAAGCTTACGTCATTAATTCCACCCAGTCATTATTTTTATTGATAAAGCAAACGCGATCTGATTACTTGAAGCTTAATTTCAAATTCTGCGTAATACAAGTTGTTTTACAAACCGAAAAAAAACATGAAATCTCAACTAAAAATGGAAATTGCCCAAGAAATAACTTGCTTCTATTAATTATCAAAGAAACAAGATCGCTGTAAAATATAATAAAAATAGCATAAAGGCAAACTTGATCACAGAAAAAAAAAATTCTACCCCCAATGATCAGAGAAATGTGGCAATTAAGAGTTTTTAGATGATTTTAAAGATTAACTTTGCTATAAAGAAAATAACCCACAATAATAAGGAGAGTGGGTTCTGGAGGAAGCAGCAAAGCAGCCCTTTACTCCTAAAATGGGTAATAGGGCAGGAAATGTGCCTTAAAAGGCATTTCGCACCTAATTACCTCGAGACTCAGTGACTGGAATGACCCCCCAGGTATGCTATGATGGCTCGAATCTCATTCCGAAATTTCCGAAGAGCAATTCCGTGATTTATGCGCTTTATGTAATATGAGTAAAAGATTTACTTGTAAACTAAAACAAATTTAGGTGGATGTCCTAGCTGAGGATAGTCTTAATAGTCTTAAAACTTCAAAGAATTTCAAGATACTCTCCTCATCTACGATTTCTCTGTATCTGTGTATGTATGTATGTTCTACTTCATGGACACCTTTAAATCAATTATTTTCCTTCACAGGTCGTTCCATAAGGACGCATGTTTATTATAAATAATGGTAAAAGTGCAAAATAAAGAAAAAGGCAAAAAATATAACCGCTAATACTTTTAAAATGAAAAAGTATTCTTTGCCATAAATAGCTGATTGATTTCTGGATGAAACAGATGACATCAAACTTGATGAATACTTAAAGATGACAATGAATCCGTTTACTGCCTTTGTATCGATAAATAATTTTGAGATGTTCCTGTCTCACCTTCTAGACTTCCTTTGCTCTCTACCTCTGCCTTGTCTGCAAAGTAGAACTCCCCTTTAAGGTTTTGGTGATATTCTTGAAGTTAGTTTCATTCTTGTGATTTCAGCTGGAAATGCCTCAGTGAATGCTTTTATACCGTTATTTCTATTTTGGTACGTCGCGAAGTGTCTGCTTTAGTGGATTTATATCTCGATTTATGTCCAACTACATTAACACTGGAAGATCACCAAAACGCACGAAATATCGCAATAGTGTGTGAGCTCAATGAACCCCATTAACAACAGCCATTACCATAACAACTGTAATTGCACTAACATGTTTATCTGATTCCGCTAATTCAGTTCGATTACTCGCCCCCACAACAATCCAGACTGTGTGTGGGCCCAAGTTTCAGATTTTCTATTTGGCGTTTCCATTAGACTTAGATTTCCGAAAATTTAACGGTCGTTTGGACGGAAACCCTAATGTTCTCATTTACATAGGCCTCATAGGATCGGGAGAAAGAAGGGAAGAAAGGGAAAAACCCCGAGTTCACAGTCTGAAGGAAGCGATCGATCTGGTTCTTGAAAAATGTTATAGGAATCAGTGAAAGCTGTACGTGGGGAGAAGTCAAAAGATTTTCCATATCCGTATATACACACGTACATATACACACACATGTATATATATGTATGTTTATGTGTGTGAGTGTGTTTGTAGTGTGTGTACGTACACACACACACACCGCATCTTACACACACACACATGTATATGTATATAGTATCTAGAGGGTGGGTGTGTCTGTACGTACATATATACATTAACGTCATTAGGTGGGACTTTCTGAAAACATCCAATCGTTAGTGCAAAAGAATCTCCGCTTTCACTACAACGTTTTAACTAATGAACGTTCAAAATAAATAGCTTCATAATGTTGGTATAAATTTCCATTAGAGTTGTAATATAAAAGCACCGTGAATTCATTAAGATAAACGATAAAATGAAAAATTACTCAAATGATTCCCTTGAGTAACTACGAATTGTGGCTGGGGTCACATCCAAATATCATTTGTCCCAAGGTCCATGCAGCGGAAACCCATTTAGATAATTACTGAAAAAATAAACAAATGTGTCAGATTATAAAAACGTACTAACTGCAAACAATGATAATTTTAAGAAACGAAAATATGAAAGAGGGAAAAGTGAGAAAATCCAGGAGCCACCGAACTGATCGATACATGTGCAACTAAATAAAGAAATCCTAGCTATTCTTCTAAATCTTTGTGCTTATGATCTGAACTTCAATCACAGAGATTCCATGTGCCATCTGCCCTCACCTACATTGTAAAGGTAACTGTTAATAAATCTTGGTATAATAACGTCCCTGAAGTTAAAATTAAGTACCTTGAATTTGTAAAAAAAAACAAGTTGGTGATCTACATTATAATAAATCGACGAGAAAGATTTGGAATCTTAATAAACTTCATATACTACCAGCAAAGACCTTTAAGTACTACCTCAGATTTTTTCTTGTAATTACGCTGTTTATAACGTCCCCAAAAAGAGTGATCTGATAATTTCCGCAGTGATATGGTAAGTTCTGTGGGATAGACATCGAACGTCTTATCTAGCCGAGGTCCACCGGAAGAGGAAAGAAATATGAAAGGAGAGGCAAACATCTTTATCTGCCTACTAGTGAGCGAAGCAACTGACTCCACTGCTGAGAGAAATGATACAGAATTATGGGAAAATTAATAAACATGGGCCAAGGAAGTCTTTGATTTAAACTGCCATTCAGAACGTGGCCTGCGAAGCATGGTTTAGTAGGTTCTACGTCTGGAAACTTTTGATACTCTACTATCATCTAAAAATGAAAGAAATGAAAATATCTCACACAAGGAAACTGGGCTGATATTTAGTTGTTCGTTCTTCATCATTAAGAGGTAAAAACCTCTGCATACGAAAGTTAGTGAATAAGACTGTCGCGGTTATTAAAAACATAGCAGAAAGAAACTGACATTCAAACAAAATTTTAGGAATAGGTACGCCACAAATTTTATTGAAATAACTTCTTTTCGCCTTTAGAACAAATACACTCAACGGCTGAGGCTTTCATTGTTGGTCCTTATAACGATTGCATCAGACTTCATATAATAAATGGAACGGGTATTTTATGTAAGGAAATGTTTCCTTTGTGAGGACCTATTCATCACATTAATTCGAACTTTCGTTTCTTAAGGAAAGCTTCATTTCCATTAAACGACTAGATTCATGTATTAAATTATTCCACCGACCAAAATAAAGGCGATTTTCATTTGATAATTGGAAACCATGTTTCTGAACTGTGATCTCATGGTAAAATATAAATTTTGCTACCTCAACATAAATGCTTGGCATGTTCTAGTGAACTAACACTTTTCTTCCCTTACTCATAGTGAGTGTATTATTTTAATTAGGGCTCCTTCCAGGCAAGCGTTACTTCTTGGTAAATGAATAATGTTGCCACTTCGAGATATCGATTTGATTCAATATGAATATATACCACGAAAAAATATGTATTTGAAAAGATCATACTGCTTAGGTCAAGCAGAGCGATTTCATTGCCTATAAAAATGGGAGTAACGCCAAATCTGGAATGCTTATGATAATTCCAAACTCGGTAGGATCAAAGAGAAACTTAAATGATCTATTTTCATCCTTTGTTTGTCTCATCTTGTCAGCATGGTTTTAAATAGATGCTTTCGAACAACTTGTTTGCAAAGGACATATTATCCCGTCAGTAGACTGTACCCACATTATAGAGGTGAATTTTGCCTAATATTTGGGTTATGATCATAATGAGTTTCAAAATAACATAAATTAGTTTTCCTAATGAGGTTACAGTTTGCAATCATGTAAATATACCACACCGTAGATAATATCTTCAGTTTATCAAAAGGTTTGCATTTCATCTGCCCTACTTCTTGACACCATTTTGAGATTTTAATAATGCTCTGGACCTTAAACTCAATTATAATCTAACAATTATTCCATGTTACTTTTGTGTTAAATTTTAAACTTGTTTTCATGCTCTAACTACCTCTTTCTCTCAGTCTCAAGAGGACATATTCATCTGCTATTTGTAGCCTTCAATCTATGAATAGATGAAGAGTCAACCTCGGTCCAGTCTTCTTCATAAAGTTTCTCTGTAGTATCTCAGCGACGGAATGAGAGCATCTCTCAAATTCTTTTGTTACCTTTTCGTACATTTCTATCATTTTCTTCTCCGTTTCCGTTCACTATTTCATCTTCATCATCTATTTTCTTCTTTGATAAGTTCCTTTCTCGTCTTCGCTCTCACCCATACTCTCGAGCACCTATTCACTAGTGAATGCATTTCATCCTTTCGTCCGACGAGACGCCGGGTGCAACAGAAAGATTTCTTCAATGAAACCATCGGCTCTTTTATAGGTGACTCCTTCATTGGCTAAAGTTCCAAGTCTTTTATGTTTTTCCCTTATAATTCCATGAAAATGTAGCATAAACTCCCTGCAAACAACAGCAAGGACATTTTTGGTATAGTGCATTATGAAAATGAAGACGTAAAACAATTAACCTTGCTTAAAAGATAATAAAAAGAAGAGGCTACTTAGTTAAGATACTCTTCCCATCACTTATTAGTTATGATACATTCGACTACGAAACTGAAACAGAAAAAGAACAGAATTTTCCAATAAAATCCCATATGAAATACGATCTGGAACATTCATTTTTCCTCTTTTTCCCCTGAAACCCTTTCGTCCATCGTCAGTAATCTATAGCTTGTAATTAGAAAAAGAGGCTTCTCTCATTCCACCTTCTGGTATTAGATGCCAGTTGAATTCCGAGCTATTTTTGGAAGCACGAACAACAAAGACAAAAGGGGGGAGGGGGAGGGAATTGAAAAGGAGACGAAGACTGGTGTAAACAGAGCCATACAGAGGGGAAATGAGTTGGAGGGAAAAGGAGGGAGGGTAGGAGGGATTTGGGGAGGACACACAGAGGGGCCCGTTAAAGCAGATAGCTCGTTTAGTGAATCACAGGAACAGGAAGAGCCCCTCGCTATGTCATCGTTTCCACGGAGGAGAGTCGGTGACGTCAGAGAAAATGGCTCAGAAGGCTGGTAAACGAACGATGTGTTCATCGTTGTTATTCAATGAACGGTGGATATTCTGTCGCTTGCTGTGTAGTTCTTTGAATGCTCCTCTACATTAGGGGAAACATTCCAATGGGAATCATTTTCTCTGGTGAGATGCGGCATCGCCTCCCACTACAGACTTTATACTTTAGGGAGCAATGGGTCCGCTCAGAAGCATCGCACCTTGACGCTTTTTAACCTATTTATATTTTGCTTGTTTTCTGATGAGTTTCATATCTTTGTTTATTCAGTAGTTTACTGTTCTCTTTTATCCGACACCCTTTATTTTTCTTGCAGTAAGTGGCCGGCAGGCCTTAACTTTTTTAATTTATTTGAACTGTTAGGAAAACTGAAAAGTAACATAAGGAATTTAAGTGGCAATACTTGAGTCAAGCGCAGCTCAACCGCAACCCTGCTCGTCTTTTTGTTGGAAAGGAAAAACATTATCTCTTATAACCTTAACGAGCCCGAGTATCAAAATAAAAATATCAGAGATATAAGTTCTGCGGAAAGAAAAGGTAATATTTAAAAATAATTCTGTCATTGTTTTACAATAAATTCGTTTAAGTAATTACATATTTATATCTCGTTTCAGAGCTATTTCTAACCTTACAAGAAAAAAACTTTCTCTGAACTCCCTCTTCTTCCCCCAGACTTGAACATGAATGTAAACCCGAGCACATGGTCAGCTTTTCATCAGTAATAAACAATTTACTGAGCGGGAGTGATTACAAATGCACCAAAACAGCTGACTGACGTACACAAGATAATTCATTCATTTTTATTATTACGCTGAAAGTAGTTCCACACTGGAGAAAGAGGAGTAAGATTCCACAGACGTCAAAACAGTATTTGAGACCGAGTATGAGAAAACTACTATTTTAACACTAAATACAGATCATACGAACACGAAGCATGCATTAAAGACATGGAATTACGTAAAAAAGTGGTATTTGGTAGCTTCGCCACTTTAGTAGAGTAGTGTCAAAGGTAATCGAGGCACCTATTCACCCGTTAACCACAGGGAAGGAACTTTTGAAGAAGCATTGATGAAGACTATAAAGTAAACGCAGAATTTAATAAAATATTCATACAATATGTAAATGGCTGAGTCATGACTACAACTTATTTGAAACATTTTTTACAAGGAAAATTTTATTTTGTTTTTGTTTCTAAATTTATTTTATAAAATAATAAAATTTTTACTTTACTGATATGATTACTAATTCTAAACTAAAATCTTTATGTACGTTCTTTCTTACTTATGGAAAGATTCGCGTGGCTTCAAAAGGGAAGCTTGTGGTATGGAGTAAGCAAATCTGAATTATTTCACAAATAACTGAGACATTTCCACAGTTCTTTATATGTGAGTTTAATACAACGATCACATAAGAACAAGAGACGGGGCATAGGATCCGATAAGTGAAGCCAGCCTGTGAGCGCTACCCACACCAAGATGGCGGCGGCCCGGGACGACTCACCCTAGTGGCGAGTCCTTTCTGCATTAGCCAGCCAAGCTAAAGTTAGAAATCACCCAATAAAACAACAACTTTCTTGGGCCAGTAAGAAGCTAATGTCAGGCTCATTTCATCTTTTATTCTGATGTTTTGCGATGATTTGAATAGTATTTTTCGTTTATCTTCCACTACATTCTCTAGTAACGATTTTGATTACTTAATAATTTAATTCCTTTAAAAATGATTTAAAATGTTTCTATTCAATTAGTTCATTTTTGATCAAATGAGCCCAATTTATGCAATAATTTTGTTTTATTAAAATAAATATTTGCATCGCGTAACAGTTTGAAACGATGTCTTTTCCCTTTCTACACATTACTACGCTTTCTGAAAGAAAAAATACACTGGCAAAATTAATATTCATAAACTATGAAATCATCGTTAATACGGAACGTCAGGTCGTACCACTTTTCAATCCGTCAGCAGTTTGTCTTTAGTCTAGCGACTGTTGTGCAATTTCAAAGCTTGAAGGGCCATTGTAATAAATAAATAAATAAATAAATAGAATAAATAAAAATGGTGAATGGATCATGTCGGCTTAAAAGTGTATCTAATTAGTGTATTTTAGAGTTTTACTGTTAAATTATTTAATTGTCACTTGTTTAGTGTTTCTTAAATTAACAACGATATTTTTATTCATGGTCTGTTGGAAGAACGAAATTATTAGTATTAATGCATCAATGTTTTAAGTTTTCGTTATTTGAACTGATAATTAATGGAACCATTGAACTTCGAAATTGGACAATAGTTACTAAAATAAACACAAACAATGTTTTCTGCTTTTAATTTTATCTTATTATATAAAATAACCGATCTCTTTTCACAGTGAATCTGTTACTTCACTAATTGTTTCAGGTTTTTTTATGATGACTGATGTGATACAACTACTATGATTGATTAATAAGTGTCACAAAAAGCAAATGCACGGCGCGAAGCGGTAGGCAATCGCGTAATAAACTATCTTTTATTAACCGCTATGTTTGTCCAATCACACAAGCTATTTTTTTTCAAAGAATATAATTAAAAAGATTTATTCCTTTAGCTACAACTATGTTGCGTTGGTGACGTCTCTGGCCTAAAAATGAAAAAATTCATCTCAGCGTAATTTTTTCAACTCATAATTCAAAAACTCAAATAAAATTTCAAATTTATTTAACTGTAAAAAGTATAAAGAAGCAGTTATTAACGTTCCGAATGATGCTGTTAGCGTTCATAACTTAAGTTTTTCACTTATGTCAAGTTTCAAAATTTTATCTTATTCCTAGGTAGGTTAGATCACGGAATATTTGATAAGAGTGCATTAAAAATTTCTACTACTCTAGGCACGGTTTGGTGGTTCTATCCCAGACCAAAATGGCGGTGATAGCTTCATCTCCCATAACGCTTGTTAAATGGTTATGTCCCATCGAAATAGCAAATTGAGTGTCCCATCACTTTGTTCCTCTACACGCTTCCAAGTTTGTTATCTTTCCATATCACCAATGATCATAATAACTTTGAATTATACGGTTAAACTGCTTGATAAAACTTAATGCTGTACTTTAAATCATAATGAAATCCCCTAGACAGAGAGGTGTGTCTCTTGTAATTTCAGCTCTTTAACATTAAATAACACAGTTACGAGGGAAATATAAAGAAGATAGTGGGTAAAGAAGATAGTGGGAAATAAAATTTAAGATATCCTGTCTACTGTTAGATTTATGATACCCAGCAGAATATTTTAGGAAAGTTCAAGGCATTTTGACTCGTTCCCTAAGGATGCCTACTCTTTATATGAAAATAATAATGCTAATATATTTGAAAGAACACAATAGTAAATACACTACAAGCTGCATTACTAGACACGGCAAGGTAACAGCGTTTAGGAGATTGCACAATGTCTTTGGAGAGAAACAGGACTAGCGATCGAATGTTATCATTATTTAATATATATATATCTAATATATAGTATATATTATATATATATATATATTATATGTATATATATATATATATACCTATATATATATATATATATATATATATATCAAACATAAGTCTATTTTAAAAACCCTTTATTTTTGTTTTGTCTTAAAGTATTTTATTTTACGATATCTAAAGGAAAAAGAGACTACATTCATGATATTCCGCTTAAATAAAGGCTAATCTATTAACAATTCCATTACGTGTAGGATAACCGCTATAAATAAAACATCATCATCACCATCTATCGAAATCCTTTGAAGCCTCTGAATGTTAAAAACATATATTTTAAAACATTTTAAGTATAGAAATGAATAGAAACGTTTTTGTTCTTCTTATAAAATAGACTGAAAAAAGAAGATTCCACCGACGAAGAATAACACCTCAGGAAAAATTTAGCTAAACAATAAGCGGAACAAATATCTTTACACGAATTCTTATTTACCAAAGAAATCTAAAGCAATTGCACGTTTTTCACAACTACCTTTTACTTTCTCCTTTCTCCCTTGTTCCTTTATGTTCTTAAGTTAATGAATTTCTCAATATACACTAAACTGCAACCAACTGATGCACTAGAGTTAATCTAGTACACCATAAGAGCATTCCTGTGCCACATCTGCCGGGATCAGGACTGAGGATTGTTGTGAACATCTGCTCTTCACTCGATTTCACAGAAGAGAAATACTCTTTTGATAAAGACATAAAGATAAAAAAGAAAATTGTTCTGTTGTGATGGTGATCAAAGTGTAAGCATTCTTAGAAAGACAAAAAAAAATAGTGATAACATAGAAAAGACCGAAAAACGGTAAAATGAAATCCTAAGATTTAACGACAGCAATCAATAGCCTGATAGCCTGCTAGGGTCTCGCTATTATGAGCGCCATAAATCCCCAAGTATCTGAGGGGAGGGTTTTACCCTTTTGAGACGAGAGAGAGAGAGAGAGAGAGAGAGAGAGAGAGAGAGAGAGAGAGAGATAATACATACACCAAATCAATAACAAGCAATATATATGTATATATTATATATCTATCTATCTATCTATCTATCTATCTATCTATATATATATATATATATATATATATATATATATATATATATATATAATGAATAAACACATGCGTAAATAGCTGCAGTGAAAAGTAGAAAATAGTAAGGCAAGGTGCAGTACAGCCTGCATAAACATCCACAACACTGCCAGATTTGCAGTGCAAGACAAGGCCTTTGGTACTGAGACAATTACTCTTGGCAAACTAGAGGTGATAGTGGTAGTTCTCCATCGAAATATAACTCGTGGAAGGTGTTCGAACATGACAGATAGTATAACGATGCCGGCCTGACTCCTAAAATGATCCCTTGTGTCCTGTTGTTCATCACTGAAAGTGCCTGTGGCTGACATCTCATGGCTTAAAAACATGCTGATAACTGGAACCACAAACACACGCACACACACACATATATATGCAATACAGTATAAAAAATACATGGGAGGAAGGCGAAAAGGATGACTAAGAAGCAATTGCAAGGAAGACCCATGAGAATAAGAACGTTAAGAATGACTGCAAGATAGAGGTAATTAGCACTGAGTGTAGGGGTTTCAACATGCTGCTAAGAAGCCTTCTCTGCAGACATATGTCGCCAGTAGTGTCAAAGAAGTTCCTTGCAGTCGAGGTATATACTTGATTCAAAAGCTGAAAGATGAATGTAGTAGTGAATTTCTTGTTTTCTCCCTGGATCCATCCTTATTATGCTCTGGTCACAAGTTCAAGCCCCACTCAGCCCATTAAAAGATTTTTGACTAACACGTTACGATCCTTGCAAGCTAGGGACTGGGGTTTAGGGGAAGCATAGACCTATGCTTGTAACTTCCCCAAAACCTACCCACACTTTTGTTAGGTCTTCAGGACTCTGTGTAACGGTGGGATGAATGAACTAGCCCTTGCCTCTACTATTCCCTTTTATATATATATATATATATATATATATATATATATATATAGATATATATATATATATATATATATATATATATCATTATATTATATATATATATATATATATATATATACATACTATATATATATATATATATATATATATATATATATATATATACATATATATATATATATATATATATATATATATATACTATATAGATAATATATATATATATATTAATATATATTTAATATATATTCAGTTGTTCTAAAGAAGCTCATTCCCTAACTTTCCCTATATCTTTGCATGAATTTTCCCACTTTGAAAGCTACGATACCAAAAATTTAAAAATTTTGAAAAATGGGTATGCGTATTTGATGTATAATGATTTACTTATACGTTGCTCCATAAGACTGTACCATTAAAATAATGTACTTCATATCTAAAAGTCTGCAATCTCCAGAAAGTGGTTTGGCTTGAGGGATGTTGCACAATGTGAAGATCTCCAACATTTGGGTTGTGAAAAGCTAAGCCCACACTCTTGGGCATCATAATATGGTGCGATTCAGTGTCAGAGGATAATAGTAAAAGCCCTTGAATGTGCAATGTAGGTATGTAAATCACGTTCGGCCTAGTCGTTTTGTTAGGTGTAAACATGCTTTAAAGATATTCAGCTGAATGTGTTAGTAAATGCTAGATCCTCTGGAGGCTTGCACACCAACTTTAAGATACTTCCAGGTGACCAGAAACTATATATAACTGCTAATTCCGACTAAAAGTGGGTCTTTGATACATTTAATTAATCACTGAAACCTATCTGTGGGTATTGTTAATATGAGAGCTTCATTTGATTTTAGTGCTACCTGTAATACATTTACTGATATTGAACAAATTTGTTACGTGTACTGTTTGTAAAATATTTGTGTAAAGCAAGCGTTGATTTATTGTGGAATAAGGACAAATATTGAAATTACTGTTGTTTTGGGTTCATCGACGCTACATTAGTCCTAATTTAATTCGTGAGTGTAACTATAAAAAATACATATATATATCCATATATATATATATTTATATATATATATATAGATATATATAAATATATATATATATAGAATATATATATATAATTTATATAATAATATTAATAATAATATAATATTATTATATAATAAATATCTAATATATATCTATATATAATATATATATATATATATAAATTAATATATTATATATATATATTATATTAATTATTAGATATATATTATATAATATATATGTGTGTGTGTGTGGTGTGTGTGTGTGTGTGCGTGTGTGTGTGTGTGTGTAGTTCCTGATACAAAGGCAGGAAGTAAGAAACAGGTAGAGAAGAACAATAAACGTGAGTCATGCTTGAACGGTGGAGAGCTGTTGGCAATGAAAGATATAACCTGACTCATCCCTTGGAAATCAACAAAACCTCGCACCAATGTTTACTATTGCCGCGAGAGCCAGTCGGCTGACTGCATCCTACTGACGTCATGGAAAGAGGTCTGTAGCACCATATATAACAGCAAGGGTCGCTGAGGATGCTGGCTGAACGCTAAATCAAGATTTTAATTGTAAGCACAATTGCTTGAAAGGATAGATCCGAAAGGTGAAAGGAACTTTGTTTTATAACGGGTAAAACCGAATTCTTCGGGCACCCGAAGCCGGAATGTGAACGTCCGGTCCTTTTACACCATGCATCATCTGCTAGATTGTGTGGACATTCTCGTCTTTTCCTTCGATAGCTCATCCTTTATTCTTAATACTTCTAAATCTTCTCAATTATTTCTATTTATCTATCTATCTATCTATATATTATGTATATAGTATATATGCACAAGTATACAAAAAACATTTAAATCTCACGCTTTTCTTATATGAGCTTATTTTGTGGCAAATATAATAGGAATTAATTATATCTTGAGCTTTACTTCAAGGCAGAATTTAGTTTCCATGAAAATACTTCTGGTCTTGATATCACATATTACGGAACTTTATATATTTCGTTGATTGTTTCACTTAATGCACTATTAACGATTTCAAATTAAGTTTGCTTGCCAATTAATTTAGTTAACACTTCACACAATTTTATAACACAAGTACTAAAAATTGTACCTGGAAAGGCCTAACAGCGCAGAGAATTTTTCCAGAGTTAATAGTGCTGATGAAAATATGTTGTGTAACTGTTATGTTTTTACAGTTAGAACTTTGAGTTGCTCTAGAAAAACAAAAAAGCTAAAAATTCATGACTTTTGCTGGAGTAAATACGACTGGGACCACAATACCCCCTGGAAGATCATAACAAGTCACTGATAGGAACTGAAAAAAGTCCGGACATGGTAGTATATAGCTATCCTTTATTTCAATATGGCACATTCTGGTCTCAAAAAGAGATTTTCTGTTTTGAAATCTTATTTATAACCTTCAAGTTGGGCGGATCTAAAATCTGCTATGATTTAATTGATCACTTTTGGTCCTGGAGGAGTAACCTTGTAGTATTTTATTATCCTTGGCCCCTCCAGTTGGGTGATTGGGGGCACCACCATGCTCCAGTCAAGAGCATCTTCACTGTTTGATATCAGGCTGCAAGGAATTCTGTGATAGTCTAGAAGTGCAACCACACTGCAGTCAAACATGTCATCAACACACGTAGACATGTCCATTCTTAATGGCATGGTTTAGCCAAGAACTAGGTAGACAGCTACGGGAGAAAAGGCAGAATGCTGGGATAGCTCTGAGAAAGTTATATTTGTTTCTGTGTGTGACATCCCAGGCTGCAATGGGTAAGAATCAATATTATTTAGCCAAAGGGATGGCTTGTTTCTGTTTTGACATTTTGTAAAGATGTTCCATTTCATTTAATCTTTTGACTTTGTCTTTACAATTGTGTGTGCTCAGTAGTGTGTTCTCCTGTCTTTTAAACACACACACACACACACACACACACATATATATATATATTATATATATATATATATATATATATATATATATATATATATATATATATATATATATAAATGTCTGAGGCCTTTGTCCTACAGTGGACTGGCAACGGTTGATAATGCTAATTCTGAAGAACTTACATAACTCCGAGATGGAACCAGAGTTTTTCATTTGATAATTTCCACAATAGATGGTTATACAGTGGAATAAGATAATCAGCAAGGCTTAAAAAATCTATTTTTACCACTTTAAATATACACAAAAGCCATTACCACCAGATCAGAATAAATATGTATTGCCACCACCCCTGGATAATGAACTCAACCAAGACTGAATAATATTTTGGCTGACGTGTTGGAGGTCTCTCTCGCGTTTCTTCACAGAAAAGAAGGGTTTTTCGCCCTTGGTGATTATACCTCCTATCGTAAACAATGTGTTAATAATTTCTCCACGTCATACCCGGCGTGTAATCCGGAGAGTGTTGTGCAACTGCAGATATACTAATATTCTTTCTGCCCCAATCAGTCCCTCAGAAATCTTTCAAACCACAGCTACTCGAGGCCTATTGGTCCAGGGAAATGGGTAAAAGAATGCAGTGTATGTGTTAGTGCTTGACCCCTCCCTTACCACAAAAATGTCACCCGACCAACCTCAAACCGTTGCGCAAGTGACCCTGGCACCTACCGGTGCCTGTGCCCCACACACAAGTTCCGTACTTGTATATACGAAATGCAAAGATCTCATACCAGAGAGCATTCTCAAGGAGCGATCCGCGAAGAATTTATCCTTTCACAAGAAAATATCGTACATCACTAAGTGGCTAAGGACCTGCTCGGTGGAAATCTACACCGATGACCCTTACAATCTGCCTCCAAAGGGGCCTGCTGACCTAAGCCTACCTGCGGTGTACCACACGGCAGAAACTGCCTTCCAAACAGCAAAATCTCTCTCAGAAATAATTGGAAAAAACTCGGAAAAAAGTGAGGAGACAAATGATAAATTATCAAGAATCTGGGACGTGATCAAAGGACTACAGGAACCCCTAAACAGTCTTAAAATGGTGGAAACAAATAACCTCACACGGATCTGGGATGTGATCAAAGGAGTGCAGGGATTGATAGACAATCGCACAGATAGCCACCAGACTCCTACGAATGCGGCATCCAGTTTTTCCTCGCCTCCCAGCAACACGGAAGTGCCCCCGTCTCCTGTAGACCGTTCTGAGGGGACTGTTGGTCTCCCAACCTCTTCTCCCTCCCCAGTGCCTCCAGTGGAAGATATATCTCCGGTGACGATTACTTGCCCTCGTAATCCTCCCCACCCTATCTCTCCCCCCCAACCCCCCATCGTAGATGCAAATGAAAGTGATCATGAGGGGTCTGGCGGCTGGCAGATACAAACAAGCAGAAAGAAGAGAAGAGCCTCTCGTTTGGCCGCTGGACCAGAGCCCAACATTCGTGTTTCACCTCGCCCGACACCTGAGAAGAGATGTCATGTAGTAATTCACAATCTGCGACGCTTGACGCCATAGTGAAGAGAGTCAAGTTTCTCACTGGCTCTGACCCACTCATCTCTCACGAACTCCCATGAAGGATTAAACAAAAAGTGGCTTACAGGATTACCTGCCTATTTCAACACCTCGGCGTTCTTAAAGGCAAGAATTTCGGTCCTAATATATTAGTTTCAAGATATAAATTATTCCCAGATCAACCTCCCCCAGGGGAACTTACTGACACTCCAACCAGGGTCATTTCCACCGCAAGTGCCAGTCAACCCTCTACGGCGAGTGACTGCCCACTCCCCCTGGCTAGCCCCCCATCCACCCAAATGATCAGCGCATTCATCTCCCATCTTCGTGAGTAGCCATGGATACATTAAACATAATCTCTTGGAATATTTTTGGCCTCGAGCGGAACATTCCTCTCATAAACATGTTCTGTAAAAACTTCAAAGGGATCATTGCATTGCAAGAAACGCTCCTCTGGCCACATGACCTTGCCATCTGTGATTCAATTCATGAAGACTTCAGAACATTCTCGACTTCATCGATGCAAGTTACAGATCAAATCATAGCCGGTCGCCCGAAAGGGGGCCTTTCTTTCCTGTGGCACAAGTCAGTAGACACTATGATAAAAGTGATGACCTACAGGAGTGACAGATTGCTGGGGCTTCAAGTGTCAGTAGGGAACTCTAAAATCCTAATTATTAATGTTTATATGCCATGGAAAATAACAATAATTTTGATCATTACTGCATGATCCTAGGGGAGTTACACAGTATTATTCATGATTCGCCTGCTGATCATATTTGTATAATCGGGGACCTTAATTCTCACCCCACAAAACAATTTTATAATGAACTTACTCCCTTCTGTCAAAATCATGCTCTCCAAATTAGCGATGTAATGCTCCTCCCTCCCTCCTCTTATTTATATGTACATAATAGAGCGGACGCTATTACAACTTCCTGGCTGGACACATCTCCACAACTTCATGATTCTATTATGACCTGCAATATTCGCTAAGATCTTGCAACGGGCTACGATCACATCCCATTACAGGTGTCATTCAGTACCCCATCCCTCCCTACCGTGAACCCCATAACTGTTCGCCCACCAGCAGTAAAACCAGATACTTTAGGACGACCACGGAAACTAGGTTGCGGTCAATAGTTCAACCGACAGACGCCTTACTTTGTACTAACACAAATTGTAGAAATGACCACCACAGGAGGGACCTGAATGAATTCTATTCGAACATAATCTCCGCTATGCTTGCTTCGGGCAGGACTGCCTACAGATTTCGTCAAGGCAATTCTCGTAATATACCTGGATGGAATGACTTGGTTAAAGATCTGTATACATACTCACGAGAAATGTTTTTACTGTGGAGGCAAAATGGTAGCCCCAGGGAAGGGCACACTGCATTACAAATGAGACAGGCGAGAGCGCAGTTCAAACTTGCTCTTAAGCACTGCATGCTAAATGAAAAACAACTAAGAGCCGATGCAATGTCTAGAAACTTAGAATCTGGTGATTATCCTCGTCTTTGTAAAGATATCCAGTCCTTAAATCCCAAAACTAAAAAGCTATCACAGAGAGTAGGGGAAGCAGTCGGCGATGAAGCTATAGCAAGTATGTGGGGTGATCACTTCAACAATATCCTGAATTGCATAAATGATCAAGATTCCCAGAGGGATGTAGATAACCTCCTTACTGACAACATTCAATTTTATTTTGCAGACCATATTACGCCAGGTAACATCAGCGATGCCATAAACAGCCTACCTAATAATAAATCGCCCGGCTGTGATGATCTTCCTGCAGAGGCCTTCAGATTCTGCCATCCGATAATTTACATTTTGCTAGCTGCCCTATTCAATGCGTGCATAATTCACCGGTTTCTTCCAGACTCCCTACTCTTAGTCCATTTGATACCATTAATCAAAAACAAGCCAAAGGATGCAGCTGACCCTGGCAACTACCGTCCGATTGGAATCACAACGATCGCATCGAAGATACTTGAGTCTGTTCTTCTAGTGAGACTTCTCCCTTTTCTACACACCACTGACAACCAGTTCGGGTTTAAAGCAAACCACTCAACCGACACCTGCATCTACATACTGAAAGAATTGCTGAACTACTACCTATCATCAGCCTCTCCTGTTTTCTTTTGTTTTGCAGATGTGAGAAAAGCATTTGACAGAGTAAACTACCTGAAGCTCTTCCTGAAGCTGCATAAAAGGGGGCACACCCCTGTATCTATTTGGCATTTTACATTGCTGGTTCTCCACACAGCAATTCTGTGTCAAATGGGGTAACGTATTATCTTACACCTTCGGCTCCCTAAACGGGCTTCGGCAAGGGGGCATTCTCTCTCCTTACCTGTTTAATACGTACACAGATGCCTTGAATGTCAAACTGAACTCACTCCCAATCGGATGCACCGTCAATGAAACAACTATAAACAACCTCTGTTCCGCCGACGATATGGTTCTGATTTCCCCATCAGTGCAAGGTCTCCAACGACTCATCGACACTTGCCGCCAATATGCAGAGGAATTTGATATAATCTACAACGAAACCAAGACCCAGTGCATGTCGCTGCTCCCGAGATCGCTTAAGCATATTGGAGAACCACAAATTTTCCTCGGAAACCATCGGCTGGAATTTGTGCACGAATTTCCGTATTTGGGTCACATTATCACCGACGACCTAAAAGATACGGCAGACATTGAACAGAGGCGTCGTAAACTATGTGCAGCTGGCAACATGATTGCAAGGAGGTTTGCCTTCTGTCACCAAGACGTGAAACTGCTGCTCTTCCGCTCGTACTGCTACAGTATCTATGGGTGTTCCCTCTGGACGAACTATGCCTGATAGACCATGAGACGCATCACTGTTGTGCACAATGACATTCTAAGACGCCTCACAAACACTCCCCGCTACCACTCCGCCACACAGATGTTCATAGAAAACCGCCTGGACAATTTAAAAATCATTGTTAGGCGAACAATGTCCACTCTGGTAACCCGAGTGAGAAATAGCAGCAACTCGCTCATACAAAGCATCCTAAGGAGTGAAGCAAGAAGATCTAAATTGTGGGAAAGATGGGAACATGAGGCCTTTGTCCCCTAAAGGACTTAATCTCTGTATTGGCAAAATGTCACCTGCAGTTTTTGTTATTATTACATTTATTGCTGTTATTTTAATTTTTCTTTATCACTGTGATTACTATCAAGTTAAAGTTTTTTTTTTTTTTTAACATTCAATTTTTGTATTTAGCCCTCTGGACCTGACTACTGTAACCACCTAAGGTCTCTAGTTGAAATTTAAGTTATATAATATGTGCACTAACTGTTATTACTCTCAATGCATATTTTTTTTCTCACCAATATTTTTACTGTTATTACCAGTATTATGATTACTAGCTTTTATGCTACCTCAGCTATTTTGTGGATAAGTGCCGATTATTCATTTTCTTTTTCTTTTTTATCATGTCTCATGTATCTAGATTGTGTATGTTACTGTCTGTATTTTGTATATTCAATGTAAATGGCCCTAAACTGAGCTGAAATAAAGCATATTATTATTATTATTATTATTATTATTATTATTATTATTAAAATAAGCCGTAACAACTCCGACGTAAGTTTTTCCAAGGATGAAAAACAGAATTGAAACCGAAGTAAATGCACCGTTACCAAGAGATGGCGTTAGAAGTTAAGTAATTTCACTATTAGCAACAGATGGCGTTAGGAGTCTGTAATTTACATAAACCTTTAAAGTAAATGAAATTGGTTGGTTTTTGACAATATATATATATATATATATATATATATATATATATAATGTATATATACATATGGAGAGAGAGAGAAGATAGAGAGATCGAGAGAGAGAGAGAGAGAGAGAAATTAAATATCCACAAAAGCATAAACATTCTCTCCCTATTTCTCTCACTTTACAAACTATCTGGAACACTTTGATACGTCTAGAATTCTTGCTCTCATGTGTGAAGAGGTTCAATATTAGAAGAATGTTGTTTATGTAACCATCTCTTTCGAAACTGCTCCAGAAGAGTTTAACGGATTAATACAGGGAACCAGATTTAAAACTGACCGCCATGTACCAAAATAACCTGCCTCGGCGCATAATTAATCTTTATTATCCTTAATGGTTGTTTTGCACCTGGCACTATGGTTCTGCCCCACCTGAGCGAACGAAAACATCCATTTTGAACCAGAAACAAGATTTTTATATTGTTTTAAACAAGTACTGCTTAGTGAAAAAAAATCTGCAGTACTTATATCATTACAAGAGCGTTCTTTCATACAAACGGGAGTAGGCGAACTGAATAATATTCAGATGAAGTGGGGCTAATAAATAATTTACCCCAGAGCTTGAGAATTTCTAAATTTTTGGTCTGAGCAAGTGAGCAAAATATATGTACAATTCAAGAACAGATGCTGACCATAACTTCGAATCAGTATCGCTCCTTTATCATTTAATTATATTCTTGCTAGCAACTGAAAGTAGTATCTAGTTGGAATAAAGTACTGGATCACTTCAGAGGCATCTGTTTCCCTTAATAATACAACAAAAGTCGACTACAAGGGGAGAATAACAGGTGAAGCAGACCGACAATTTCACCATGGGGTAGGATAGTGTGAGGAATAATACCGGAAGGCAGTGGTTCCTAAACTTTTTCAGCTTGTTACACAATTTAACATGCCACATTAAGCATCTTACCCCTTTCACAAAATATCAACATTGATATATATGGCTTAATTAAAACACTAGAAATACTTTCTTTTATTTATTGTATTTGAACACTGAGCATCTCTAATGACTATTGCCAAAGATGTCAAGAACATCAGTGGGGTGGAGTTGCTAGGTATCGCAAAGTTTTTTTGATTTTCAAAATTCTTCAACTTTTTTTTCTGTCACCCCTCCATTACCCTGGAAAAATTTGGGAACCACTGCCATAAAGGAAATTACAGAAGCTGCATATGTAGAGAGGGGGATGGCAATGGCTTGGACAATCTGTGGCACTCCACCCGTCAGAACAGTACGTTATAGGGTAAGCGGGGATCCTCTGGGCACCAAAAGAGTTACAAAAACCCAGTCCTACTTGAGTGGGAATTAGGAGAAGAGAGGATAGAGATAGAGTGGCCAAATTTCAGAGGCATTTTGCGAAGTACGGCGTTTGGGGCGATGATGATAACGAAAAACATATAAATGATAATCAATAAAGCAGAAATATCATCGCAAATGAATAATTCAAACCCTTAGGTATGATCATTATTTCAGTGGAAATCCAATGGGATTTTATGGTAGTTCCATCATAGGCCACAGATAAGTTTCGAAGAAAAGCAACATCTAAATCGACCCTTAAAAAACAAACAAGAATAAAAAAAATACAATATTGTACTGCCTTTATTAAAATAACATTCTAACGGAGTTGTTTATATATAATGGCGAAGCTCTCTCTAAGCGAATAATAACCCTTTCACTTTTTCTCAAGGTCTTGGATTATACATTGACATTAAAAAGGAAAAACCGAATATTAAAAAACGCAGAGGAACAGAACAAAAATTAATTAAACCTGACCCGTAGGTGTTTTTCGAATTCCCTCGACTTAGGTTTGATGATAATTAAAATTCCTCTAGATTAAAGACGACAGTTGTTTGCTCAGGAAAGATAGATGGCTTCGCATGCAGGTTAGTCCTCTTCCTTAGCAACTACAAAAACTCAGATATTTTTATATCTGGCAAGTGGAATCAGTGGAGTAAGCTTTTCGTTACGTGGACCATGGTATATTCATACTCACATAAACACACACACATACACACACACACACACACTCACACACACACACATCCACACACACACACACACACACACACACACACATATATATATATATATATATATATATATATATATATATATATATATATATATATATACACACACAAATATAGTGCGTGTATCTGCGTGAAAAACTAATAATACTTCTAGACCCACATTTCTTTGTCTTTTACCGCATTATCACATTGCATGCTTACAACATTACAATGACCAGGATAATTTCACGTCAGAGAAGATAATGGTCTTTCTCTATAGTAAATAAGGAAAAAGAGGTGCCACTAGCACTGACCTTATATCCCGCGGACTGGGTAAACACCAGTGACAAAGACATCCGCTCTGAAACCACAAAGAAAGACACCAGTCTTCCGTTTGTCGAGAACTTGGGTAATCATTGAATTTGATGTTCTTTATTCATGGGTTGAATGCTTGTGATGTTCTCGTTACCTTTAATTAATAGATTCGGTGCCACATACTTTACATCCTCCCAAGATCAACGTAATTATATTAGAACTCGTAGACGTCTAATTGCATTATACTTTAACAAAATTGTGTATGTATGTATATATATACATATATATATATACACATTAAATCTATATATAACAGCCAAATGCGTTCATACTACCATACTTTAAAGTACTGAAAATGGGTACAGGTTCGCGCGTCGCATCT
Source organism: Macrobrachium nipponense (assembly GCF_015104395.2). Lineage (NCBI taxonomy): Eukaryota > Metazoa > Arthropoda > Malacostraca > Decapoda > Palaemonidae > Macrobrachium > Macrobrachium nipponense. Next base: position 61,314,041 of record NC_087212.1, on the reverse strand, counting down.
GAACTAAAAAAAAAAAAAAAAAAAATCGGAGCATGGGAGGTAAAAGATTGGCCCCCCTCTCTGATATAGATTAGGCCAGCCATACGCTGGAACGGGCTCTTGCTCTAGGGCAGCACGTATTGGTTTCGTACAGTGCTGGGGATAACCAGTTACGATGATAACAGAGTAGCTTGCTGTCACGATGGAAGCTTAAAAATGATTCCTTAAAACTGTCTTCTGACAACACCACAACTTTCCTGATGGCATGGGATGAATAGTACGCCGATTTTGGGTCCCTAAAATCTCTACCTCTATGAAATTTTAAAGATTATACACATTTTATTCTGGCTATCAGCATTTTTCCTTATAACACGAAAACTGCATATATTCCCAAGGAGATGAGAACTGTTGAAAAGAAGCAAATTCTGTTTCATAAAACTGCGTCTTTGCAAAAGTATCGAGAAAATCTTCGTGGAAAATAATGTTTTCGCTGCTGTATATCTTTCATTCTTGTGGAATAAGCAAAAAAATGGCAATATTTTTGTCATAAATCTCGATGTCTTTATATAAAAGAAAAATTGGCGGTTAACATCTTACTTGTTAAATGTTTCTTTAAGGCGCTGATATAAATTATATATAACCACAAATTACTAACACTTCAGTAATCATAAATTATTACACATAATATTATTTTAACGCTTATAAACTATAATATGAAAGATTTATGTGTTTTCGACGGCATATATCTACTTTAACTGTTTTCCTGAATGAAACTTAGTAGTTTTGGTCTGTGTATAATAAACTCCAGTTTATCTCCTCACGAAATATCAATTTCAAAATTATACTTGCTGCAGTGTGGCTGGTCTTACATAACAAGGATATTCGTTCCAACCGAAGTGACCTTGGCTTGAAACGAGTTGGTCGCCTGCCAAGATAGTAAAGAAAAACGAAAATAGAAAAAGACAGATTCTATTTTTGGCTCAGATTCGAGGAAAGTCTCCAGCGAGTCTGGTAGGAGAGCTGGCTTTGGGAATCATTTCTGTCGATTTTGGTGTCAAAATATAAAGGGTATAATATCCGTGTTGTGTGTGTGTGTGTGTCTGTGTTCTGAGTTATCCCTATAGGCATTATAAATTTAATTCTACAAATGCTTGTAAGTCACGATAATGTCAAGCTTATTTCAGGTGCGTGTAAGCACGCATACCCTTAATCCATTTTGTTTATTGATTTATTTGTTTTCTTGATATGATTTGAAATATTTTTTGTTTTAAAATATAGATCTTAAATATATAAACATTCTTACTTTTCTTTCATTTGTTTTGTTAGTTTTAATAAATTTTTCAGTATTTTGCCTTTTCCTTGTGAAAAATTTCCTTGTTAAGTCGATTGTCGTTTTTTATATTCCTTTGTGTACCTTTTCTGCAGTTTTTATTGTCAATATGTTTTTTTTTAATTATAGAACCCATAATGATGTAATCATGGATTATGAAATGTTGGGAATAAACATGTAATGTAATAACTAATCAAGAGTATATCTGTCTGCTCTCCTGTTTGATGTCTGTATTCGGGCATTCCTGTCCCTTTCTCATTGGTGTAAGTATGTATGCATGTATGTATGTACATATAAACAAACACACAAAGAACATTTTTCAAATCATAATAATCAATATTTTCCATTCTTAGAACACAGCCACACGCCCACACACACACATAAGTATATATATATATATATATATATATATATATATATATATATATATATATATATATATATTCACATTACATTCTACATCCTCAAGCTCTTCATGTACCATAACAGAAGAATTAAAAGCCACGAGGCTTGAAGAAAAAATACTGTAAAAGCATTGTTAAATACTGGAATTCTATACGTTAAACGTTTTTGATGCCTGTCATTTTCCCGGGCACTAAAAAAGTGCTCATGTCATCACACAGCCAGAATTGATTGATTCCGCAAACAGGCAATTCCTTACTTTAGGGAGCAGTCAGTATGCATTCAACCAGACGATATTCTTATGCTACACATTCTGTAAATGATATTATCAATTAAAATGTTATGTTTCTTGGGTAACTGCCATCCTTCCGTTGATTAGACTTGATAACTATAGCACAAACGGTAGGCCTAGCCAATTATAAATACTGTAATTCTTTTTTCCAATAAAGGAAATACGTTCGTGTAATTTAATGCACTAAGACTATAATAGAACTAATTATGCATGTTTCTTGAAATTACATGGGTTTCTTCACTGTTAATTACAATGCCAGTAACTTTTGGAGAACTCCGGCTTCAAGACGCAAAGAATGTCTTGTTTTGTACTGATGACCTATTGAACCCTAAAAAGCCAGAGAGAGAGAGAGAGAGAGAGAGAGAGAGAGAGAGAGAGAGAGAGCAGATACTAGGCAAATCTGCTACAGCTGTGGTACTACAAACGGGGTACCAGCCTCTGAAATGATCAACCGCCAGGAAGTAAAGGGTTTCAAGATATCATATTGTGACAATGTCTTGACGCACGATGTAAACTGCGACACTGGAATGTTGCAAAATTTCTCAACGTGCTCATGTCGTGTCGTGACGGTCTCGTATGGTGTACAACGTGACTTAGCCGTTAATGTCAAGCTAATATTTACCATGATTCTCTCCACATCTTCAAAACTTATGAATTTTACCTTTATTATTCTCATTAACCGTTCTTCAGTCTATCCACATGTTCAAACAACCCCTGACAACACACACCTTCCACCTCTGCAACTTTCTGATGACACTTTTTTCGTGGATTTTACAGTTTCACGCATTCGACATCCACGCTCCGCTTGAACAAAGCCTTGGTTCGCTCACCCTCTGTACATTCCATTTGCATCCATAGACACTCTCCTTTCGACCCTATTGCAAACTCTTCCCGTCTTCCTAGCTTCATCCCTTAATGGTTGCACAAATTAGCCATTTCACTTCTATCATATTAGTATTATTCAGTCTGTCTTTGAATTAATTTGATATGGTACTCTTCATGACAGTGGTATCTTACCTCTTTACTAAAAAAAATAAATTAATTCTTTTCGTAGCTTTTTCAATTTCTCTTCATTAAAAGCTTTTAACACTCTCATTATCTGCTACCAGCATGTGCTTCTCTGCCTGATTTAATAATGATTCATGAATCTTCTGTAATCTACGCTACATTTCTTAGTCGTGATCAATGTAATTACAAAAACTGGAGCCAACATACTCGTTCTGTTAAAGTTACATATTTTATGCTTTAATAAAGAATATCTAGTATATGAGATAACTTTCTCATATGCAACATTCCTTTCGCTCCATCGGACTTAAAACATCAAATTCTTCCACAACGAAAGCAAAACTGCAGAGCAGGAATTCATAGCATCCATCCGATACAAACCAAAGTAATTTTCAGTTCCGCTGCAATTATGTCGCCCCTTTAATCCCGGGTCGCATCAGTTCGAAAAATGATCAAGTTGCGAGCCCCCAATATCGAGTTAGGACTCTGGTCGGTGTCAGACCGAACTACTTCTAATCCCTCTTGAGTGATTGGGTCGACCCATAACTTCGTAAGGATCAGAATCCAATCTGCTGTCGCTCTATGCTCTTTCATTTATTTCTGTGTGGAACAACTTTATAAGATGACAAATATGTAACGCTGTTGTACGGCATCTTTCATATTCGATATTTCTACGTTAATTGTCCGCAGTTTTGTCGGATATGTTCACATAATTAAACTTTCCAGATTTTTCCTGCTCGCGTTGGTTATTCCAATATGATTTAAACTACACTTGAATCAACAGGCCCAAAATAGATGGTTCATAAGTAGTTACTGTTTCACAGAGCCACGCAACTTACAATGAATGCCAATGAAATAAACATTTAGTACAGTTCTTCCGTTTCTCTGCTAATGGGGGATGATCAATACTCTTAATGAAGAAAAGGAAACACGTACCAATTAAATGAGAGAGAGAAGAGAGAGAGATAGAGAGAGAGAGAGAGAAGAGAGAGAGATGGATGAGAGAGAGAATGGAGAGAGAGGAGAGAGACGAGAGAGAGAGAGAGAGGAGAGAGAGAGAGAGAGAGAGCAAACTCTCAGGATGCAAACGTGAAATTAAGGTCACTCGATTCCTTTTTCACCCCAGCCCACGAAGAACGCAGACATACTCAATCATGCCATTTTCGCCAACCTGGTACTGGCGCCGATCTTTATCAACACGTCCAAGCCCCAGCTGCCATTGCTCAATGATAACAGTGTGTATATATATATATATATATATATATATATATATATATATTATATAATATATCTATACATATATATATATATAATTAATATATATATATATATATATATATATATATATATATATTCTTTGTTTTAAATCACGATAACAATGATGAATATACGAACAAAGTTACAGCCAAGAAGGAAAATTGAAATACTGGAGATGCTAAGTACTTTCGTCTTAATACCATGCTGTGACCATATCTTGGTAATAAGACGAAAGCACTTAGCATCTCCAATGTTTCAATTTTCCTTCGTGGCTGTAACACTATTCATTGTATTATATATGTATATTATAATATATATATATATATATATTATATATATATATACATATATATGTATAAAGGTAATGCCATGGAGGAAAATGAAGAACGAAAACTGCCGAGATCATTTGGTCTTAACGACGGTTCACTATAGGTAAAACTGATCAGAGCAATGAGAAACACAGTACAGGTAAGCATATATAAACGGACATTACAGGATTAACAAAAGGTCTCTTTGTATATATTGAGGCGTTAACTCTGTAACTGCTACGACTTATGATCATGTTTCAAGAAATTTACAGGAACCAGCAACTATACAAATCACTAATAAAAAATACTCTAAGTCTTAGTCTGGGATTGTACCATTTGGACCCATATATTTGTAAAATGTTTATGAAGGATCTTGAAATAAATGAGTTAACTACTAATTAATTAGTCACACCTGCTATGTTCGTTTCTCAATCATTGTCTGAACTCTTGTAAATTCATGTTGTTACTAATACAAAGAGTATTGTTTTTAGATTTACTTGCTTTTGACCAGTGTGTTTGACCGCGCTTAAATCCTTAATCTAGCCTTCGAATTTGCTAATATTGTACTGTCCGTTTGTATATGCCTCTTTGTTCGTAAAACAAAATGTATTGTTTTCTGACTAAATTACCCGTGACCACGTGTGTGTGGCTGCTTGTAAATCTTTAATCTTTCCCAAGGACATTTTCTCGTTTCTTTAAAGTGACCTTGACCTTTTATTAATCCTGCAATGCCCTTTTATATATGCTTATCTGTAATGTGTTTCTCATTCTTCTGATCACTGTCGTCTTTAGTAAAGGGTTGTTAAGACCGAAAGATCTTGGCAGTTCTCGATTTTAATTTTATATAATTCGTGATCAAGTTATTTATGTTATACACACACACACAACACACACACACACACACACACACACACACACACATATATATTATATATATATATATGTATGTATATATATATGTATATATATATATATATATCATATATATATATTATATATATATATATATATAACTAAGATTTTCGCTCCTGGTGAGTTTAAGTTTAATAATGAAGAGGACAGCGAGAAGACTGGAGATCATATTCTTCTTTTTATTGACACCTACGTTTCGGGAATCCTTTCCCATCTTCAGGGCTATAAATAGAATTAAGTTTTACAATATTAAAAGTATGCTAAAATAACCTAATAATTATAAGAAAAATAGTTTGTCATTAAGCTAAAAGAAAAATAAAAACTACAAAGAGACTTTAAGATAAAAGTAAAATAAAACACTGAATAACTTAGTAAAATAACACACCCAAAAGCAAAATGAAAAATAAAAATTGAAAAAATAAACAGACAGCAATAGGCAGACTTTTTAAATTCAAAGACACCCCTCCGGAGTTGATGCGTTCTTTCGTTGTGTATGAATATACTTGTCCAAAATGTAATTTTGGAAATTACGTCGGATCTACCCGACGCTTACTGAAAGTTCGCATCGATTCCCAAAGAGGTGTCAGTTATCGCACTGGCTGCATTTTAAAATCAAAAGAATTTTCGGCCATAAGGAACCATTCAAATTCATGCAAAACTGACGTTATGTATAATAATTTCTAAATACTCCTTCTTTTAGAATCTTTACATAAAAAAAACTGTCTCCTACCTTAAATAACCAAACTACCTCCACACCGTTACATATTGCTTAACTGCCTATTACTCACATTCTCTCTCTCTCTCTCTCTCTCTCTCTCTCTCTCTCTCTCTCTCTCCTTTGTTTTTGCTGTCTTTGTTTTTTTCAATTTTTGTTTTTCGTTTTGCTTTGGGATGTGTTATTTTACTAAGTTATTCAGTGTTTTAATTTAATATTAGCTTTAAGTCATTATGTAGCTTTTATTTTTTTTAACCTTAATGACAAACTATTTTTCTTATAATTATTAGGTTATTTTAGCATACTTCTTAATATTGTAAAAATTAATTCTATTTATAGCCCTGAAGATGGGAAAGGATTCCCGAAACGTAGGCGTCAATAAAAAGAAATGATCTCCAGTCTTCTCGCTGTCCTCTTCATATATATATATATATATATATATATATATATATATATATATATATATAATATATATATATGCATACACACACAAGTAAAAATAAATAAGTGGATAAATAAAAAGCTATAGACCTATAGAATTCAGTAAAGAAGAGACTTATAAAAAGGCAGAAGTGAATACAGGTTTCGACAGTGATTTCATTTAATGTAGAAATAAATAATTTTATTTTTAGCTTACACCTGTTCGTTTACGCCCACAACCTCGCCTCCATGTTTTCCTATGTAGACATTAACGAACCCAAGAGACACAACACATCCTTGATGCGGACTTATTTCAGGCCAAGGGAGAGAGTTTCAAACACATTATTTTATAGACATATATATATATATATATATATATATATATATATATATATATATATATATATATACATTATCTCTCTCCTTCCTCTCTCTCTCTCTCTCTCGCTCTCTCTCTCTCTCTATTCTCTCTCCTATATCTATATATATATATATATATATATATATATATATATATATATATATTATATATATAGATATATATATATATATAGTACTGGTAATCTGGTAATCTTCTGAGGCCCGAAGATATGTTAATTCAATTGCAATTCACATAGGAAAATGAAAAGTTTTTCTTAGAAAATGCCCAACAGTTTCGTCCTCCAATGGACCTCTTCTTGGAGCGTTTATTAAGGAAAATAAACGCTCCAAGAAGAGATCCATTGGAGGACGAAACTGTTTGGCATCTTTTAAAAAAACTCTTTTCATTTTCCTGTGTGGAATACAATTGAATATGTATATATATTTAGATTTTTTCTATTTTCTATGTAGCATTTCTTAACTGGACTAGTTAATGGCAACAAGATAAACAAACTCCCGGAATTCAGGTGTGTTCCAGGTACAACTTTCGGCAATCAATGCGACATAAGTTACCAAATATTCTTTTTTTATAATCAGCAAAAGATACGGTTAATCTAAAACTAATTTTGTGATTGTTGGGTGGACTAGGTTTACATATCTATATATTTATCTACTTCTTTTGCCTTCAATTAAATCCCCACTACACACCTTTTATCCTGCACCTTACCTTACAATATACATAAAGGAACGGCTATTCCTCTAACAACATCCAGACCTAAATTACGCATCATGGTCTGTCTTTTAATTCCATCATCAATATGCCACAGTATTACATACTTTTCATCCTCAGCTGCCTCTCTCGCAAACCATCATGGGTTTACTCTTCCATTCCTGGATTACTCAGATTTTGCTGTTTTCTGTCCTCCTCATTCATTATCTTTCCGAAAAAGTTACTTTTTTGGACGAAGGACTTCATTTCTTTATATACATTAAATCTGTATTTGCATATTTTTCATTCTAAGAAACATTTATTCATAATATTTCTCTAGAAATCTACCTCAGTCCCACAAAAACTTACTTTTCATAAGGAAATTGCCGAAATGTATACATCAGTTTTCATTACGTTACACTTTGTCATCATTCACTTTGTCCTAGATATCCTGTCGTGGTTATTTTATTGGCACTGACTAAATGTAGAAAAATCTGGTCCCTTTGCAACTGAGCTAGCAAAGAACCTAATTTCTTATAGAGGCAAAACAGAACCCAGATGGGCAGAAAACAGACACTACTGCCGCCTATGGTAGAGCCCAGAGCTCTGACACAAGGAATCCACAAACACTCACATACAGTCCCTCCCAGAATTCATGACATTGAAAATTTTGCGCGATGGGAAGCTGCTGCCGATCAAAGCTGAATGCACACAATTTCGAAGGAGAATATAGGCTAAATTAGACCATATAAGACGTCATAACCCCCTCTAATCTTCAAGTGTTCATAAAGGCCTTACTTTGCGAATAGCTTCTTGAATGAGACAAGAGTCAATCCTCCAAGGCTTATGCAGAGTGAATCAATGATTTGGCATTATTCCGCAAGTCTGGCTGTGAGCTTCTCCCACGTTCCCCAGAAGCTATTGATTTTCATAATCAAGGCCGACATCATCTTAAGTATTCAGCATAAAATGTTTTATGATTTGATGCACACGGTTCACTCACCACTTTGGGGCAAAATTATAGCCAGATAGGTAAGATAGCATTAAAAGCTACATCCAGCCTCGTTATTCATATTCCTGTCAATGTGCTCGAATGGATGCACTGTCATTTCATTATTCAAAAACGCCACATTGTGTACTTTCCAAAATAGGGGCTGCTAAGCTGAAGGGAATTAATAGATTAACTTTACATAGTTTTAAGTTCTTCGTAGTTTGTAACTGGTTGTACTGGCTATAGATGTATCGGATGTCTGAAAATTGGATATAATTTTTTATTAAACTTGCGGATGCAGAAGTGGATGCGGATATCAGTCTATTTGCGGATGAGGATGTTTGATGACCACACCCTCGCGGATGCAAATGTGGACGCGGGTACTTTGTAAATCTAAATAATTTAGATACATTTAATTGTTAAAGACAATTTTCAGCCACATAATTCGAAAATATGTGTTACCAAATAATATTTGATGTACTACTTCAAAGCAGAAAGAGAGAGAGAGAGAGAGAGAGAGAGAGAGAGAGAGAGAGAGAGAGAGAGAGAGAGAGAGAGAGAGAGAGAGAGAGAGTGTTCCATAAAAACCGCAATACCTTGCCTTTATTATTACAACTGCTGTAAATGACATGACATTACTAAAGCAATATGCTTGAAAACAAATATGCTTGAAAACTAATACATTATATCAGTGCAACTTATAAAATATATACTGTAGAAATGTGTAATTGTCTATCATGTACTCTATAATAAAACAAAAAAGCCAAATTTAGCAAAAAACGAAAACAAAAAATCTACTTTTAGCTATAATGTATGGGTATGAACTATTGAACAATGAGCAGGGGTGATATCTGCATATCTGCATTCTCAAACTGCAGATGTGGATGTTGCTTGCAGATGCAGATGAGGATATCCGATACAACTCTAGTACTGTCTCTTCAACCATTACCAGAATTTTCCCCGCCTTTGTAATGAAACTTGTTATCAACGACTCCTTCAGTCTGAATTTACCTTATCAGAGAAATTTGACAAGTTAACCAACAAAATTATTTTCCTTAGCTCTGAAGCAGTGTCTCTGACAAAAAGCCGTTTTCTTTAAGTTTTCCCCTTCCAACTGACATCAAATAGCAAACAACTTTCTCATCTTTGCCATCAGGTTTCTTATAAAAATTCTAGAGGCAACGATAAGAAGATCGGAATGCTAGGGCGGCAATCTCACCTCAGACAATAGAACATCTCACTAGGAAATGAAAACGACCACTTCAGAAACATGACGACACTCGTTTCATTCTTGTTAGCATAATACTACTACAACAAAGAAAGATGTATAGGCGGGGAATCTAATGACTCAGAGAGAGGGACTGGTGCTGAAAAAAAAAAGAGGACATGAAAGAAAACTGAAGATGATCCAAAGATAGGGCAAGATCCCCAGTTTGTTTAAATAGGCGAGCCAGCGAATGGCTCCCACAAGATTACACTAGATGGTTTAGATGTAAACAGGCCAAACAAACACAAGCTTTACCTGTATAACTCTGGTCGTATTGAGGAAGAGACCGAGAAAAGAGGCAATATAATCCGTTCTCTACAAAAAAATGTCCGACATTTTCAAAGTAATTACTTGCAGGAAACTTACTACCGGAATAAATGGACATTTTGTATTAAAACTCGTCAGTGCTGATTAACTAGGAGTAATAAACATAAGTACAATGATACATACATCTTAGTTTATGCATGATCTAAATTGTTTAGATTTAATCTATGTATACACATTCTCTCTCTCTCTCTCGCTCTCTCTCCCTATATATATATATATATATATAGATATATATATATATATATATATATATATATATATAAAGATAGATATATATATCTATATATATATATATATATATATAGATATATAGTATATATCTATATGTATATATATATATATATATATATCTATATATATATATATATATTTATAGTTAAGTATATCTTAGTTTAACCTGACCACTGAGCTGATTAACAGCTCTATTAGATATTTTTACGCGGCCAGGATGTCTGAGAGGTACAAAGAGCCGAATGATGTATAAGTGATGGAGGTGGGGAAGGGTTCATGCATTACTGATGAACCGTCTGTGTAGATGTATCAACTGGCAAAATTTGAGGTGGAAATTTCTTATATAGTATATTCATGCACAATTCAGTTATTAAAGTATAAATAATGCAGCAACTGTTGTCTTTTAGAACACACCCCACCCCCCCAAGACCTTTAACTATTATCACGAGAATAACAATGTGGTATCAAATATAAACATCGCATATGGCTACGAGGAAAGTGAAACATCATGGCCATATACTCTCGTTATACTATATATAAATAAACATACACAGAAACTAGAAACATACATATATATATGTATATATATATATATATATATATATATTATATATATATATATATATATATATATATATATATATAGAACTTTTTTTATTGAGATAAAGTATACAAAGAGGCTACGCTTTGCGTCTTAACAAAGAAAATTATCTCATTCCTGAATTATTACTTTTTTTTTATTTAGTTCATAGAATATAAAGATTCTACATCTAAATATGTCCTGTTGAACTTGTTTAAATAGAACGCTTGGCCTAGATTTTCAAATTCCAGCTCTTTTCTACTGAGTACTTTTTTTTAATTATAAAGAAATCAATGGTGAACGTAAATGAAAACGGAATGTTTCTGAAAAAATATCCACTTCTCTTCCCGTGGTATTCAAAGGTGGTCAATAGAGAAGCTACTTGGAAGCTGATGGCCGAATGCCACTGAATAAACCCATATAAAAAGATTCCAGCTGCCAAAGAGATGGATAACCTGAGGGGGTTTAAGTGGGTCTTCTTCAAACTTTTACTTTTCCTTAATCTACTAAAACCGCGTCCGTTGGAAGGGAAACTTCCTTGGAATCATACTAGATATTAGAATGCATAAGTAGCCAATCATCAGTCTGCTGAAAGTATATAGTCATTGATTGACTGTTTAATATTCATCTAACATTAACGATTATGTGAAGAGTAAATACCTAACTTCTTTTCAAGAGTTAAGCAATAATCATAAACTAACCTATAGAATGAAGGTTGTTTTTCCCCACTCAAGGATAAAAAGAAATCTTATTTACTTATTTTTTTTTTCATCGGAATAAGCAAGGGCAACATCACTGAAAATCCATACATTTTTCTACTTTTCCCCACTGGTCAGCACCAGCATCGAAGGGGATGGGTCAGAAATAGTTGAAATGAAAACTTGAAGGCAACATAAAAGAATAAAATAAATGGTGAAACAACAAGGAAAGTATTAAGATGATAAAAGAAAGGGGAAAGAAACCACCAGAAGTGAGACTGAAATGAAAATGTAAACACTGTATAAGTGAAAACTGCAAAGACAATGAAAAGGGTCAGTTGAGTAACACATCGATTGGTGAGGAATCAACAATGACTGAATTAGAAGGGAAAAAGACTAAGTAAGGGAAGATTGGAAATTGGTTTTGCCAACTATACCAGGATTGCTGAAAGAAAGCGAGAAACGAAAACTCATAAGGATTCTACAGGTCTGGCGGCTAAGGATTCTGAATAATTTACAGATGACTTTCCTACAAAAGCTTCACGCAAATCAACAAGAACAAGGCTACATTCTGAACGCTATGGTTACCTGAATATTTATCAGGATATTCATGTTGAAAGGTTTATTTTGGTTAGACTTGATCTTTGCAAAAAAGAACATTCTTAATCTTAGTATACTATACTAAGGAAAACAAAAATCCTGTTTCTGTACTACAAAATCCATGAGTTTTGCTCATATTTCTATAACATAATTTACAGATACATCAAGAAAAAAATATATACAAGCAATGTGACAATCAAGCACATAGAAGCGGGTCCTACCCACTAAAGTCTTCTTCTAAATCCTGTAACCCAAGAACCTCAAGGACGACTTGCTTCTTGAAATATTCCAAAAAGTTCGAGTGATAAAGAAAAAAAGGAGGACGAAAGACGATTCCTTCAGACAACGATCTGCGACACCTATCAAACTCGAATAAAAATTTAAGTTTTGCTTAACTCGGCCTTTACACAACTCGTCGTTGTCTTCGTGGTATTCGATACTTTATCCCGAGCGGTTTCACTACCTGGAATAAGCAAGAGTTCTTTCTTCCTTTACTTTTTACATCATCTGGTATATGAACTGAAACATGCTTGCAGCATTCCAATATATATATATATATATATATATATATATATATATATATATATATATATATACAATGTATCCTATTGTAACAAGTATACTTGTGTACGCTCCCACACACACACACAAACAAACATACACACACACACACACACACACACACATATATATATATATATATATATATATATATATATATATATGTGTGTGTGTGTGTGTGTGTATATATATATATATATATATATATATATATATATATATATATATATATATATATATATATATTATATGGGTTCGTGCGAGCGTGCACAAATATACTTGTTATAAAAGGATACAGCATAGTTTGGAGACAGGAAATCTAAACTGCAGTTTTGATAGAGCAACGTTCTTGAAATTCACTGACGAACAATTGCATCGGTCTGTTAGTCTAAACTGGCTTAAAATTACCAGCGATTATCGAAAAAACTTAATCTTCAATAAATTTCCTGTTGTAGCTATCTTCATTCTGAAGCCAATAAATTTTGATTTTTTTTCTTGCAACAAAGGCAATGCCAGATAAAGTAAGAGTCAGACACTGTAAGACGGATTAAATGTATGGCGGAAGTCAGCAGTTTATTATTCCATGGAAACTAAACGGCCCATACCATGGTTGTCTATGTCCTCCATTCCCTTGTCAAAGGTACTGTAAAAAAAACTATTTGGTGCTTCTTGTTACAAATATTTCTACAAGGAATGGTACACGATACCCTAGGTATCCGCAATTCTAATCCCGTTGTCAATAAAACTCAAACACACTAGTTTTCCATTCTTTGTAGTGAACTGACCCAAAAAGTTGCGTATTACTTCCAACAAGTTCCCTATCACAGATCGATATCCTATATTAGATTTACACACCAGTGGCTCACTTTCAACATTCCCGTTAAGTGGTTTAAAAAGACATTAGAAAATAATTCTTTGTGCAGCTAAACTAGCTGCACAATATGTATCTGATTCCAAGCAATGTGTTCATAAAAGTACTTTCAAACAGATCCGCCAACTTAATCTAGTGTTTCAGACACCTTGACAAATCAAGTTTCTTCCCAAGCCTTGCTTCATTTACCTTACGTGTATAAGTTCCTATTCATGCTGTTGAACAAATTAATTGCAGCTGCAATGGCAAAATGCCCTCTTGATAATTCACTGCTGTCAGTGTAATTAATTTACAACAATTTAATTTCCATCTCATTGAGGTTTTTGCCTATTTCATCATATTCACTTCTGGGATTTTCTGCCTTCTTTTTCAAAAATTGGGAATATGAATGTATAAAGCGCAGTGAATTTTTGAAGATAGAGATAAAGATGTTTACTGTTTTTGAAGGGTACTGATTAATGAGAACAGATCTGTTTTTTGTCTAATGTAGCTACTTGCCATCCCAAATCTATCCTTTCAATCAAGGACTACAAATGCTCTAACTTAAATAAAGTTGTTAGTAAGGACTCATGGATGAGGTTTCCACTTCTATTTATGAAAAAGGACAAGAAGGACAATGAGGATCTGCCTGTTTAACGCTGCTGAAAATAATTCCAATATGAAACTTTCAGAATGGCATGTTAATATATTCCTAGCAGTTCGTGTTACAAAGCAACCAACTAATATTATTTATTGCATCATGTTGCTATGACCATGGTGTCTTTGATTAGAGACAAACAGCTTATCACTCAGACATGTTATAGTGGTTTATGGCTCTCCAACTGGGATTCCTAGGTCGGAAAAAATCACATTAGGCCGTCTAAATTTATACATTATTTGGACAATACGGCAATATGACAAAGGAAATCTGTCAGTTTTACAAACTCCAATTGGGTTTCGGTGGCTGTTGGCAACAAAATTTCACTTTAAAGTAAGTTACCACAATAACTGAGTTATATGGAGAGACTCAAGACACTAACAACAATGCCAACTACTGGTACACGTTACTTACATTATTTGAATTATTGATGCTCTCAAGAGAGAGAGAGAGAGAGAGAGAGAGAGAGAGAGAGAGAGAGAGAGAGAGAGAGAGAGAGAGAGAGAGAGAGAGAGAGACATTCTACCACCCACTGATAATGAAACAGCATTATTAGACACTATTTTATTAAATGTAGCGTATCACATTATAAATATAACCTAATCATATCTTTATGTGTAGTAATTAGAGAAACTAGAATTAACGTTCCGTTCCTATATGAAGTCTAAGAGTAATGCACCTTTGTTTATGAACGTAAGAACCAACCACAGAGCATAACTAAAATAAGTGCAGAGAAACTTTCTTAAATAATTAAAAGGAATCTAAATATGAAATGTGTTAGCTTAATCAATATGAGCCTTTTGGTTTCACCCATTCTCAGTATAACATTACATCATACAACCTTTCATTCTTCACTTATTTAATTATTAAATATATCTACCAATTGTATCACACATTCTTTTCACAAGTCATAACATTTAATATACATTCAAGTGTCCATCTCCAGCCAAAGTTTTCTCTGTCATTTCCTCTCTCACACTCTCTCTCTCTTTCCAATACATTATTCTGTCATACTAAATCAATCAACCCTCCAGTGAGGCTGAGCCCGATTCCTGAGCGTGACGAGGATTGCAGACAGGTAGTCCAGATGTTTATATTCCCTTGTCTGTTCAAAGTAGTCGATGACCGTCAGCAGAGATGAAATCGCGTCGCAGAGTTTCCCGTCTCCCACGCTGCGACCGTCGTCGCTGAGGCATCCTGGTGGGTATTTGTATCTGACGGAGTATAGTAAGGGCACTTTCAGTATCTAACGTTACGATGTTCAGAACTGCTGTCAAGTAAGGAAGCGCAATACTCCAAGGAACGACGTTGCTCACGGTTCAAAGGAAAAGCTAAACAAAAACAAAGTATATGTCTACATGTATATATGGATTACTCAGAAACTGAATAAAACATCTTTATGCAGAATAACAGAACAGGATACGCATTCATTGAAAGGCGGTTCATTTGAAAATGCAAGCACAAAAATTAGCCAAGAAGGTCCCATTTATTCTTTTCTTATTTGGTGAAAAGACTTAAAGACAATAATGTAAAACAATTTGAAAATGTGATAAGATCCGATAGGTAAATGGTGAGCGAAAAGATTCTATTAGGAGCTTTAATAATAATGGTGCTTCAAAGAAGTAGAGAATTGAGCCACATAGAAAAATGTGATATTTTATTTAACAAGAGCATGATATATTACCGATGGTAAGCCAGTAAGTTTTACAGGATGTATAAATAACACAGATGATGAATTAGGATGTATAAATGAGAAAAGTTTAGCATTTGATCATAGAAAGAGGGAAGAAAGTACATAAACTTAAAAGATGTTTTAAAATCAAGGCTTAAAACTTGAAGCGTGGTAACCAAATAATAAGTAACTGAAAAGCAATAACGTATGGAAGTCATGAAAACGTTGATAAATAACTTATATAACTATCGTTGCGTTATTGAGAAAATCCAATCTTTAGTTTGAAACAAACGTATTAATTATCTAAATCTTATATATCAACTGTTTCTTTTGGTGCACCTTTATTACAATCTTCCGAAAAATTATACTTACGTTATCAGAATTAATGTATAAAACGCTGAGGGGGAAAAATGTTTTTAAAAACTGTGAAAGTTATTTGTTAGCAGGCCAAGGGGATTAATTTTGAAATCGTAGTAATTCACATGCACAATACAAACGCTGTAGGTCAGCAGTAAAGACAGGACATGAAATATTCTCATATATGCAATCATATATATCTATATATACAGAAAGAGAGAGAGAGAGAGAGAGAGAGAGAGAGAGAGCGAGATTGGTTTTGGGGGGGTTTTTTGGTTTTGCAAACGGGGGGAGGGGCTGGGGGGGGGGGTTTTGGGGGGGGGGGGGGGGGGGCGGCGGGGGGGGCTGTTCGGGTCTGTGGGGGGTTGGTCGGAGCGGGTAGAGGTGGTTGAGGTGTGCTCAGGGCTTTTTTTCTGGAGAGATGAGATGCGGAGTGGAAGGTGAGGACGAGACGAGAGAAGAGAGACGAGAGAGAGAGCCAGGGGCAATGCTCTATCAAGGATCATAAACGATGAAATCCTGACCTTTGATGAGAATCAGCGGAGCAGCAAAAAACAATTCTCTTCCTTTTACGCCTTTTCCGCTACCTTCAAGCAGAGAGCGTAGTCACAGCGGTCAATGATCGCTTCAGTTTCGTTAGGAACATTTGCCTTAAGAGTAAGATACCGAATAATCATATAACCATTGAAAAAATAAGAACAATGATTAAACCCATTAATTTCGCGCGAATATTCCTTGAAATGTATTCAGCATGTGTGAAGTGGGATTGGCTGAAAATAACTGGAATGACTACTGAACATGATTTTGATTAGTACGTGACTTGATCCAAAGGTGTCATTTCAAACTTGAAAAATTGTCTTCTTTCACATTTTTATCCACAAATCAGGAGAATGATATATAAATGTGGTTGCCTATTGTGCGATAAACGTAAGGAGAAATACAAGTATACGTTTCTGTAAAGAGAACTTGCTCATCATAATGTCTTTCGATCATGTACTGTAATTGTTCCTTTCGTTCTATGAGAATCAGTCTGGCATAATTTGGAAGCTGAATTGTTTCGTTATCACTGCGTTTTCAAAAAATCAAATAAAAGGTAAAAATGGTATTTAGTGAACAAAAATCAGAAGCGTCTACACTGCTCTGATTGCTACACATGAAATATCCAGTAAAGTAAAGGCAACAGAAATTTTTTTAACAATACACAGCTTTCATAAATTGCCTTTTGAGTTATATATAGTGCTTAATTTATTGGACAATTTCGAAAAACTGCCTATTCGATCTTATATATTGCAAATTATGGCAGCCATTGCAAAGCAGTGCTATTAACGCATTTTCGAAGGCACCGGTGCACACCATGTACATATCTGACATTGGTTTAAGTTACCATACGGTACCTTTTTCTACAAGGAACTGACTATCCTTTGGTGTATTTAGTGAAGGTAAAATTTAGAACTAGCTCCTACCCCAGGTTATTCGGGAGTAGTTAAGAACCTCTCATGTCGTAAATTTTTAAGGATAAATTACACATGGGAAATTTGAACATAAGAACGTTGAATCACATTGTGAGGGTACAGACGAATTCAAGAAATTTTGATCGGATGATTGCGCATCATGGAAGGAGATAAAGTACATATTTATTCGGGAAGACCAAGTATGGTGTTATCACTAAACGTAGAAAAAGCACTGACTAGAGAATATTGAGCATTAGATCACTACTTTCAAGATTTGAATAAAACATTGCATTATTTAGTATTATAGTGAGTTGTGCACCAACGAATGAACTCTAAAGCTGAAATTCAAAATGCCCAACAAAAAAGCTGATGAGTTTTTAAGTGCAACTGAATAACGAAAATGATTCGCATCTGGAATGTATATCAGTACGCTGGAAAACAAGCACTAGGATATTGGGTAACAAGCCAGTAGCCGTGGATATCGAATGGGACACTGAATATCATGAAGAACAGACAAAACGAAACGGCACAAGGAACTGCACGTAGAAATTTTCAGGTAGGTGATGAACGCAAAGTAATACGAATAAAGTATTCAAGTCTCGAGAGTGACTTTAAACAAAGCGCTATAAGAGATAGGAAGAAAACATGGAAAAGGACGCAACTCATGTATGCATGAAATAGAATGGGTGTCAGGGTACTTCACAGAATCCTTAAAGAAAAGGCATTGGGTTTAAAAGAAAATAGTAAAATGACTGTCAAAAGAGGATGGTTCAACAATAACACCGTGTGAAGAAAAACACTGCCAGCGGAATCTCTTTTTGACGTGGAATCAGTCATAACGAAGTTTAGTAGATGGAGAGCACAGCATATGATGAAATTAGCTGAAGCTGACATGACACTTCGTATGCTAACTAGAATGTGGAATGGGAAAACAAAGAATTATACCTAGTATGCTTATCCTAAATAGGCTGGAGAGACATGCGATTATTAATAAAAAATACTCAAACTTGCACAATCTGGTTTTAGAAAAGACAGGAGTTGCAAAGAACTAATATTTGTTTCAAGATATATTGTGAAGGTATATAGAATTAGAATATCCAATTCCAATGGCTTTCTAATTTCGAGAAAACATTTGACATCGTTCACAAACCAATATCAAGAAGTATCTGACGACAATATGGTATTCCACTTAAATATGTAAAGCTGACTACATTAGCAGTGGAAGAGTTGATGCCAAGTTAAAGCTGATGTAATTTTGTCAAGTGAATTTGCGATAAAATGTAGGGTGCCCTTGGGAAATGTAATGTCAACTTCGTTTTTCGCCCTTCTCATGGATTTTGTGATGCAAAAAGGGTTGGAGATGAATGAAACAGTTTTGGCTAAAGTAACGATAGGGAAACTTGGTAGACTCAGAATAAGCAGATGAAAATGATTTAATCTGAAAAATATCATGTGATTTACAAGGCATGCTTGAGTATGCATCATATATGTAGAGAGGTAGGACTCGAAATAAATTCAATGAAAACAGAAATGAGGACCGAGTATGCACATAGAAGTGATTTAACATTAGATGGATAAAGGATTGATGAGGTTGAATCTTTCAAGTATTAAAGGTCAATGGTATCCAATACAGGTTCTCTTCAGTTGGAATTCAGTGAAAGACTAAAAATATGCGAATCAAACTATAAGTATTCTAAAAACATTTTGGAATAAAAAAGTTAAATTTATGAAAGAAAGGTTATATATATAAAAGATTTTGCTAATTGGTCCTTATGCCTTAAGAAAAATATTGGTGTTTGATAGCAGCAGGATAGAGTAAATTATGATACCATAAGGGAAATTATGGAAGTTTCATATGCTGATGAGATAAGGATGAAGGGCAGAGGAAGATGGATCAGACATATCCTATGTATCACCCGACAGAATAGAACTTGATAATGTCAACATGGTTTGTAAGAGCATCGGACGAGCTGGAAGATCTAGACCTACTTGGGTGAGAACTGTGAACAAGGCTGCTACTAGGGATTAGTGGAGATTTATGTAGGTGAAAGCATAGAGAAGACACGACCGGCATGATTTCACAGACGACCTTTGAGATGCATAGTATTGATGGAGGCAATGTTATTGAAGGTCATCTTTATAATATAGTATGGCGCAAAATGAAAAGTCCTTATTTGACAGAATCTAAAATTTTTTACTTACATTTATTGAAATTCAGAACCGCTGAACTTCAAAAATTAGGGTACATAGTGACCATAAAACACTCGATGTATTATAAGTAGGATACAGTAGGAATGACTAAAATTCAAGTCATTTTTACGACACGGAACATTGTATGATATATTTCATTAATAACTGAGTTCTACTTTAATGAAAAATATATAAGAGCAGTAGCATCTAAACATTTGAAGACTATCGAACGTTGTCAAGTACGAAGCAGAGTTCATCAGACTGCAGCTTGATACCTTTTGTACCAATGTTAACGTTCCACAATTGATGCGATGTTTGCTGTAATTCCAGAAGAAAGTACTATGTGCAGATTACTTCTTGGTTGACTGCATGACTTTAGCGCATCCTAATCTCTATCTTACTTTTGAAATGTTCTGTTGTACCATTTCAAGAGACAAAGCTAAGTTTCACCTGTCAAAAGACAAGAGGCCTGAAAAAAGTCTGGATTTGGGGCTTGAAGATATCTAGGAATATGGTATTTGTTTTTTAGAACAAGAGTAATTTAAACCGAATATAAATTTGAACAACCCTGAGAAAACTGAAAATGACACACGCTCCAGGGTGATACTCTCCCATTTGCAGCGATATCCTGAACTTTTAAAAAACTTGTATTCACGGTGATCAGTTTAATAGTATCAGAACTAGGACTTCTAATGACAAAAATGTCAGAAAGTTATTATATACTGCTATAGAACAACCAAAGATATGCAATGAACTGATAAAAGCAAAACCCCCGTTTACTGTTACTATTATTATTATTTTTTTACTTGAAGTATTCACTGTAATTTTAACAGAATCAAACACAGCCGAACGGGTCTGTGAAATGACAGCAAAAGAATGCCAATGATACTCCCTAAATCCTTATAAATAAAGTATTAATAAATATGAAACTATATTACAGACCAGTTACTCGCCATGCAGATGTTAGCAATTCTTAAGTGAAAACCAAGGGAATAATATTTGGGTTAATCAAATACACAGTAATTTCTCTTACAACATAAATATTTGATAAACATTTAGCCGTTATTGAACAAGCAAAAGCAGTTTCCTCAATTTTCTGTCTTTGATATAAGTTATAAAATTCAGAGCGAAAAATAAGTCTATAATCCAGCCTTATTATGAAGACGAAGCTATGATTAATAATCACATTCAGTATAAAACATGAGACAGCGCTCTTGCCAAAATCAGAGCCTGTGGTGCAGCAGACTGGATGAGTCCTGTTATGGAAAGCTAAGAGCCTCTGTTAGAATTGTCGAAGCTGTCCTTCAGCCTTTGGATATTTTGCAATATTTGAGAATATACTGACGAATCGAATGTCTCCACTTCCTGTTCTTCAGTCCTGACTCTCTTCCCTTTCGTCTTCCTCCTCCTGTTCTTCCTTCCCTTAGTCTTCTTCCTTTCTTTTCTTCGTTTGCGAGGTTCGTCTTCTGGAGGGCCGGAGGCGATGTGTCCTTCCAACGTTGCTATGATCTGGTTGGTGTGCTCTGTTTCACCGCTGGATGTCTCAAATACGCTTTTGTATTCCTCTGTTGTTCTTTCGTCTCTGAAGGTCTCCTTGCTGGTCGTAGGTGGGTGAGTGGTCGTTGTTGTAACAACTGATGTTGGTGGAGTGACGGTGGTTGTAGTGGTGGTGGTAGTTGTTGTAGTTGCAGGTGGTTTGGGCAGCGTGAACGTAGCAACGTTCGACACTGGACTGTAATAGAGAAATAAAATTGATAGAAACTTTGAGATGAGCAATTAGACCGACAGACTAAATCAGTTCTCCATTTAATGAAAAAAATCTTCCTGGGAGAGACAAATTTCGCAGATCTATACGTCTGGAAAATGATTAATATACTTGCAAACAAAGGATCGAAAAGAAGGCACCATTGGAAAATTATATTTCTCCCTTTCACAAATTCATGAATGACATTGTCTCAAATGAGTCTTAATGATTTCTTCTTCTACTGTGATTCATACCATAATGAAGAAGCTTCCATGAGGGACAGGACCGCCAAATTGCAGCTCTGCAATGCACGAAGATAATGCCCAGATGAGTGGAAAGAATACAGTGAAACAAATTCTAGAATTCTGGGAACTCTAGAAAGAGAGTAATTGATGACCGATCTCTCTGTAAAAATAGACGATGTGACGACTTTGATAACCGACGCCGACAGAATTCCCGAGATTCTGAGGCGTAAAGGACGAAATGGTCAGAGCGCTTTCTGGTTTTCATTGAAATTTTGATTTATATACATATCAGCATATATATATATATATTATATATATATATATATATATATATATAGATATATATATATATATATCTATATATATATATATACATATATATATATATATGTGTGTGTGTGTGTGTGTGTGTGTGTTTATGTATGACTGGTAAAAATGTTCTGTTACAACAGAATTCCATCTAATAAAAGGAGCCCATAAAAACGCCAAAATATAGAGAGAAAATACTATATTTCCGAGACTGCTGTCTCCCTCTTCAGGTAGATTCATCTACCTGAAGAGAGAGATAGCAGTTTCTGAAATATGGCATTTCTCACTATATTTTGGCATTTTTATGGGCTCCTTTTATTATATATATATATAGTATATATATATATATATATATATATTTTATATATATATAATATTATGTATTCACGTATATATAAACAAAGGGGAGAGAATGAGAGCCTTACCTTGTATTATTGAAGTCATCGAGACTCCTAAAAGCCAAGTAATACTGTTGCCCTGGATTTAAGCCTCCAGGAACCTTCTCCTCGACGTTAACGGTCACCTTGACCTTAGTCCCGGCTTCTTGGTAGACTCCAGAGGCTTCGAACAAGTCATCGAGATCGAGCTCGGTGTACGAGGAGGCTTGGTCGAACCGCCTTTCCCGAAGGTCGTAGCGAGTGTCAGAGAGACGGATGATGTAACGAGACACTTGAAAAAAAATAATGGTACTTGATTATCTAGGGAATAGTTAAAATAATTTACTATTCTAGAATTTATCAACCCCATGTGTTTTCAGCAATTATATGTAAGCAAATTAGATTAACTATTGTGGCGGTTGTTAATAATGGCAATTCCAATTTTCATCTATTCACCATGAACTAAGATGAATAGTGGATTCGCCTTAAATCAGCATGCCAGCAGAAAATAAAAGTATACATTTTCGTAGCTCTCTTCATCTGCATAGCAAATCATAAAGAAATGGAAAACAGAGTCATTTTGAGCCATGAATTAAAGAAAAATGGTCGAAGAGCTCTTCACAATTTCATAGAGGCAACACAAAGTTATTTCAGCTATGGCATTAATCACTTCAATTAATTTTGCTCTCAAACACGAACAAACAGATAATTTATATACGGTTTGCATTTAAGGAAAATTAATGAAACAGGGTATTCTAGTAATATAATGATTTAAAAGCTGTAAAAAGCAATTGCTCAGTTGGATAAATTAAATTAATACCTCAAAGTGCACATTTTATCATGACCTGAAATAGAGTAGGAATTATTTTCTATCACCTTGATGGTAATAGGAAAACCGCAATGTACTGACAACTCTAAGATAAGGAAGACGAACCAGATAATGTATTCTTGATCAACACAAGCGTGGCAGGCGATTAACCTAGAGCATTATAACTATCCATATATACGTGTGTATATATATATATATATATATATATATATATATATATATATATATATATATATATATGTATTACATACGTGTATATATAAATGTATGTGTACATATGAATTTCTTTACACGATCTCATTCTATCCAAACAGGAGATGGCTTCAGTAAAAACATGACAATTGTCGCTGCTACGTTCGTACTTTAACTACAAAATAGGGATAATTTTCTATTGAAAAAAATTCTCGGCATTATCTACTTCATGTTCTAAACAACCTACGCAACTAAACCTTACCATTCTACCTTGCACACTTCCATACCTACCCAGTATTCGTTTTCTCTGACCGCTCATGTTATTCCTTCTTGAAAGATTCCAAACAGCCAAGAAGACACTGTACAACCTTGTCCCAGAACCACTTGTGAAATCAGCCTCCCATCTATCTATTCTAACAGACTTCGCTTTCATTTTAAAGACTTCAAGTCACTCTCAACAAATTATCTTAGGTATCGTAAATCTAAAACACCCTAAGCATTAAATAGGTATCAATTTAATTATAGCCTCTTTCTTCATGCTCTCAAACTTTCCCATAACCAACAACTTAACTCAATTAGAGCGCTGGGAAATTAAAGCAAACGCGTCTCTGTTGCTCTGAATGATGAGGGCATGGGATTTGTAGCCCTATATCCCATTCTTATGTCATAAAGGTTAGCGTAGGACCAAAACATCAAGGGCTAGAATTTTGAATGTACATGGCTGTGGTACAAAAGAGAAATGAATGCTAGCGTTCACGTAGAAAAGCTGATGCTTCTGTACTCAGTGAGACCAAGGTAAAAGGTCACTGCTCAGGAGAATGTTTTTCTCACTAGGCAGTGTGAAAATCATTAAAATGGGAAGTTAACGTTTTTGTCAGGGAGTCTGTCGGGATAGGTAAAGCAGTAAAGATATGTTTGCTTAAGAATTAGGTCGGTAAAACTGACTGAGGCAGATGAAACAGATGTGGCAGTAAGCGTATTAATGAGAGTAAAAGGCCTGGCCGAGTCGGAATCTATACCCACCCGCGTTTTGATACTGACAACGAATGGCTGAGCTCGGAGATTTAAATGGAAAAGTGATAAAAATGTGATAAGTGTAATTGGCTGCCTGACGTCCGTTTATTGAATCAGAGAAAGAACCTTAAAGAAATTTATTCTGAAATTTGTTTGATTGTTGGGAATATGCCTTCAGAGAAAAAATGCTAATAAGTACGGCTGGGAAAATGATTATGTGGATTATGTGACAACTAAGTAATATTAATGAAGAGCAAGGTGATGGATGTAATATTTAGAAAAGATGTGACAGAAGGTATCATAATGAATAATTATACTGCTAAACCAACATAAACAAAAGAACGCAATTGTCACTGGGGCAGAAGGGTTAAAAACAGTGGGAACGAATTTAACTGAAACAGGTAAAAGGAATTTGTTATAAAGAGTGAATGAGATATAGGCAGGAGTTACAAACACAATAGTAGAAGATACGTATAATTATAGCCACGTTTAGTAAGCATAATTCAAGGACGGAATCACTGTTGGTTATGGATATAGAGGAGGGAATAAAAAAGTAAGAAGTACAACAATGTGAAATGAGAAGCGTATTGTATTTCGAATGTGGTCACAGGAAAGAACATATGAGCTTGAAGTGGCGAACAAGAAAATGTAAGGGTAGAACAAAGGGAGAAAAAGTTAGCGAAAGTTGAAGGAAGGGTTACGAGTCAGATGAATTTTATGATGCATAATGCACTTGCAAAGATGCAGTTTGGAAAGAATTGAAGTCTTGCAGAAAAGGAATAATGATTCTTTAGTGTTGTTGAAAAGGGGATTTTGAAAATATATAGATCAGATGCACGGAGGAAGAAAGGAATAACTGGACGTAGTAAACTTGGTGTATGAGTGAAAGGGTAAGTAGGTGAGTGATTAGAACTTTTTTGAGGAATGCAGAGGAAGAGTGACAGGGTTGGTGTAAGAGTGGGTGTGAGACAAGAGCATACTGTCAGGGGAATTGCAACTTACATAATATTTGAAAATTTGATCACTTTCTTCTGCCAAACAATTGCACCTATCCAATTACAGGCTGATTACGGGTTCATAATAGGAGCTAGACTGAAAAATTCGCCAGTTTCATCGATTCAAATATTTAACCGGTAAAATATTGTTAAAAAAATTAAAATGAATAAACTATTAAACAATTCAAAAATATGCTTAAATATGTCATTCATATTGAGCATGTCTCTGCTGCTTGCATTACACACTGGATAGTTATAAACGGTTGGAAACATTTCATTCGTAAGTTGAACATTTCTTGATTCAAAACTATTCAGTGCATTATCTATATACATATATATATATATGTAAATGGGGGGATTCTTCCCCCATTATTCATAAGGTAAGCGTGACACGAAACGGAAGGCAAACCACACGCAACATTACACACACAGCCTCTCTCTCTCTCTCTCTCGGCAATCCCTCTCTCTCTCTCTCTTCTTCGGCAATCCCTCTCTCTCTCTCTCTCTCTCCACCTCTTTCTCTCCATTCTAACAGGTAATGAAAATGAGAGAGTTGCATCATAACATTAACGTTTATTAACAACTAATAAATAAATCAATCAATCAAGTAATCCAGTCTTACAGACTAACTCAAAAAACCCCGTAAATGTAACATGTCTGGTCACCAAAAAAAGTCTACACCCCTCTGGGAATTCTTTGTCCCCCGGCATTCCAGAACCGTCTGTTTCAAAGATACAGAACACATCCCGGTAAGTACACACACAAGATTGACAGACAGAGGTTCAAATATTGGATATCATCACAAAAATGTCAAACAGATAATAAGCCACTCTTTGGCTAAAGCACTTCAACACTTACCCAAACAACCGGACACTTAAACACTGTTAATAAAAAACTCCCGGCGAATGCCACGGCATCTTGTCTGTGACTTGAAGCCCTCTTGTCAAAATCCTCCCATAGGCTTGGGTATGACACTTTTAAAGGGAAGAGGCACACACGCACATACGAACACACAGTTCGCTAGAGCCTCATGGTTCTGGCTGCATCCAGTTTCACAAAGGCACTTTGAGAAGAGTTCATAAACTGTCGTGCATTGACTTGTTGAACTAAGCACTTTTATCTCACGCCACCCCTAGAATCTCATTGTCAGCTACTCTCAGGTCGTTACCTCTACACTGTTCTCCACATTCCATAGGTCACAGGGAACACATGGACAATATATTATTAATAAAAAACCCTAGGCCTTACATATATATATATATATATATATATATATTATATATATATATATATATATATATATATATATACTAATATGTACATATGTATATCCGTGTGACTGCTAAATGATAAGAGTAAAAGACCTATTCCTTTACCGTCCTCTCTTACCTTTTCCAGAATCTAGGTCATCCCCAGGGGTAGTCCAAGTTAACATTATGGTCCTTGGGCCTGTCAATGAGATCTTCAAGTCCCTCACAGCAGAAGGGGGAAGTAGATCTGAGTTTTCTTCGGGGACCTCAACAACCTGAGAATTGGGAAAAGGTTTGGATAAATAAATATGCAGGTGGTAAATACTATTTTATGAGCAAGAGAAATTTAAGATTACATTTTTACTATGTTTTCGTAAACTGCCAAGCTACAGCATTCTCTCAATGTTCCCTCGTTTGCTAATATTTATGATCTTCCATCTTTATCTTTTCTCCTCCTTTTCCTTCTTTCCAGCAGATTAGGATCACATACGGACAATCACGCTAATCGAGCCTCTGGGTTCCTAAGGAGGTATTATTTTTGTATTAATAAAATTACATTTCATAATAAACCAAACAATCACCCTAACTTGGAACATTCTAGATAAGCGTAAAAGAATCAATAAATTCGGGGAACAATGTGTGAGCCTTCCTCGTAACTTGAGCGATAAAATACCAGAGGAAATTGGAATAATTCTAATAATACTGGGATGAAGAAATAAATATAAATAAAGGAAAGACTTTCAGAACAAGGAAAGATGAGCTAATTTGGCGTTGCTCTACAGAAAATAGAAAACACACGGAGTTAGCCTCCAGGACACTTTTTTGATAATCCCCGTCATAAACGATAAAAAAAGTAGAGTGCCGCACTTCAATTTAAATGAAGCAAATCTACCGTACATTCCAAATTTGGTAAATTGCTCTCCTCGATTTCACAGCACCTACAAAGGGGGATTACATCCTTTCCGGATCTCTAAGTGAATCTTCTATTATCTAATGTTACCTTTTACGATATACTGAACTTGTGTCAATAAATGGACGAGAAATGAAGTGGTTCACGGAATAGGTGAGAAATTTAGAGAAGAAACAAATGGTTGGGAAGAGACTTGAATGGTAAAAGTGAAGTATGGTTGTTGAATATGCTGGATGTGAAAAAGAAAGAAATAAAAATTGCCAAAGCTGTTTGATCGACAGTTTGAACAACATATGTGGAATAAAAAGGATGAGAAATACGGGGATACATAAAATAAGTGGCAAAAAGATTATTGGTGCTGCCCAAAGAATGGATGAGCTGTTTGAGACGGTTCGATCAACTCACACACACGTGTATATATATGTGTGTGTGTGAACGTGCGTGTGCATATGCGTAAATATGCGCACTTATATCCATATAATAAATGACATAAATTTTTCTCAAAATTTGATCCATTTGACGACTCTTGACATAAGAAGGTAGAATTTTTAGTCAGTGCACAAAATACTATTCGTAGCAAAACCGAGTTATATGGAAAATAAAGGGGGCGGAATTTCGATATCTTAACAGGGTTTTCTAAAATCCTTGTTCAGGTCATTCAAAACTGAATATAAAGACGTTAAGACTATGTTATGACAAAAGCCGAGGAAACTGACCTAAAGAAATTCAATCAGAAGTTACGTTTCGCTGAGAGTAAAAACACTTGAAGTTCAAATTCTGGCGAACAAACATCGATAAAATATTTTGGTCGCATGGATTTTCTCTTTACAAATAAGTCATATCTATGAAGCTGATAATCATTGTAAAAATTATAATTAATGACACAGTAATGAAAATAAATCCATCTTTAATTCATCAGTATTTTATAATAAATCTTGGTCTCATGTGAAGAACACTACTGAAGAGGAAGAAGATAAGGACGAGGATTAAGGAAGTGGGAAATCAGACCATAAAAAAACAAGAGCAGCTGAGTTTTAATGCAGCCTCATTCACAAAGGAGCTGCAATTGACGTTTAACTACACTGTCTGGGGTCACGTTTACTGGGTCAAGGATATAACCTCATTTTTGGGGTGAATGCGAGAATGGGATTAATGTTTTGCTCAAGGATTGTGTTGTGTTACCAAACATATGCGGGGGAAGAAACACAGACCCAAGTACGATTTAGAGGACATATCAATTAGCATTTCGAGACAGATCAACAAAGATAGAGGGTTAAAGTTAGTAACCTAAGAATTGCACTGTCTGCCCTTTCATAGTAACTTAAGAATTGTACTGTCTGCACCTTACAAAGTTCTTAGATTTCACGGAGAAAAGAAACTCGTAAGCAGACGGCATGAGTCATCTTCACAAAAAAAAAGAAAAAAAACGCGTAAGAATGCAAACCAACAAAGCACATGACAAGAAAGAGGACTTGTGGGTTGAGCGATGCAGCTAGGATTAAATTTACCCTTCTTAAGTGGCATCTTGCAAAGACAGAATGAAATATTTAAGACTCTGTTCAAAGAGAGAGAGAGAGAAGAGAGGAAGGAGGAGAGAGAAGAGAGAGAGAGAGAGAGAGAGAGAGAGAGAGAGAGAGAGAGAGAGAGAGGGAGGGGGGTGGCGTTGAAAAGGAGTGAAATATTCAGAGATCAGTTTGGAAAACAGTTACACTCCGACAGGGAAGTCTTTATTAAATTGATAAAGAAAGCTAAAGAACACAAGTGGGAGTGACTGTTGCCTTTGTCACAATAAAGTTGTCCCTTCGTAAGGAAAAAATGATTACACAAACTTATTCAATAGATAAAAGTAACACCAAGAATCTAAACAAACAAATAATACCAATACATCTGTCACGTCTGTGGCACAACTCAGACTAGTGTATTTGCATTTAGACAAGAACGACGGCTGTGCAAGGGATATCATACTGACAGGGTTAAGATATTCAGAATGCAGCAAACATTTGAACTCTTCCTACTTGAAATGTGAAATCTACGATAATACTAAGTATATTCAAAATGCTACAGTAACCCGTGATCATTTCCATTTTAATAACTTTAAAAGAATTCTCGAAAATTTAGCTACTAATCCATACACTATCTACACTTTTAAAACATCATTGATTAGAAACAACAGCACAGGTGATGACCTAAAAACTAAAATGTAAATGAAACAAGACCAAATCATATAAATGAAGGAATAACGATACATAACCAAAAGAGCATTCCCGATCATATCAACGTCTGTGCATAAGAGCGCAACTGACTGAATTTACATCACCGCTGCATCTCTTCGCGTGGGTGTGCAGGTCGGATGTGAGCTTTGTGATGCTTGCATTCCATCCGTCAGACAAAGATGGGATTGGTTTCCCGGCGAATGTGCGCGTCCAAACGCACGAGTAAGAATGTCTGGGTGTGCGCAAATCTGTGCATGTGCTTCTGGGATAACAACGTCATATGTGATTCAAGTATGATTTTGCGTTTATTTTAGACCTTATATATTTGTATGTATGTATATATGGCGCTTCGAAACGAGGCGACTGGCAATGATACGTTCATTCTTTGACTGCAATAACAATACTACCTCTTTTGTTCTGTTTTTCCTATTTTAACAATGAATTATTTTTTTTCCATTTGAAGTGTTTTTCTTGACTCCTGTATTTCTTTTGCTTTGCCTATCTATTTAGCATCAAAAGTCTTAAAATAAGATTAGTTATTTATCTTATATACTATATATATATATATCCTATATATATCTATATATATATATAATATATATATATGTATATATATCTATATATATATATAGCATATATATACAGACATAGATATTATAAATATACATATGTGGTATTAATTTTCCTTGCCCCTATATATATTTATATATATATATATATATATATATATATATATATATATATATATATATATATATATATATATATATATATATATATATATATATATATTTATATATATATATAAAATGAAGATGCAAGTGAAGAGCATGAGGTACTGATTCAAAAGGATGATTATTTTGAAGAATTGGCACATGTGGAGAACCGAACAGAGGCTGATATGGACGATGTAAGAGATGAGTAAAGTGTATATTTCAGAAGTTTTAGGGAGGAGAGGAGACAGAGGTCTAGAGAATACTGAATGAAGTGAATAACGACACATTAAAACGGGATGCCTTAATATCTGAGATGCGAGAGAGTGCATGCAAGACTGAAGGCAATAGTGCAATGCATGCAGTCCTGCTGGATGTGCTGCCGAGAGCCTTCAATGTATAAGTGCGAAACAATTATACTGTAACAGTTTTCTGCAAGGGCATTCATTATCGATCTTGTATCTAATATATATATATATATATATATATATATACATATATATATATATATATATATATATGTATATATATTATATACAGAGAGAGATGGGGGGGGGGGGGGGGGGGGGGGGTGGGGGGGGGGAGAGAGAGAGAGACGAGAGAGAGAGAGAGAGAGAGAGAGGTGTGTGTGTGTGTGTGAATGAATTACGGGTCAAAGTCATTTATGCTACTAGCGTTCACAGTCTTAAGAATGGCATTCTTTAGTTTGAAAAATATTTTCTTTTAGTTATTCGGGAGGGATTCAAGGAAAATTCCAGTATAGCTGCTTAGCCAAGGCTTATACCAATAAGCTGCTCTATGCAGACTCGTTTGATTAAAGATTTATTCTTCTTCTACTTCTTTATTTTGATTAAAGCAACAGTATGCAAAGACGGATGACCTCTAAGGCTCCTTCAGGGTGATGGCTGCTTCTCTGAGATGTTCTGCTGTGCTCAAGAATTTCTGGCTGGGAATGATAAGACGCTGGATGTGCCGGTTTCACGGCCAGCTTCACCATAACAACCTCAACAAGAAATTTACTCTAAGCTTTAGAAGAGTGAATTTCTAGCATAGACACTCAACAATGCCATTCTTAAGTCTGTGAAAACTACTACTTGATTTCAACCACAACTGCCTCAAAGAACCCCTTTGTCCGAAGGATGGAATCAGTAGGGGATCCATCTGTGAAACATCGGCCAAAACAAGTTATAAAATAAGTATTTCAACAATACATACATACATACATACATACATACATACATACATACATACATGCATACATACACATATATATTTTTATATCATGCACATAGTTAACTAATGAACAAGTTAAAGAGAAATGGCGCATTAACGCACTCATGCTAAGGTCATTCTTATTTTCTATACGCGTACAAAAAATAACGGGAAACTTTCAGCTCCTAGCAGTTTCAGAGCTAACGGATAACAACATTGTCTCAAGAGTGAAATCGATATGGGAAGTATGATTTACAGGTTACTATATTAATTACTTCTATTATTTCTTGAATTTAAAGCTACAAATGGTATAACAGCATTACCTTGATCGATCCCGCAGCAGCAACCCTGTCAAATCTTCCAGTAGCTTTTGCGCTGTCAGCATCTATCGGAACCTTACTTCCACAGCATCTTTCTGGCATGTTAAGAAGAGTAGCCTGATTGAAAAAGGAAAAAAGAAAAAACGCTACAGTATATATATAATAATATATGATATATAATATATATATATATACTATATATAATATATACATATATACATATGAATATTAATGCTCTCATCCCTGTATATATTGTATGTATGTATACACACACACACACACACACAATATATATATATATATATATATATATATATATATATATATATATATATATATATGCATACATATAATGAAAATATATATACACATACATACACATTTATATAACATTTAATTCATCCTTACTTGCTGGTGAAGTGCAAATAAAGTGTTTCATTTCAAAAAAAGCCGAAGTGATACACTACAAATGTAAGGAAAGATTTGCTAGCACAAGGCCTGATTAAACAAAACAAAAAATAAGCAGTATTATCTAAGAATACATATGTCAACTTCGGTATTAATCACCAAATATGGCATAACTTCTAGTCACCTCTACTAATGAGTGACTAAATCAACAAAATTTACTTTAATTTACCTTCAGTAACAGTGCTAGTTATCTTTCTCTTAGATTAAACATTTGGATATAAAAGACAAAATTTGCATAATACTTTTGTGCCTTGTAAAAATAATTTTTCTGCAGCTATAAGGCTGGTACAATTTGGAAACATCTACAGTTTCACATTCTCTTGTTATATGGGATAATTTCGATAAAAATATTTGACGGTTCCTCTCATATTATAATAAGTATCTTTCTTAACTCTCATTATTTTCCAAAAAGTTAATTTACTGCATGCTAATTAATCCTTTTGAAGCACCATCTTTCTCATCTTAGGACTTCACATTGCTGAAATTGTTTATAGATAATAATAATAAACGATAATATTGCTAAAAAATAAGTTTGCTAGAAGAGGAACATGAAAATAATTAAGCCCACCTTTAAAAGCAAAAGCTAAAGACATAAAAATAAACAATGAAAAGCATCACAGTTAAGCCCAGTTAGTTGGATGTAGTTGTTATGATAATTACCTTGGGCACTGACTATACCCAAGAGCTATCGAGATACTTGAGAAGACCTCCTACTATACGTATTTTGGTTGTTGCTTCATTACGACGGAGATCTGTTTTTTGGGCTTTTTTTTTACCATCATACTTAAAGGTACACACGCGCACACACTCACACACACTTATATAACTGAGTACACAATATGTATAAAATGTCTGTATAAGTTTCTCTGTTTACTGTCTTGAAAAGAATCAAAAGATAAACCGGCCGACCATTCGGGCTCAAGATGTTCTGTTGAACGGAGGCGAGATGGAAAGACCGTTAACCTCATGAGATGGTCATCTGATCTCTTCAGAATCTTTTAATTGGTGTTCGAGTTGTTTGATTTTTTGACCTCCTTAGACCGCTTGACCTAGTTATATCCCATTTCCCAAGCTCTTCCTTTTACTTTTAGTTGTTTGTCACAGGAGGATCCTAGTTTTTTCTTGCCCAATTGTTTTTCTTCTACTTTGCTCTCCTGCCACGTGAGACACAGCGTCTCTAGTAGATTTTTGTACTGAGCGTGGCTGGGATGAAGCAAAGCTAGTAGCCCGGATGCATTTGATGATGAAGAATGAAAGAAATCAGAATGAACAGGGAAAGAAAATTGATGGTCATATTGTATGCCTGGTTTTCGTAAGTAAGCCATTTTATTCGAAAGTTTACTGACTAACTAGTTATTAATGAACTAATTATTAATTGCGTGATTTTCTTGTGCTTAATCTTTATTTCTTGCTTTTCAACACCACGTATGCACACAAATAGCCAAACATTATTTCAATGCAATTTTTCGTAAACTGAAAAAACAATATTCAGTGTAACGCTACAGACTTTTTAATAGATATGATGTTAAATTAAACAGCTTTTTTTATTTGTTTCTGATCGGACGAGAGAGAGAGAGAGAGAGAGAGAGAGAGAGAGAGAGAGAGAGAGAGAGAGAGAGAGAGAGAGAGAGAGAGAGAGAGACTTTTATTAATGTAGCAGGTAAATATAGAAAAGGTAAGCTACATTTGTATTTGGGTGTGCCCATGGTGTATGTGACAAGTGAAAGCAAGTAATTTTTTCGCCAAATAACTTTTAAATTATGGTATACCTTCCCCCGATTTGTTTACACACGCATACATATTCTCTCTCTTTCCCTGTGCAGACACATGATCATCCAAATACAAATGTAGCTACCTTTTCTATATTTACTTGCTACATTAAGAACAGTCCATCTCTCTGTCTCTCTCTCTCTCTCTCACTTCCGATTAGATACAAAAAAATAGCTATTTAATTTAACATCATATTTATAAAAAAATGACACACGTATATATATATATATATATCTATATATAGAGAGAGAGAGGAGAGAGAGAGCGAGAGAGAGAAGAGAGAGAGAGAAGAAGAGAGAGAGTGTGTAATCTATGCCAACAAAGCAAAGTAATATTTCTTTAGTTCCCGAAGTAGAATATATAGACACATTTAATGCCCTCTCAAGCTCCATCACAAGATTTGATAGATACAAGTATGGTTGCCTGGGAATGGTCGAAATGAACGAGCAATTAAAATTAATTGCATATCAAATTTCACATTAATGCTTAATATATATTTCTACTGGAATGAGAATAATTGCATCACTGGAACTATAATGATGGACAACCAATACCAAATATAGATCTCAGAATCAGAGAACTTTCCATTTCCGTCCTCAAATTCATTCTCTCCAGAAAGTTATGATTAACTTTCTGGAGAGAGAGAGAGAGAGAGAGAAAGACTGAGAGAGACGAGAGAGAGAAGAGTAGAGAGAGAGAGAGAGATCCATTTCACTTGATGACAATTCATTCTTTCATGTAACCTCTCATACACAAACACACGGATATGGGAAAGCATCAGATAACTTGGTTATGGAAGACCAAATCAGATCACCATCAGGAATCTAGTCTCCTTGATATATACATACACAAATATATGAATATAATCATATATGTACACACGCAATGACATAAAAATATATTTTTTACATAACAGTATATAAAGTCAGTTAACACTGCTTATAAATTTTACGCATTTAACGATCTTGTTGATTTTTGGATACAAAAGTTAAGATAGCAGAATAGGTAAGAAATGAGATAGAGTAATAATTCAGTCCAAACGTCAAAATGGGAAGAGAAAACGGCCAATCAGATGGACAATAGAAAGTCTAAAATACAACTGCTTTTGAAAGTCGTCTGGTAAGATGTGGCAGAAAGAGATGCTAAAAACATCACTGCCCGTCTACTACTTCAAAGTGATACATCCAAAATAACCAAGAATGAAGAATTAATAAAATAAACATTCTGCGTCAACGTTTTACAAAGTTACGAGATACTCCTAAGCTTGGTTGGTATCTTGGAGGTCACCTTTGTGAGCGAGACAGACCACTAATGCAGGGAAGGTTTGTGGTCGAAGGCAGTTTATTGTGTTAGCTCATGATAAGACGTCGTAGCAACAGATAACACACAACGCTGAGTCATGTATCGCTGGTTCTTTGATGTTTGTGTTTAGTAGTGTGGCTGTTGGTCGCAGCTCTTCTAATTAAGGTCACAGTAATTGAATGATTCACCTCCCATGTCCTCTTTATAAGAAGGAATCTAATACTTTAGCAAAATAAAAAAAGGGCGAAATGAGTTTTTGCACATAAAGTTTCAGAACATTCAAATTATAATGGAAACTGAAGTTCTATATCGTAAGTGAAATATTAATTGTCTTTTTTTTCTACTTTAGTACCTTTGAAAAGCCAATGAAATTCTCAATAATAAAAAGAAAACAGAGAGACTCACTGACCTTATCTTGCTCGAAGACGTCGATACCCAGAGCGTTAGACTCATACAAGTCTTGGGAGGTTTGCTGATCATTCAAATAGCCAAATGCTGGAAGGCCAGGTTGTCCGGCTCGTCCGGAACCACTTCTCGCAACATCTGACCGCGCTCTTATAGCGTGTACATCGTCAGCAATCTTGAAAGAGGTTCCTAACGAGTTTAGGAAACTGTCGAAACTTCGGAAAGTGGTCGAGTGAGGAGAATGCTTGTGCTTGACTTTTGACGGTGAGATTCTAGAGGAAGAGGGACGCGCGGTTCCCTTTGTCGGATAACTATTGATGCTTGCAGTCGAGTGTGAAAGAGGTTTCAACGGCTCTAAGGAAATATGAGTGGGAGATGAATCCTTGACGGAGGAAGAAAAGGATGAAGTCTTGTGAGATCCTGGCCTCTTTGACTTGTACCTGCTTGATCCTTCGTACGTCGTGATAAGGATCTCGTTCGGCGTGTCAAGCCCGCTCTGGATGTGGTCGTATGACAGGCGGTCTCGCCTCCCTAGTGGAATGTGCTGAGGGAGACAAAATTAAATCTAAGTTTAAAAACGCCTAAGAAATCTGTTTGTCAGGGATGTCCTTTTTAGCTTAAAATCACAATTTTGATACAAAAGATACTAAATATCTTATGAACAATGGTCTGGCAATAAATGCAGCCAAGAAAATTATCTATATAAAACAATGAGAGAGAGAGAGAGAGAGAGAGAGAGAGAGAGAGAGAGAGAGAGAGACAAAGGGTGGGTTGGGTGGGGCGTGAAAATAATTGATTCTACTGTAACAATCCTGTTCACTAGATATTTCATTGCAATTTATACTTTACTCGAGAGAAAAAATATAAATAAAAATAAAATTCCTGATCTATAAGTGCCTGTCTATCCCGCTGTTTTGGTAAAGCCAATTTGCCACCAAATGGTATCAAGTTTATTTACTTACTCAACACGCCTGTATTCATGCGCCTAAACCACGTGTACTATGTTTTCAATAATTTTTCTATATCTATTTTATTCTACATATCCAGAGAGATGAACGTGCATATGTTATAACGGACTGTACTCTCTATCTCAACACTGATTCTGTTCATCAAGACAATTACGTAAAAGAGAAAACATGCCGAGTTGTCGTGAGCTCATCTCTTTTTCTGAACAAATACCGCGCCTACTTTATGATTTTTTTATTCATCTTTCGAGAGATCACAGAAAAAGAATGATTCGATGCTGAGGTCAGATGGCCTCAATCGGATTGGTCACGACCTGAGGAGCCAGGAATCGGCAAATACCCAAGTATGGAATCTCTCCCACGTTCCTCGGCTGGTATAGAGGTCAATGCTCTGTCGTGATTTGCTCAAGAGGGTGGTCTTTGTAACATCAATTGAAAGTGAATTTGTTTTACTCGTGAAAAATAACAAAGACATTCCATTTATATATACATATAAATATATATATATATATATATATATATATATATATATATATATATATATATGTATATATATATATATATATATATAATATTTTGTGCATTAACCAAATAAATCTTCCATAGATTTTGCCACTTTAATCGATATGCAAATATAGAAATAGCTCCCCAAGACCGGCTGTAGGAGTTACTATGTTTACAAATACTCAGAATAAACAGAAAATTGGATATTGGAGCTTAGAAACGCCCAATCAAATTTGAAAGATGGAATTTGAAGATGAATTCAATTGATATAGAAATTGAGCACCTTATCAGTTTTTGAAACACGAGCCAAGGAATGGGAAAAGAAAGATTGCAAGTTGGGCTGGGTGGGCAATGTGCGTATTTATCGCGAATGGCAGCTGGGACTGGTGGAGCGGGAGTAGGCTTCGTCCCAAAGCCAAATGCGGAAAAAGCAGTGACTAACTGAACAGCAGTGAGCAGTAGATTACTTCTGGAAAGATTTTAATCAAATCAGAGCAACATCAGTATTAGAGTTTGCTGTGCCCCAAGTTACGAACTCTCCGAAGTGAAGGATGAATTTTATATAAAACTACAGACAATTACAGGCGCCATACAAGACTGAGATATGACAAAGTTGATGGCGATGTGAATGCAAAAGTGAGGCCTGAAAGTGACTGCAATCGAGAATGGTCTGCATTGGTCTTTCATGATGCAAATAATTCGGTGACTGGAGGTGCTCTTTACCAACGAAGGGTCATCTGTAAATACACATGCACATTTTCAGAAATAAAGGAGTAGATGCCGACATTGCCACACCACAGTTGAAATTAAAAGTACACAACAAAAAAGTTGGCGGAGGAGCTAGGTTTAACGCAGAAAAACTTCTTGAAGATAAACATTGAGAGTCTAGTAATTGAAAGGCGAATTAGATTAGTAGTCCTGGAAACCATATTTGGGGAGGTGCACACAGTCACAGAAGAATGGACTAA
This sequence comes from Macrobrachium nipponense, assembly GCF_015104395.2. NCBI lineage: Eukaryota > Metazoa > Arthropoda > Malacostraca > Decapoda > Palaemonidae > Macrobrachium > Macrobrachium nipponense. The sequence goes on along the minus strand of NC_087212.1, from coordinate 61,275,214 downwards.
TATTAAGAATATACTAAAAATATACCGAAATCCTAACAAAGTTTATCAAAAGAAACGTCAGATGCAATAAAAAATAAGCAAAAACAAAAGAAATTTGAAGAAAATGTCAGAGGGACATGAATGACGCAATATAGTGCATGTTAAGTATTGAAGTCGAGAAAGTAAAGTTGAACGAAGAGTAAGAGGAGATAAAAAAAAAAAACTGGAAAAACAGATGGATGACGCCGAAAAAGCCACATTAAAAGAGATGCGTTGGTGTTAGAGTAGCCAACAGCATTTTAAAAAGAAGGCTCAATGAAAAGCGGGCTCTGTAAGTTTTGAGTCCACGAAAAAGAGATAAGATAGGGAGGAATTGATTTCATACCAGAAGCTGAAGAGGACTTGGATTTACTAGTGAATGAAATCACTGTTTCTGATGTAAGTTCAATAATAAAGAACCTTATGCGATGGAAAGCACAGGCCATGATGGAATCATTGCAGACATGGTTTTAGCTGAAAATGCATTGACACTCTTATTCCAACTAGTCTGTTTGCATAGATACCAAAGTAGGGTGAAAAACAGAAGGTGATATGTATAGAGGCATTGCACTTATACACGTTGTGATGACAAAAGCTGAACAAATGCTTAGAGATGGAGAAGTTGGTTCCAGGAGAGGCAGGAATTGCACTGAGCAAATATTTATAGTTAAATATATTAGGAAAGTGTATGAATTATAAACTCACCTTCTAATGGCCTTTATTGATTACCAGAAGGCAGGGGATAGCGTCCACAGACCAATATCATAGGCCTTGGGTCACTATGTTATCACTACCAAATATGGAAAACTAACTGAAATGATCCATAATGGAGTCTTATCAATTGAATTTCCAGTGAACAATGGAGCATTAATGTTACGAAGTAATGTTATGCGTTATGCTGCCTTTCCTGTTTGACCTTCTCAAAGATTTTACAACAAAAAGTGTGGTTAGAGATGGAATAGAAGTCTTTGGAGTATTAACTAGCAAGACATCGCTAGATTTACAGCTTCCTTACAGACTGCATTATATTCTGAAGGATGTGAGACTGAAGAAAAATGTAAGGAATACCTAAAAATGTTAATACATTCCTGAGAGAATAGATTACCGGGTAAAAAAAGGTAAAGACACGAGCAAGAGGGAATCAGGATTCCTTATCCTTACCTTTGGATTTGCATCAAAATGAAGACGTCTTCTCTCGGCAAAATGTCCCCTATCTTTTCCCTGGGCGAATATACAGCTCACGCCCACGACGGCGGTAACGGCCCACACCAGGTCCGTTAATCTCATCGTAGCTGTGGGCGCATAAAAAAGAGGATCCAAATATTAACTCACATCCGTGAAGGGAGCATCATCGAGGTTCATTATCATTTTCATAAGCTTATTAAAGAGACGATGCACTAAAAGCTTTAGGTCGTTTCATGCTTCTTTGAACTACAATAAAACTTACATAGCCACAGTTTATAACTCAATTAAAATTGTCTTATATTTTGTTATTTATAAAATTTTGCTTTATATAAAAAATGATAACGACCAAAAATATATACTGGAAAGAAAACACGCATTCCATTATTTGAAGTAAAATCAAAATCATTACAAAGTAAAATCGTATAAAATATGTTAAAATCAGGCTTAGGCACACCCACAAACAGGAGGTAAAGCCTGCATGCTGCCGATTACCTCAAAACACAACGGAAGCTTTTTTTTTCTTTTTTTTCGAGGAATGAGGCTAATACAGATGGCATAAAAGTGAGATCATTAGGGTACCGGTAATAAACCTCCTTCTAAAATATTTGCTTGTAAATAATGTATAAAAAAATGACTTTCACGAAATATTTTGATATTTTAGAATCATAGGTATGACATCTTGTAAAGTAGGATAAGGTCACTCACATTCGGGTCAGGTAACAGCGTCAGTCCAAAATGATCGATCAGTGACTGAGGAAAAAGAGTGGATGAGAAAACATACTGTTTAAAAAACGATTAATTTTAAGATAGTCCCTCGATTCATTAAAACATACAGACTGTAGCTATGTTACTGGGATCATTCCTGTCCCAGCTGCGTTTGAGTGTGTGTGTATGTTCGAAATGTTTTCGGTGAGCGGACACATTTCTTTTTAATTACGTCATCCCTTGAAGATTTAACGTTGAGGCTTAGAAACATTAGGATTTCTCTGATTTTGGAAGATAAACCATTTGCATTACTTAGGACTCTCAGCTAATATTTGTTTTAAACATCTTTATCCATATGTAATAGTCTCTCCTACTCCCAAGACAGCCTCGAAAATGGTTTTAACTCAGTAATTCTAGGACTGCTCTGATTCAAGACAATTTCTTTTCTTCTAAAGTCAAACTATGGAATTCTGTCACTACTGAGTTACATAACGTGCTGACAAAGTTTTGACACTGTCATGGTCAACTCTATAATGTGAATATTCGTGTCCTTTCTGTATGGGCTGCCTTCAAATTTGGAATGTTCTGACCACAATCAGACGTTGTGAAGAAATTTCTTTTCGGTATCCCGCTCTTTTTTTTTTTGTATTTCGTACTAAGTTTTACATTTTTCTTTATACTTATAAAAATGCAATAAAATCTAAAACATTTCCAAATTAGAAGCCAAGTAATATCAACGATATACACTCATTACAATACTGGCAAGGACATTAATGAAACCTATCTTACTTTGGTTGCCCTCGTTTCTTGTGATATTCTATTTTTCTAGAGGCGATCTATAGGCAAGATTGTATTTTCCCCTTCTTTCTTTTATTTTCAGTTCAATCAAACCTAAGTTAAAAAAGCCATTTGAATCTCCATTTGACTGACGATCTTCCTCATCCAAATTAGCCTAGTCAAACTGACTGATTTTGGTTGCTTGTCAACTGGTTCTAAACAAGCAAAAGTCTTATTGCATTAGCTTAAGATAAATCAATCAAATTAACATTGCTAAACGATTTGAGATTATCTTGTATGTCGAACTGTGACCATATATACTTTTGTTCTCCAGAAATCTGATCGTCCATAGAGAATTTTTCATAAGCCTGGTTTCCATTACATTTCAGGTTCGCCATATTGCTATCAACATCACCTACCATTAAACACAGTATAGTTAACTTGATTAATATACTATAATCGCTATCATAGTTCCCAATATAAGACAAATCCTACAGCGCTAACGATATGCTGCCCCGAACTATGACGTCAGTCTTGGGATTAGCACTTCACTGCAAGAGGTAGTGTAACCGTTTTTCTAAGCGAAAGGAGATACCTCCCGTTACGTCATCATCGATGATGATTCGAGTTATTCAAGCACTACGTTAGACTCAACAATATAGCCAGAGTTTACCATCACATTCATCAACTTATATTCTCTTCTGTACCTTCATCAGCGATCAAGTTACCGCTAATTAAAACTTTGGTCCACAAGAAACTAACAAAACTTTGTCCTTTATATAAAATTTTACATTTAATTTTTAAGGTATTAATTATATGAAAAATGTGCACAACACAGGTACTTGATACTCGAGGCTGCAATGAAAAGTTTTGTGTGGTCATATTTCTAATGAAAGAGCTATTTCAATCAAGTGTACATCATCTTCGAACTCATTATCTCACGGTCTTCTTCCCATTTCCGCTCGTGTCGGTTTTAAAATTAAGAAGACACTCCTTTCAAGACAAACTTTATTCACTAGATCTGAAATTCTATTATATCTCTGGTTCAATCAACTGGGTAAGTAAACACAAAACTCGTAGAAAAATATTTTTCATATACAAATTAAAAGAAAAGAATCTTAGGTTTCCATTTCTTTTATTCTTTTGATGCCTACGTTCTACCAAGGACGCCAATGGCTTCTGCTTTACTCATTTCACATGAGTTAGAAAATGACCTCTAGTGAACATTAACTTTGTAGAAAACAAAACAAGCACATCTTGCTAACTCTAAAAACATCCTTGCATAATCCTTCCGAAGATCCCTTAAGTACAGTGGCCGCAATCAAAGAGAACTCAGACTAAAGTTGATGGCATTCTCAAGAAGGGATTTCAAGGATTCAACCCTAAGCAGCGTAGCTCTGAATTTACGTGGACAATTTTGTTCGTCACTTTCGGAGGTGCCTACCAATCTCTTTTGTTTGTTATTGCCTCAAAGCGATCAGGGGCGAAAATACTTCGGTTTCAGTCGCCATTTTTGTGCTCAATTTTGTTGAATAAGTCTGTCGTTCGCTGTATACGCACTTTTCTGTTAGATGATGTCGTGTTCTCTGTATGTGTGTGGTTATGCGCTGAATAACTATCTCTGGTTGCACATACTTCTGTCATATAACAACTGCTGCGCGTGACTATTTTGTTATATATCTATAAGCATGTTTCTGTTATAAATAGTTCCTGCCTCGGGAATAGAAGTTTTAATTTAGAAAAGTCGGTTGGACTGCGTGAACTATACATTGTCCGTGTAAATCACCAAAAGCTCAAGATGAAAAGCACATGTTTTAAAAATTGTCTAAACTGTTCGATCTGCTTATGTATTTGTCCCTGACTCTCATCTTTTCCGGCAGTGAGGAGAAAGGGTGCGACCTCAAGGCTGGGCTGTGGTAGAAAGGAAGCCTTCTCAAGGAGGATACAAGGGAGAAGAGGAAGGAGCGTATCCTGCTGTTATCCTTACGCTAGCTATGAGGTCACTGCCTCGTTTTCCTGTGTTTGCTCTCTCACTACTGCAGGGTTTAATATATTTTCTGCTGCAGAAAAAAAAAATTCTGCAGCAGAAAAAAGAATCTTAACTACTGCGAGAAAGCACTACAGAGCTTTTCGAAGGCAGAACAGCTGGAAGACTCGAACATCAAACCCCGATGAAATTAATGGCAGAAATTGACGAGAGAAGACAAAGCTCCCCACTTCTCCATGGAATAGCCATATAATTATTTGAAGTTATATAACAATAGAGAACTGAAATTCTAGTTTATCTCCAAGACCAAAAATGAAGAGGAATATCGCTATTCGGCCCTACTGCTAGTTCTCTAATCCATCTCTAGAACAGCAGGCCATATAAACTCAGGCTCAGATCAAGACGAGGCAAAACGAAAAATGTCCAGGTCGTTCTCAAGGGAGACGAAGCCATCAAAGCCATTATATTTCCGAGCGAGATTAAAGTTCGCGATGAGTTGCTTTGTTTCTTTGAGATGAGCGATACACTCTGAAAGGACATTTCCCTTCATACCGATGTTTGTGTGTGTGTCCATTAAACTGATATTCTCATGGTTCTAAAGAGAAAAAGTCTACCTGCGACAAATTCCTCCACGAAGAAGAGAAAGGAGTAGCAGCGAATTTCTTCCTCGCTACATTTAAGCATACAAACAAATACAGAGACAACGATTTGTGTTGTGACAGTAAAGAACAAACAAACCTTCATGTACTGCTTGATACATGAAAAATGACAGAACTGCTGATGACCTTAACATGGATTTCAATGATGAACTTATCCATGTAAGAAATCGTTAATGCAAACAAGATAAAAATAACGTCAAAATCCATAAATATGTTAACATCATAACCTGATGGGGATTATTATCAGATAAACACGAGCTTCAAAAACAAGCGTAAGATGTTAAAAAATGGTAAACAAACTGTGAGGACAAACGAGTGATTATCATTCTTTAACACCGCGAGAGAGAAAATAGAAAAGGTATCGTTGCATGCATGACGTCAGAACACTCCTGCAAAAGCAGGTGGTGTGAAATCTGACAGTAAGCGAAAGGAGGACAAGTGCAAACCTCTCTTCCGTTTTCTGTATTTCTCTATTAATGGAACGCATAGAAAACGGGCACAGTGATTCCCCATTGTCCTTTAATGTAGTGCAGACATTAATTAGGCATAACGAAGTCGATGGGTCTGCATTGTCTCTTTCGCATTTTTTAAAAATCTCTTTCTCCCTATCTCTATCTCTAGACGGATATCTGTCTTTCTCCTATACCTCAAGAGAAAACACGATCTGTTGTTTCGTGTCGGTCTTTCTCATTTGCATAAGATTATGATACAATAAATTTACTCATACTTGTCGAAGAAGTTTTTATTTCCCTCTCAACTTTTTTTTTCAAATACTATGCAGCCATATGCCTGGGCACTTGCCTTTTACGACCAGATTAGTTTGGGTTCACTTCGAGTTGGGGGATGTTTAGAATAGCGACACACCAGAAACAACCTTTAAATCTCCGAACGATGCTTTTGAAGATGGTTCATGCTGCTTAATGGGGTGAGAGAGAGAGAGAGAGAGAGAGAGAGAGAGAGAGAGAGAGAGAGAGAGTATTTTAACCAATCTGTGTTATTATGTGATCAAGGCTTATGCTAATTCGAAGGAAATGATTTGAAGATACGTTGGGTATCAAAAGAACTGTGTACCAGCATCGTATAGAAAGAAATTCCATTATGAAGACATACTAGAATACAAGCGACACAGACATTTACATGATTAAGTTAAAAAAATACATATAGTGTATTCGGAAACATGGAAAATATTTTTAAAAAAATAATGTTATCTTCCACTTACTACGAAAGTAATCAACGCATAAAACACAAACGAGGGTAGCTTATAAGCATATGAACACAAAAAGCACTCTGAAGTACACTCACAGCAGGTACAAAGTAACAGAAATAAAATATAGCGAGGAATCTGTAAATAATTTACAATTAAACAAAATGAAAGAAACGGTTAAATCATGCAGGACACTTAAATAAATAAATAAAAATACATATATATGCATATATATGTATACATTATACTATTATATATCTGTATACATGTATATATATTTATATGTAGGTATATATATACTCTTCTGTATTATCAAGTCTGAACTCCTATTGCAAACGGTGATTTTTCGTCAGTTTAAAAGAACTGAAATACTAGTTTACATATAGACATTGCACCTTACCACGCATGTTTATCTTTATGTCTACACACACACACACACACACACACACACACACACATATATATATATATATGTATATTATTATTATCCTTAATTATATATATATACATATATATAGTATATATATATATAGATATATATATATATTATATATATATATAACAAGATAAGGTACCACAGAATAGCCCGCCAAACTTACCCCTATAAAATTGCATCTAGTGTATGATACAGAGAGGAGATGAAAGATAAAGAAAATAAATTCTTTTTCCTCTAAGGAATCAACTCATAACTGGTCATTTATACTAGGAACATTTCTCTGGCAGATAATCTTGGCAGAATTTAGCTAGTAAAACTAAGCTTTGGACCAAGCAGGAGGCTATAAAGAATTGTTCTCTTCACATTTCAACTTATAACTACCCATTTAAATCAGAACACTTCCCTCGGCCAGTCTCAGATCTCTGACCTTTTTCAAGCTATCTTGAATCGTCAGCATCTGATCGGCCTATAATAGTATCCGGGTAATAAATGGTTTTCTCGTCTCGTGTTGGGAACAAGTTGGCTTTGGGCCGAGAGAAATGTTGCTAGCAGAAAGGGGTAGTCACGAGTTGAAATCCTAAGAGAACAAAGGGAATTTAACCTCTACAGAAGACAAAGGAACGTTGTAAAAGGATAGACATTATAGGAGTCAAGAAGCTGAGATGATAGAGAATTCCCGTTTAAAATTAGTATGAAATAGAAAGAAAAGCCCACAGGATGAACATTTCTAAAGATGTTTATCTATACATAAGGAAAATAGGAAATTTTATCATACAAGTGATTACTAATCAACTGGGAAACTGTGTACATGGGTAACCAAGACCACATCACACGTTCAGTTACTTTAATTGTTAACATCGAATTGTCATCCACAATTTCAAATGGCCCTTATCTCAAAGAAGTTCATTACAGATACGCATTATCTATACATGAAATGTATATCACACTAGATCATCACAAATTCCCGATGTAGAAGACACATAAAAATAAATGTTGGGGATTTCGGCTACAATGCCGAAGTAAATAAATGAGCATATCCGAAGGTTTCGCATAGCATTTGGACTTCTAAATTACACGTTGAAATGATTTTTGTTGTTCTTTTGGTCACATTGCTCATGCTGACAGACACAATTTCATATGTACTTGTAAACGAGTACATTAATTCAGCTAATTTAAAATTTAGCAACACCCGGCATCTATTTCCATACCAAAACCTTTTCTGCGTTCAATTTTGTACAATATTCAATACCGTTATTGACGGAAAATGTTCTCACTGCATTACTTTACCCACTACACTAACAATCGTTATGATAGCCAGATATGCAACTTCAATTTCGCATTTTTTTAATAAAAACCGGGCCGTAAAAGCTAACAACACTTGCATTTAAGAACAAACAAACTCAACTCAGCTAAGTTTAATCTCAACTACACTGGCCACAACAGCTGTTATGTTGAAAGACAAATTAATCTTTATTCATGAAGAGTATAATCATATGGCGCTGATGCCCCTTAAGACTTATGGGTTTGAATCTCCTCCACCTCTCCTGCTCGATAATATATCTGAGCTCGCCTCGTCCTCAGAGAACGGGGTGACGCCCAAACTTCCTTTTATGATCTTGAGAGAGCTTCTGTTTTTCTCGTTTCTCGGGTTTTGAGACTGAACACAGGTCTCTTTGTTTTCCCCACACTTCGATACGTCGGGTATAAGGATGCATAATACGCTTAGAATATGGCCTGATTCGACCTGGCACATTTACATCTCACAACAAAGGTAGTCGCTCCCTGTCAAATCTCGTAGTCATATATTATCGTTGATCTTTACGAAACCGGTTTTATTTCTTTTTATTCCTTCTTCACTGAGTGCGCAAACTGTCATTGTTTTTTTAATTTTACATGCTTTTCTTATCATCCACATGGAAAAGTACAATAACACTGTAAAACATTCAAACAAACATTGCAAATACAAGGCACTTACCTAGATCTTTTTAATTCTAAATGTCTTGAATGTTTAATCTTCAAAGAAAATCGCGCCTCGCCTAAAGGTACTGTGCTGTCACGTCATTATAAAAGTAATTTAATATATGTAAATTTTGTTTAACAGGTACTTCGCTCAGTAAAGAAACAAATACTTTGCAACTGTGTCGTCTGAGAGGGCTGGCGGACAATATAATTATCTTCTGAAAGCCAGATCACAAGCAAATTCGATCAAATAGTGGTTTTGATTGTTTACAAATCCACAAACAACACTAACACCAGCTAAGAATAATCCTGACACTTAGGAAAGATTACAAAACATTTTCTCCGATAAAATCAAGTGATCCTTTTCTTTGTCTTTACAATTCGAGTGGTTCTTCAAGTTCCTTTCGTCTTCTACTTCTCCCGCCCTCTCCTTGTCCCGGCAAAGTTGATACTGAAACTGAGGTTGTGTGTGTGTGTGTGTGTCTGTGTCTGGTCTAGGGCACGATGATGCTGGTCTCCTGCCATCATGCCCTTCCCACTCACCCTACGCCCACCAACTTGAGCCCCGTGTGTCAGCCCCCAGCTCTCCTCCGTTCAGGACTCTCCTCACCCCTGTCATCCTCCTATAACCGCTAAGCGTCAGTTACCCTAGATTCCTACATGTTATCTTTTGTAAGAAGAGGACGAACCTTGTCTGGACGGGAACATTTCTTTGAATTCAACAGGTCGGGAATATATTTCCCCATAGTTCAGAGTGCTACTCTTTCGTTCTCTGGTTCATTCCTTTGGTCACATGTGGTGTCTCTGCAACCCCCTATATTTACATAACATTATCAATGCGTCTCGTTCACATGGTTCTTATTTCTTGACCTTCCCCTAATCTCTTCGCTTCTAGGGTTCGCAGCGCACGGTCCCAGAGTCCTTCTCCTCTCCTTGGTCTCCCAAATCATGAACTTCTCTCAAGTTTCTTTGTTTCTTTCCCATAGTAAAGCTCTCTTTCTCTCTTTGTCTGAGTCCCTGATTCGCTTCTCAGACGGGGTCCATCTCCCCATTAGAACTTCCATTTATCACTTAGAGAATTCTATTTGGTTCAGACCAATTGCATCATCTTTTTTTACGAGTCAAGTGACAGCTGTTTGTGTTAGTTTGCGTCAGAGCGTGTCAGGAGTCCGGCAAAGGGATTGTAAAAGTGTCAGAGGGGGACATTCAGACTTCATTCCTCAACTCCTATGTTTTGCTTTTATTATCACCAAGTCGTCAGCTGATGGAGAAATATTTAAAGTGAGGACCTAATGGTTAATATATATGCAATGGAATATTTAAAGTGAGGACTTAATGACTAATGTATATACAACGAAACACCCCTCAGGATGCGAAAATAACAGATGTCGAGTGAGACGAGCAGCTGAATTACCCTGTGCCCAAAACCAGCCTTAGCCAGCCGAGTCAATATTCGACGAATTCTGAAGCTTCAGATATTACGTTGCTTGTATTTCACATGCGTCATCGCTGCCAGGGGGTTATACTGACGTCCCTTTGCCTGTTAGTCTTGAAGCTAAGTCACGATCATGGCATTTAAGCGAGAAAAAGATCCAAAGGATTTTCGTGGAGGGGCTGTAGGCCAATGATGTGTCGATAGCTTAACCGTGATTACTCACAATTCGTAGCACCTCTTTTTATTTCTTTATTGATTTTACTTTCTTAAAAAACATCAATGTTCTCCGACCCCATCTGACAAAACCCTTTCTGCCAGGATAATAGCCTCTGAGGTGAGGTGCGTCTATTGTTTAAGGTTATTTGTCTGATGCAAACAACTCTCTTTGATCTTCCGGCTATTGATGTCCGCGTCTGCGATTACGATTGGTCAACTGTCACAGCCGTGGCAGATGCAACTCATGTTAAAGCGAGACTATCGTGGTATTTCCGTATTGAGAAACATCAAAAGAACAGCCTGCCATCCGTGATACCATTTGTTGGAGAAGGAAAATGCACCTCTTTCTATTTTCTCACATGTAATAAACAACGATTAACCTACAAAGCTTCCCCTTGACCCCTTAATCTAGAAATATGATGCCCTCTTCCGGTCTGGGCATGAATATAAACAAAGAGGCTCTTGAGAGTACTTGGCTCCAACGCCAGTTACCGTAGCAGTCATCAGTTACCATCTGTAGAAAGGCAGGAGGTTTTCAGATGAAAAGACCACTCCGAGTGTTAACAATGTAACACTATATATCGCATCCAAACTTTCAACGAACGTCGCAGAAATTAGTAACGTTCATAATCAACTTTCCGTCTCAACGAATTTTCAAAATAAATTCGTCAAGTAGGAGGCAGTCAAGCTAGCCTTATAATCAGGTGCAGGGTTATTATTTTTTTCTATAATTTAATCCGAGTCAAGAAATATGAAAACATAAGATGAAAAATTCTTTACAGCCCAGATTCTAACGTCTTCATTTACGCAAACAAGCTCAATGGACAGAAAGCAACAAGCAACTTCTCATTTTGGTGCTAACAAACTGATCCTCGAGAAATTCAAAAATTGACCTTTCAGCTATGACTACAATCGTTATCTCGAGCGGAGTAATCTAGCTGCGTGAATCAGCTTTTAGTTCGTGCTTTTTATTTTACTCTATATCATAATTAGTATTCTCCTATGGAAAAACCATCTCAAAGCACGTTGGCAAGTTTCTGCTTTCAGTCATTGCAAAATCATATTAGAATTGCTGTAACAGTATGGCTGACTCAGTAATCATATATATATATATATATATATATATATATATATATATATATATATATATATATATAGGCTTACCAAAACTCATCTAGAGGTCTATTAATAACACATTCAGTGTTTTGCTGGATCGATGCTATTTCTATCTCTTGTATTTAGGAGGATGGGCAGCTATGACTGAGTTAGCTACTATTAACTCTCATTCCACGTCACGATCCTGGTGTTATTATTTTTTAAGCTCTGTCTTCAAAAATCATCAAACTTTTTCGATGTCAAAGGCAAACGAAATGAGAATTGGTATTTATTAAATATGAAATATTCTTAACAATTAAACGATCAGAAAGATGGATGTGAACCGATGAAGATGGACTAGACCATCTGGAAGTATATACTGACAGAAACCTAAGTTATTCAGTGGTTTTGCTGGAGTGCAGTGAAATAAGTCGGACTCTAGGATTTCCGTTCTCTGTTTACACATTAAAACCCTATTACCTTAAGTTTTCTAAACTTTGCCATTCATCACGTCAAATATGTTCGTGGTCAAATACCTAATAATAATAATAATAATAATAATAATAATAATAATAATAATAATAATAATAATAATAATAATAATAATAATAGTGCCACATTAACTAAAGTTATCAGTATTATCGCCTCAACATCTGAAGAATGTAGGGTAAGGGAAATTCTAAAGAAAACAAACCAAATTTCAGCAGAATTTCATTTTTAATTCTATTTATACTCTCACCAATTTGCAGTTCTTTTATATTTACTAAATATTTATATTAGTAAAATAGGGACGTTCCCAGGTGTATATATACTCTCCCTGTGATGAATTGAATGAAGACAATTATTTCGCAACCAATAGAAAGAGGAATGATTAGAAGAAACAGAGAAACTTCATTATAAGTTAAACTCTGCTGATGCATGCATCATGCTTCATGAGACAAGTATACATGAGAATCTCCTGGAAATATAAAAAAAAACTTGTACCACTTAACAAAAGGATATCTCCCGGCCCAAGTGAATAACCTCGGAAAATCTAACGAAAAATCTAACAGTAATTCATTTGGTTTCTGCAGAACAAGACTATTTTCTTCTTCATTCCTGCTAAGAGGCCTCATAGGAACGTGAGTGGTACTTTCGAACCAAGTATTTTGTCTCTAGGTCCTGATGTTCGAGATTTAACACTACATGAAACTGATGAATAAAAAGAGATAAGCATAGCAACTTGGTAGCGTAGTTGTAATGATAATAATAATAATAAAAAAAACATGCCGTTCTGGCGATAACCCCCTTTTTGGACAAATGACCAAGATCCTTTTTGAAACCTTTATAAAGGAAAAAAATTCAAAGATGGAGACGAAGCAAAACCATTACTAGCAATCGTGCATATAATTTTGTACGATTCAGTGTCTAATTCAAATAAATGACAAATGTCGAAATTGTCGTGTATTTCTTGCATTTCTTTTGGTCATCTGCGACATAACTGTCCTTCCTACAAGCCAAATATCAGGAGTTTTGATAAGCCAAGTTTCGACTGATTCAGAATAAAATCTTTAAAATTGTCGTTTAAAGCTCTGTATTTTTTAGCTTTACTTGTCAGATTTCACTTAATTTCTTTAACCACTGAAATTCCAAATGGAGTTTTTGAAGACTGCAGCCGAATGAACATTTAGCCAAATTTCGAGACGACCCGTTCAGCAGTTCTTGAGATGTTTAAAGCTTTTAGAACAAACCCCCATGATGATTCCAAGGAACACACTGAGTGTTCTGACCTATACGATATAAATTCATTGGTTCAAGAGCTTCAGAAATATGTTCTCTGAAATTCTAACATAAAATCAGAGGGTGGCAAGCAGTTGGCGCCAACTGCAAATAGCCCTACCATATTACTTAATCACTCTTGGTCCATCACCACCGAGCCAAATATTGTGAGTTTTGGCCATCACGCAATGAAATAGGTTTAACAATCAATATTCATCATTTTCATCAATTACGCTAAATTATGTCATGCATTAAAAATGCAAACCTCTTTTCTTTTCTCTCGTATGGAACATGCAATACTTACTGAAAAAAATTTCCTAAAATACATTGTACACAAAAATATAAAACTTTTTTTCTCGCATATGCAACACATAGTACAATGGGTTACACAAAGATTTTCTACCATTTTCCCAAAAATATATCGTACAAAGAAAATTATTTTTTTTTGTAAACTCTCGCATGCACCACACAATACAGTAGGTTACATAATCAATATTTCTAATTATTCGTACCCAAACAAATCTACAGATATAAAACTTCTTTTTACACTGTCACTTACCCCTGTTCACTGCCCTCGGTAATTATGGTGGCCGGAATTCTTAAAAACTTGTGAAGAGTTTTAAAAATCCACCCCCTCTTCCACTAACTCGACTGTGCAATCGAGACCAGCATTTTCTTCTTGTTGCTTCCAGTTGCGAGTTGGCCCAGAAGTCATTAATTTCGAACACCTCGAAGTATCATGGCCTCTCCTTTATTCAGCATACAATTTCAGGCGCGGTTAAGGGTTTCTACGGTGACGTCCTTCCAGGCATCTGCTAAGTTCTTGATGGCAGACTTCAGCAAATACTTGCAAAGACTCCCCAGTGTTTGTTCCCTCCGTGTACTGAAGCCATGCTCCTTCTCATTGTCCTCCAATACTACCATCACCTCCTCCAGGAACTTCCTCTGGTACAGCCATTTTGTTGACGCAATAACATCTTGGCTCATTAGCTGAATGAGTGCAGTTATATTAGGAGGCAAATACATGACCCAACCAGACCTTCATCACCAACCAACTGGGCTGTATTAAGAATCAGGATGCACTATCCATGAGAAACAAAGCCTTCACCCGATGTCTAGCAATATCAAGGTCCTCTGGCTCATGACAAATACCTCCTTGCAATAATGATTATTAAATCAATCGATTTTTATGACCTTGGCGGTGAACCAAGCCTTCGCCGAAAGATACAAAATCACTGGGAGCCTATCTATCAACTCTCGCAGGACATATTGTTGTTATGCATGTCTAACTACCAATGGTTTGCAACGATGCCCACCAGTAGCCTTTGTACATAACAAAGCAGAAATACGTTGCTTGACAAGCTTTCGCCATGGTAAATTCTTTTCCTTCTCATCAGCCAATGTGTTGTTAGTGGGTATGAAGAGTCAGACTAGACCAGCTTTATCAGAACTGTAGATTTGTCCTGAAAACAAGGCCTTCTATTCTCATCGAGTCTCAACGTCTGGAAAAATTCTTCTCTCTCCTCCTCAGAAGCATCAAGAGCTTTGCCCTGAGTCTACTTGTTAGAAATCCCATGTAGAATTTTGAATAAAAAATGCCTACCTTAGGACCCCTCCATGCCCGCAACCTTATGCAAGCCTGCAAACTTTGCAGCTGCAGCCTTGCCATGACCTTGCGAGCATGACTCCTGGCCATCTTCTTACCGAAGACCGTCGTGTACTTCTTCAGCTTGCCCTGGGATGCCCTGATATCATACAAGATTGACTGGGAAATGCCATCTTGTTCCGTTCTCCCAACGACTTCGAGTTTCTGTTGAAAAGTCAACAACCTTCCTCGGCCTCTTAGGACCAAGTGGGGCCATACACAAAATACACAGCATCACAATCAACACAAGCAGCAGCTGCAATGCTGTATGCACTGCAATGATGACCATGTGCTCAGGAAATTGCATCACTTTTGCACAACACTTGTAAACAGTTCAAACAAGCATTTGATCATGCACTAAGAAGAAAAACGGTGTTTGTTACTGAGTGCACTGATACTTTCTGGATGTAGCCAATAAGTGTACAATTTATTTATGATGCTATGTCCATCAGCCATTAAAAATGCAAAAATTTGAATTATGTATACATTTCCCTCTATAGTGAGAAAGCTTACAAAAAACATGAGCGTTTGCCCACCAGTGCGCCTTCAACCACATGCTAAAAACTAATGAGATATCCACATCAGCCAATAAGAAACGACAAAGTGAAGTTTCCTGATATATGAAGTGGCTGTGTGGTTTTAGCTTTGAAGTCAATAACAATTGCGAAAGCTCAATCTCTCTATCTCTTTCGCTTTCTATGTGTGTGTGTTTTTTAGCGCAGTGCCACGCTGTAACACCACCCGCCAGTACACATGAGCATATTTTACCAACGTTGATATTTCATCTCTAATTACGATAAAATATTTAAAATACGAATTTGTGGATGCTGGCAATATGTGCTTTTTATAACATGTCTCGGTGACATCATCCTGAGCACGGAGTGTTTGCATGCATACATAACCTACTCACATGATTGCGATTATCTTTTGAATTGTAAGAATATACAAGGCATGATGCGACCTCCAGCTTACTTGGGACGCATCCAAGATTTTCCCCTTACATATAAGTTGTAAGCATTACATTTCTAACTTAATGTGAAGTGGTCTTTGTAATTAATACTCACACTTAGTACTACTTATACTAACAACAGCGTTCAAATGAAATGGACACACATCAAACACGTTCATATATTTTCAGTTATAAGTGGGAACACAAAAATCAAACAAAAACATAAGTTAATTCATTACACTAAATAAGCTAAAACATGCTAAAATCTACAGTCAAATAGAGGCTTCTTTCACCAACGAAAATTATAATAAATATTCTATATTTTATTGGAAATACTTTTTATGCACTATATAACATGCACATTATTTATTTTTTACATTTTCATTCTAATAAATAAATCATAAATACCCTATCCTAAAATCCCCGTATCTTTAACTCAACGCGAAACACCTTTTTCAGACCTTTTTAGGCTCTCCATTGGGCTTTCCTACCACACCCCACCGCCCAACAACAACAAAGTACATAGTTTGTAGGCTTACTCCCCGAGTAAGCAAAAATGAGAAAATACGTTAAAAATATAAAGGAAAATAGCATAATATAGAATTTTAAAAAGCGAAGGAGTATGTAAGCAACTCAGCTGTTGTTCTATCTTTCTATACCATAGCTTTCTTTTTCTTGCTTTGTTACCGTACAGTACTGTACATATCCTTAAATAAAATGTGGGAAAAAGCATAAATGTAAAATCATCAAGCAAAAAAAGCTATAGCGAAGTCAGATGCCTGCCTATCCTTCTCTACTCATCCCGCATTGCATTCCCACCCCCTCCCACCCAGGAAAACTACATCCCTGTTCCACCCACATTCCTCTATCCACAGTTTTACTTTCCACCCCCCTATTCTATGGTGACCCAGCCATTGGCCGCCGCCCCGCCCCTGCCACCCCCCCCCCCCCCCCCCCCCCCCACCATTCCCCGCCCCCCCCCCCCCCCCCCCCCCCACCCCCCCCCCCCCCACATTCGAAACTTTTTTCTGCCCTCTCGACCTTTTCTCAGTCTCTCCACGAGTTTAAATATTGGTACTAATATTCTCCTTACGATGCGCAGCATTGCCAACCATACATATTATATATATCTTTGAGCCCTGATCCAGTGCTGTCGGATAATGTTGAATGAAATATAATGAAGATCTATATAATTAAGGGATTACTGCAACTGATTCTTGACCTTGAAATGTAGGTCAAGGTAAACAGAGTATATGGGAAAAATACTCATCAATCCCAAGATACCTATTCAATGAGTTTCATCAGTATCAGGGAGAAATATAAACCATTATTTTTAAACTGGCATATAAACCTGAAAAAGCCCATTTGGGCCCAAAATACCTAATACAATGACTTGTATATGAATTCTGAATACCAGAGAGATCTGACTTTCATAATCTCTAAATTAACAAAGAAAATTTTCTGACTTTAAAAATGACCGGTGAACTTCAAAATAAATCACACAACAAAGTTGTATGATAATGTTAAATGAACTCTACGGTACATGCCTCTTCCATCTCTTCAAAATCAAAGAATAAGAAAGGCAATAAATATAAACAGCAAATGACCAATATTGTTGAATGGTTATGACAATTGGAGGATTATGACAGCACCAAACATTTCCCATTTATTTTCATCATCAAAACAAACAGTCTACAATGATTGATTCATTTGAATGCTGAAACCCCCCCATAAGTAACAAATGAAAGATGCAGTTCCCGACAAAGGAACTTTGGAGCAATCCAGTTTTCTGTACAGCATGCAATACTTTATGAAACTCCCAGCCAAGGCTGACGCTAGAAGACTACAATTTGGTAAGTTAGATGATTGGAGGACGGATGATCAACATAGCAATTTGTAGCCCTCTAGCCTCAGTAGTTTTTAAGATATGAGGGCAAACAGAAAAATGTACGGACAGACAGACAAATATCCATATCAATAGTTTTCTTTTACAGAAAACTAAAATCTAAATTAAATCTTTAATAAGTACCATCCCATAATCAACTTTATATCATATTTTAAACATTAAAAACTGTTAATCCCAAAGAAAGAGTGCTGAAAACCTTTGAATAATTATTGGTTTACTTATTCCCATGTAAAAATTGTCAATTAGCTTACACTGGCTCCACCAAAATAAAGCCTTGGTTTTTCTCGCTGCCAAGACCACAGAGGGATGAGCAATCGAATAAGAAGGACCCTTTACCGGCCTCTGTCACAATGAACATAATGTTCTTTTTCACCTGAAAAAATTCCGGTTTTGCAGAGAGATTCATAAGAAAATCAGATACAAATAGCTGAATCTATTAACACAAAAAGTAAAAGCCTAACCTGAATGATGTTCCCAACATTTCTTTGCAACTGGTATAAAATGGCATGTTCTCTATTGTTCAAGTTTCTTTTGATACAGGGACGTGATTTTGAAGTCAGAGAATCATGAAACGTTGTTTTTTTGGTGATGGAAATAAATATGGAAAAGTTTGACGTCGTAATTTTCCAGTTCCTCAACAGATGGAGGTCTCCTTCCAACTGCTCCTATTGGATAGAAGAAGAAGAAGAAGAAGAAGAAGAGAAGAAGAAGAAGAAGAAGAAGAAGGAAGAAACACAAAGCAAGTGTCAGAGATTATATCAGAGATTATGAAAGGGTAACTCAGGGTGCAATAGTAGTTTTCATCTTCTGTTATAAAGGAAACGCTAGAATAATGCCTTAAAAAAAGAAGTCATAAGAGTAAGGCAAAATGGTTAAAGAAAGCTTTCAAAAACTACTTGAACGCCATGACAATTCTTTCATTCTTTCAAAACACTGCAAACAATATGTTTTTATCTGATAACTCTCCCTTAGCACTACAATGTCACTTTATCTTTGAGTTTTCAAAACATTTATAATATAAAGTCCAGTCCCCCAAGGAGGGTTATGTTCTACAGCGTTATTTCGTTCAGAAGCTAGACATGCCGGTTTTCACTCTAAACATGTTTATATAAAAGTTTTGGGTGAAATGGTGTAATAGATTCTTCCCCTCAAATCAGTTGGATACGTCAGTTGTAGCCTAGAATATCCCCACGGGCCATTTATGAACCCCATTTTTAGCTGAAAAAAGGTAAACATAAACTACTACTAAAGAAAGAACCAAAATAAGATCAAATCCCGAACTGGATAACACAAGAGATAAAAGGCATTATTATTATTATCATCATCATTATTTTTTTTTTTTTGCTCTATCACAGTCCTCCAATTCGACTGGGTGGTAATTATTGTGTGGGGTTCCGGGTTGCATCCTGCCTCCTTAGGAGTCCATCGCTTTCCTTATGTGCGCCGTTTCTAGGATCACACTCTTCTGCATGAGTCCTGGAGCTACTTCAGCCTCTAGTTTTTCTAGATTCCTTTTCAGGGATCTTGGGATCATGCCTAGTGTTCCTATGATTATGGGTACAATTTCCACGGGCATATCCCATATCCTTCTTATTTCTATTTTCAGATCTTGATACTTATCCATTTTTTCCCTCTCTTTCTCTTCAACTCTGGTGTCCCATGGTATTGCGACATCAATGAGTGATACTTTCTTCTTGATTTTGTCAATCAACGTCACATCTGGTCTATTTGCACGTATCACCCTATCCGTTCTGATACCATAGTCCCAGAGGATCTTTGCCTGATCGTTTTCCCTTTTTCTAATCACTCCTTCAGGTTGGTGCTCGTACCACTTATTACTGCAAGGTAGCTGATGTTTCTTGCACAGGCTCCAGTGGAGGGCTTTTGCCACTGAATCATGCCTCTTTTTGTACTGGCTCTGTGCAAGTGCCGGACATTCGCTTGCTATGTGGTTTATGGTTTCATTTTTCGTATTGCACTTCCTACATATGAGAGAGATGTTATTTCCGTCTATCGTTCTTTGAACATATCTGGTTCTTAGGGCCTGATCTTGTGTCATTGTTATAATTCCTTCAGTTTCCTTCTTGAGCTCTCCCCTCTGTAGCCATTGCCATGTGTCAACGCTGGCTAGTTCTTTTGTCTGTCTCATTTATTGTCCGTGCATTGGTTTGTTGTGCCAGTCCTCTGTTCTGTTTGTCATTCTCCTGTCTCTGTATATTTCTGGGTCTTCGTCTACTTTTATCAGTCCTTCTTCCCATGCACTCTTGACTGGTTTTCAGATATTGCCCCAGTGCTCTGTTCTCGATGTTGACGCAGTCCTCTACACTTAGTAGTCCTCTCCCTCCTTCCTTTCGTGTTATTGTATAGTCTGTCCGTATTTGCTCTTGGGTGTAGTGCTTTGTGTAATTTGTGCAATGTTTCCTAAGTTTTCTGATGCTATGCCTAGCAGAGTTCTGCCTTCGTCCCATTCCACTATTACCTGCGCTGTTACCTGATTAACTGGCAAACTGGCCATGTGGTTTATGCTTTTTAATCCATATTTCCGGCGTTGAGTTTTTGAACTTGTGTAATCGCCTTGAGTCTCTGCATATATTCTTTTCTGATCGTTGTCCTTCATCTCTTGATATTTTATATCTTCCTCCTTCTATTATTCCCAGGTATTTGTATCGCCAGTCTTCATCTATGTTGTTTGATGTTGCTCCCCATCTGGTAGCTTTATCCCCCTTCAAGTCCTTGTTACTTTGCCCGCCCTTTTGTAAGTTGACTAAGGCGGCCATTTTTTTCTATTCCTTACCAAACTCCATCCTGAATGTCTCCAGAATACAAATCCCTTACCAGTCTGGATTAAGGGTAAATCTAATTTTCCTTTGTATGCTCTTAACCATACAAGCTTGATGTCGTCCATGAAACATGCAGATGGTTAAATTCTGTTACCTCCCTTTTCTTTTTTGAGTTTGGTACGCTCCCCAGCATCCATCTTCTGTAGTAACTTTTGTCCATGGGAATCATGGCTACCTACGACAAGAAGTAGTGGGGACAGTGAGTCGCCCCCGGAAGATCCCTCTCCTGATATTAACCTCTGCTAGTCCTTATTGCCAGAAGCTTTGTAAGTATTGTATTCCGAGTTGTGGCATTGTGTTACTGAGGAAGCTTGAATGGTGTTTTCCTCTGCCCCATATATTTTAAAGGCATTCTTATTAGCCATGTGTGTGGGTAATCATGGTCGAAGGCTTTCTTTATAGTCTAATCCATGTCATGCTTAGGTTAGGTTTTCCTTTTCCATTCCTACTGTTTCTTCATTATAATTTTGTCTATGCAGGAGCTGGGTCTTTTGTGGACGCCTCACACCTTCCTTCTGCAGCCTTCCTGTTTGGTGGGGGAATGGTGTTTTGTCTCCTCTAGGTAGTTGTATAGCCTTTCACTAAATGATACCTGTTTTAGATAAACTTCCACATTATTGGTAAGATAGGTGATAGGCCTGGTAAGTTTACCAGGGGCTTATATTTTCGCCTTACTCTTGTCTTTTTGTAGCTAAGGATGTTCTTTCCTGTGGTCATCCATTTGGGGTGGCCAATGGTGAATTTGTCATGCTTTCCAGTTTGGCATTTTCCTTTAAATTGGTGTCTGACTTAGTGTCCTGTCGGTGAAATCAGTCTGTGAATCTTTTGTTTTAATTCTCCTGTTTTTCTTCTTCCTTGAAACTTCCTGGAGCCCTGTTGCATGTTTTTGTTGTGTGATGACCCGGATTTGTTCCCATATGTTTTCCCAGAGTCCTTTACTTGGTTCGTGGCCTTCCAGGAATTTTCTTTGGTGTTGTCCTTACCCCTCTTAGTTTGGTTGTAGAGTCTTTTCTTGGTTGGATTCCGAATAGTTTTTGTTTCTGTTTGGTATCCCTTCAATTCCTGTTTCAATGTACCAATTGGATCTTATATTGCTTTGGCCCTTAAAGCCTCTGTTTTACATCTTCTATTGTGTTGTTTAGTCCCCTCTCTTGTAACTTTGTTAAATTTCTCGTTGAGTTTCCTCTCTTGGTTTTCTTGCTTCTTAGCCTTTTTTTCTGCCAATTCTCTTTCAAGTTTTACTCAAGTCAGATCTCATCACTATGATTTTGCTTTTCCAGGCGCCCTTTTTCCAAGGAGGTTGTTGTTTTGGTTTCTGTTGGGTTGGTTGTTGCTGATGTTTGGTATTTTAGTGTTCGTATCCCCATCAGTTTCTTGCTACTTAATCTTGCTCCTGCAAATATGCCCAAGTTATTTGTCTCTGTGAAATACTAGTGGGTTGTGTAATTAATGTCCATTATTTCAATTGACCTCACTTGTTTTTCCTCCCTTAAATTTCCTTGGTGGTTTGTAGGATTTCATGGAGGGGAATCTTTTGGTTCCTCTCTGTATCTGGATCCAATCCATTGTCCTAATCTTGTTTTCCTAACCATTTCCGTTCCTCTCTGTTACTTTCGTCGGTGTTTCTTCGTGTGTCCGTTGTTTTGAATACCTCGTCATCCATGTCGTTCTTCTGTGGCACTCGTCTCTCAGTTTCGTCTTTCTTGTAAATTCGTTGTCATGTGGTCATTTCCCTTTCCAGTTCCTCTCTTTCTGTTGGGGAGAAGCCGAGTTCTTTTTCCTTATTTTGTTTCCTTACTTGGCCTGCCAGCCTCTTGCTCTGTTTGTTGGGGTGGGGTTTAATTCCCTCTCAAATCTTCCAGATGTTGACCAAACGCCTTCTTCTATATTGCCTCTCTTCGGGGTTGCTTCTGAATGGTAGCATCCTCCATATTTCCTTATTTTTTCTTCTCTTGTCAGAATTTTTTTTTTTTTTTTTTTTTTTTTTTTTTTTTTGTTTTCTTTTTTTTTATTTAATTCCTCTGGTTTGCTTCTGTAGCTCCAATCTGCAGGCTGTTGGTTACTGTCGTTGTGGTGGTCAGTTGCTGGACGACGACCTCCAAGTACCTGACCGTCTTCCCCTTAAATTAGGTTGAATACCTGGCTGCCGGACGAAGCTCCTCTGTTGCCAGAGGTTCCATTTATGTCGTTGTCGTTTATTCCTTCATATCTTTCCATCATTGCTGAGTTCTGCTATTTAACATATAGCTGGACCCTACCCCATCAGGGATAGCTACTCATTTACAGCTGAGTAGACTGAGGAAATTATGGTAAAGATCCTTTCCCAAGGAATCAGCGCCGAGGAGAGCGGTCACCCATCCAGTGCAGAATCACTTACCAATCTTAAGTCCCCTTTGAAGGTAAGTTATTCCTAATGTATAGTGATCCTGATATCTAACAATAATTCTGGTTTAATATTTGTAAATATAAGAAAAGTCTACGAGTGTATATATGACAAAAATGAACGCAGGCACAGTCACACACACACGCAAACACCCACACACGCACATACACATATATATAGTGTGCGTGTGCTTGTGCATCTGTGTGCATGCTATTTATTTACCTTTCAGTCAGAAAAGCTTCGCACGATTCACGTAGGATAAGCAGCATTTTATAGGAAATAAAGCCCCTATATCATACCAAAGATCCTTTGATTGTTTTTTCTGTTATATCTGGCGACCGGAATGGTAAGCACTGAGTCCTTACTTCCGTTTGGTGTTACTGATTAGCAAAGGTCAGTTTTCTGATTGTCTCCAGGTGATATTAAACCAGCACTTATTTCTTGCAACCTACCGGAATACCGTTTAAAAGATATTTCGGTTATAATTGATACTGAAAATTATGAGTCATAGCCACTATGGGTAGTGTGATATAATGATGGACCATATTCCGGGTGTGGTTACAATGTCATACCAACTTCGATGGGGTTGCATGTCCACAAAACTGTCTGAAATTACTGCTAACCCCCACCCCAAAAGAAACTGAGTGAGACATCACTGACAATTGTAGGTCGACACATTCAAAGGGGAAAAACCAAAACAAGCAAAAGAAGATAAAGTGGATTTAATGTATGAAGAGGGAATTGCACCTCGTTGAGTGACCAGACGTTTCTTAAAGTCACAAAGATGTGATTGGAGATGACAGATTTGCAAAGTGACATAATATTAATAAATTGAATACTAAGCTATAAGAAACAAGTCTTTCACACCAACGGATATAGTGGATTCTCCCTAACTGGCTACTGCTGAGACTGTTGAATAACCCTAACAACGAAGCTGAACTGATTCGTCGAGTATTTATGACTAAACCGTTCGTGGCGAATCTCGATTTCCATCATCCTCAACAATTCTTGCAACCTACTTTTTCAAGTGACAAAGCAGATGCAATATAACCTTAACAGTTTACTTGCACATCACGATAGGTTTTCCCATTAGTACTTTTTTGTGTGAGTGAGTGTGTGTTGGGGGGGGGGGGGGGGGGGGCGACGATGGGCAGTCTCAAAGAGATCTGTGACGCTTTTAGTGTTTTTCAATGACAATCTTAAACGTAAAATACAACATGAAACCACATGTAAATGTAATTACATGGTGATTACACTTACACTTTTTACTTTGAATAGTCTAAGTACTTTTCCTACTATGGCACCCATTTTTGGTGTCACAGTAAAATTAAACTGGATTGATATATGGCACTACATAAAAACACAAAATAATAACAACAACAACAACAACAACAACAAAATAATAATAATAATAATAATAATAATAATAATAATAATAATATAATATAAAAATAATAATAATAATGATTATTATTATTATTATCATCATTATTATAAATTATTATGTCACAATCTTATTATAATAATATAAGAATAAGAAGAATAATATTAAAAATAAATTATAAAAAATATGATTAATTATTATTATTATCATCATTATTATAAATTATTATTACTATTATTATTATATACGAAAAATTGAAGAGCTGAAGTTAGCCGAACGCTAAAATACAAGACCATCTTTATGTCTTTAATAAGTAATCAGGTAAGTTTTTACAACATAATGCTATAGTGATGATTTATAAATAAAAGCTCACGACATATAATTTGGTAAAAAAAAAAAAACGAACTGAATACGATTAATGACCGAGATGAAGTAATCTGGAAAACTCATTGCAATTAATACTCAAAAAGAAATTTGCGAAATATTTTATCTGAAAAGAAACCGACTTCTCACGGAAATTTACCCACGACTTGGGCGCATATGATTAAGGTTCATTTATTCTCGTTGAGTATAACAGAGTAATGTAATGCAATACACAGGCTGACAGCTTTTTCTTTGGTAACCCTAAGCTGGCAAGTACCGTCCTAATGTAAACATTAAGATGCCAGAGCAGATGGTGTGTCTAAAAAAAGGTGCAAGTTTATGAAAGCCTTACGGGAAAGGGATCTCATAATTCATTCATTAATGCATGACTACTTAAGAGTGAGTAAAGTAATCGCGGCTCCACTTGACAGTATAGTTATCCTGAATAGGTCTAAGAGCTTAAATGACTTGTACTCAATTTAAGTACAACCGCAGTTACTCACCGAGTGCTTCAAATAAAAAGGCACTCATATTTGCAGATAAAAAGCATATAAATAAAGAAAATGTTTTCTGTCACTTTCAAGTGAGTTCGATCGTATACAATAATGAGTCACCCTGACAGATGGTATCGTGGGCCATCAACGGCTGTATTCCTTTCCTGGGTACAATATTCCTCTTAGTGAAATTTATTGCAAACATGCCACTTATTAAGCAGGGTAATGTGGACGCTCAACATGTGCTCTCTTACACAATTAAAAATCATGGTGACATTTGGCTGACGTAGTGAGTCAGTGCTTTGCTTAAGCTTTGCTTGTTCGTATTCTTGAAAATTTTATGAGTCTTTTCTCGCGGAAATGGTTGTTCCACTTGCATCAGATGTTTGTGAACGGTATGAAGCAATGGAAGACATAGATCGCCTAGTGAATATATAAAAAATGCATTTCAACATCTCACGGAAATGATAATCTAATTTATATAACGATCACTGCAATACACGCATTTTAAATGTTAAATTGTGATTTCTATATATTCTTGAAAAAACTGTTTACTGCAACATCAGCACAATGTGTTTGTTATTCATCATTAAAAATAATGATCGTGGGTCATCTTAACGCAACCTTATCGATTATGGAAACCTTATCAGTTTCCATAATCGATAGAAGTTCAGTGTTTCAAGCTTATAAACCTTTTCAAATGCGTTAAATCTTGAACCACTAGACAGAACTCGAGCTCACAATACCGAGAAAGTGAGAACAAATAAAACTCACAGCAATTATTTCTATAAAAAAATATCTTGAGTGGCTCTATCGAGTTGCAGTTTACATTTCATTATTACTTTTTAAATGCAATAATTCGATGATTCTGTGATCAGTTTATATTTAATTAAAACATATTTCCATTTTTACTAGTTTTTTTTATACAACCTTATTTCAAGAGTTTGCCTTAAAATGCGAATAACTAAATGAACAAACTGATTTTATTGGTAAATCTTGTACTCAGGTTTCGATTATCCAAACTCGAAGTCATATACATATATCATGGGAATACGTGTTAAATTAAGTACTGAGAAGCGATATTTTTTCTCAAATGCGCGAACTTTTACACAATAAATTCCTTTCTTGGTGCTGTGTTATAAGATAATTCAGGCGCAGTGAGCACAAAGCAAAAATTCTGGATAAATTAGAAGCTATATCTAAGTCTCCGCGAGCAACTACGTTGCTGCAGGTGTTTCCTCGGAGCGAAGATTTGTGGAACGCAAGAGAAAGACATCTTGGCATAAATAAGCTAAATGAGCAGAATCTTTCTCCGATAGATAAAAAGAGGCGGGGATCAGCTTCCTCGAAATCCTGAGAGATTCTGACCCCATGTTTAGCTGAGCGATCCGAAGTCGAGCCTTAGCTAATCCCTGTGGCATTTCAAACTACGCCGTCCGAGAGTGAGTTCACAGGGTCACCAACATTGGCACATGCCGTAACGGCATCATATCTTCTTCTGCTTGGCACTATTTCTCTTAAACATCGAGTCGGGGCTGGGTGGAGAGATTGATGCCACATGCAAAGTTCTAATTTCTTCAACACGCGACAATCTGTTTACTGGTCGAATTTAGGAATGAGCTGGTTTCCATGACTCAGCTGTATATTAACATACCCACATTAAAGTCAACTTAAAATAAACAAGTGATTATGTAACACATTGGTTCACTGACCCCACTTCCTTTAGTTAAAGAACCAAATGAATACAGAGGTATTTTTTGCAGCTTTTTAAAGAAAGTTCAGATTCACCAGGTGTACGAAACCACATGCACTTATCTATCAATACGTCATTATAATAACTATTATAATAAAGGAAATGTATATATATATTTGTGTGTGTGTGTGTATGAGAGAGAGAGAGAGAGAGAGAGAGAGAGAGAGAGAGAGAGAGATGAGAGAGAGAGAGAGAGAAAATTACAAAAAAACAATCTTTTACCATAATATTTCATACAATAAAATCATCTTTAAAACATCGCCTCATGGTGGAAAATCTTATTTTCATCCATATATATGTATGTGTGAAAATATATATATAGATAATCATATATATATATATAATATATAGATATATATAAGATATATATATATGGATGAAAAATAATGATTCCCACTATAAAGCTAGGTTTTAAAGATGATTTTATTTTATGAAATATTATTGTAAATGATTGGTTTTTGTTTTGCTACAATACTTTATGGAGTCGAGAAAAAGAGGACACAAACGCAGGAAGTAAGTACAGCGTAAAATAATTAGATTATTACATGTGTGATTTGACTTCCAAAATATACTCTTTCTCTCACACTTTTTTATTCCTTGGTTGTGGAATGCAGTAGACACCAAAACATATTGCACTAGATCATGAGGTATCCTTCTCAAATAATAACAAGAAGAATAATTTTTAAGAGACCCTCTTTTAAGCAAGATTCACTTGAAGTGAATTCTTTCTTTTTCTATGAATTCCTTTCTCTTCCAGATAAAGACTTCCCGTGATCTGTTCGATATTCAGTCCTAAGTTGTTCGGGGAATATTACAGACACGCTCTCAGGAGTATCCTTTACTCAATATACACAATAAATTAAGCAAAAAAAGGAAAAAAAGGAAGAATATCAAACAATTCACAGGCTCAAATAAAATCGAGACATTAGTAGAGAGAAATAGAAAAAAGTTTAGCAAAAACTTGACTCCGGTGAAACAACAACAGTAATAATACTCAAGTGATCACATGAAACAGACAGAAATATAATAATATACCTACTTTTGAAAATCAATGAGGTAAGTTACCCAATATTCCTAATTTTGGTCCTACGAGATTGTTGAACGTTTGGTTGAAGTTGTGGCAATTCCGTAAAATAGGCTTCACAGTAAGGATTCATGCATTATCTGCATTTATAACTAGGTCACCTGATGTGTTATTAATTGTCATGGATCAAAGCAGCTGGACCAACTCAAAGACGAACCTGAATTACTTTAGTAAAACGCTCTTTTTTAAATGGAAATATTCATATCAATTCATTATCATATTCATAACATGGACTATCATAGTAGAGAGGAATCTTTTAAAAGAATGTGTGTTCGATGTTGTCATAGTTGAGTCAACTGTGGCTGCCCATAGTTTCTGTGTTAATCGCATGGTCAAAGATCCAGTATATTTTTTCAGTTTATACCTTTTCATTAATTAATGAAATGAATGTACC
>NC_087212.1:61241585-61244085 GCF_015104395.2 Macrobrachium nipponense | reverse complement strand
ACCTCATGACAAACCTGCACCTAGAAGACCCCGGTTAGACATCTTAGTGAAATGCTTCAATAAGAACTATGAAGTGGGACGTTAGAGATGAGGGAGACACGTGGAAGTGAAAGCACGCAAAAGGCTAGAACGGAGAAATCTCACAAGAGGCCCTTTAGGTCACACGGCGCTGGAGGCGAAATTTTTTATAGATCCTGTTCTATTACTTCCCAGGAAATGGAGGACACCAAACTTCTTATCTACTACGCTGATGATACGTTTCGCCTGTGTTAAATTAAAAATGCTTGAGTGTTAGTATCCAAAAGCCCATCTATTCTCGACTAGCTGACAAAAATTTAGAAAAAAAACGAAATAAGGATAAAAGATTTAGGATAATCGCGTTTTCGTGACAAATTTTGGCACCAGTTCACCATCACTCTCTTTCTCTCTCTTGCCCTCCTTTTCTCAAACAAAGGCATTTATTTCCACCTACTTTTACGGAACAATTCCGTCCGTCACACTTAACCCATTTAAACTAACCAGTAGTTCTGTATCCAAGTCAAAGCTTTTCGCTTATAAAACCACTGAACACCTTATCAACCTGCTTTTTCTTTATCGCTGTTCTTGAATCGTACGCAGATAGTTTTCTACTAGTCTTTTAGCAATAAATGTACCGCATCCCCCGCCCCAACACACACACACACACACACACACAATACGCAAGCTTTACACCTTCAACTCTTTTTCACAGACATATATTGAACATGAACTCATAATCTCTCAAAAATGATGTAAGCAACGTATGTCAAGTAATAATTTTTTTGCATATTCTCTTCTCATTCATTGTTTGCTCTATAATTTGTGATGTAACAAGGAAATATAAACAGAAATGATGCGATTAAAGGGAAAAGTAATTCAGCATCTTTATCTAGAGTTCTAGATTTAAGCCGATTGAAAAGTGAATGGGGAGAAATGCGGTTTCATTCGAAATAATGCATGTTATATGATCCAGAAAAACAGATGGGAGATCGCATATCTGAAAAGAAAGCTGTGCCATGTGTGTTTTATCTGAAAAGAATTTTTTGCTCAATAACATATTTCAGAAATAATAAAACACAAGCGTAAGTAGAGTGAAGACACTATGAACCGCCAGTGAACGTAATTAAATAAAATTACTTGAATCCACTCAGAGGACTAAGTATTATTACTGATAACTATATCAAGAACTTGAAATTTTGCAACATAATATTGAGTATCTTAAATAGTTTTCATTCTTTCATGAATATAAAAACGTAAATTAATCTGACTCCCACAAAATAAGACAACACTAAATATATGAATCGCACGATATTACATTCGAAATCACTGTATAAAATAAATTCAACAGGCGCGTATTTCAGATCAAGCTATTTACAGAGCAAGACTTTGAACAAGGGAATACTATTCCAATATATCAGGCAAAGCGATGTGCCATGAAATAATACACGTATGTTATGCAAACAACAAACAATACTAAGAAGGAGGAGGAGGAGGAGTACACGTGTATACTTCATAATTTCCTTTTACCCTCGGTTCAAATAAAAGTATGCTCAGGAAAACTAGGTCAGGCCACTTTGCTACTTAGCGAAATAGTTTGGGTGCTCCCGTCGCGTGATTGAGCAGACTTTTTTTGGAGTGGTTTAAATGATCTCTACCACTGCTCCTTTCGCTATTCCTTGTTTTCATTCCTTATCTTTTATTCTCTATCATTCTATATTCCCATCTTTCTTTGTTTTTACAAGGCAACATTTGGCAATTATTCTTTTAATTTCACATTGTTTTAACATTCATTCCGTTTTCTTTCACATTTTCACAAGGTCTAAGATTTTATGATTCATCCAGTGAAAAGGAACAACACGAGCTGAATCAGAAAGAAAATGAATATAAACGTTCTAAAGAACACTGGGTTTACGACATTAAATTTATAGTGCAAGTTTTATGTACCTAGGGTACATTCAAATTTTAGGAGTGACGTACATTAGGGTGCATACTTGACCATCGTCTAAAACATTCTCATGTTAGTTCTCATTGCATGTACGGTTTGCCATGGAATTGTCTGTGTAAGCTAGAAGACTGTACAAACATTGATTGCCTTGGCGTCAGAGCATGGCAGAAATAACGAGCAAAGTAAGTAAAAAGAATTACTGTTGAGATCGTGAATTAATCTGCTAATTTATCGGAAACTGAATCAAAAGTCACTGATCAGTAAATATATACGAAGCTGTAGGTTGAGTGTTCATTCTTAATGTTTTAAAATGTATTGTTATTTAGCAGTGGTCCCTGGCGAGGAACGCACTGACTAAAAGTAGCTTGCCCTTAATTTGGCTGAAGTTGAAGAATATTTGTAGCAAAGGTCAAATCACCGGACGATTATCAGCTTTGATCAATAGGAAGAGAATATCGTTCGTGCAAAGCCAAAATGCGCTGCGGCACACCTACGACAACATCAAGATTTACAATGTTCGAAACAAAAGGATAACTA
>NC_087212.1:60956585-61239085 GCF_015104395.2 Macrobrachium nipponense | reverse complement strand
CCACAATGAATGTAGCACTGAGTTTATATCCACGTAGCATCTGCGGAAAAGTGTAAGCTTAGCAATACAGTACTTATTCCAAAATATATCATATCTGCAAACAGCAGTAACTAAAGGCCAATTTCTATTCTCCCTGTGCTCTCCAAAGTTGTAAAAAAAATTATTTTTAAGCCATTATATAAGTACGTGGAATCTAAAGGATTGTTTCTTGATAATTCATTATGTATATTGTATATAGGAAGCAATTATTTACCTGCGATGGTCTTTTAGATTTGATATGCCACTTACAAGGGAACCTTGATGGGGGCTTTGTGTGTAGAGTAATTCAGATTTATTTTAGAGCTGTTCTCAATCTACTAAATCACAAGGCACTTATTCATAAACTTCAGAATCCTGGAGTGGGGGTATATGTTTTAGGATTACTTTAAGATTTCCTTGCAGATATGCAGCAGCGAGTTGCTGTTGATGAGATCTTCAGTGAACCAAGATCTATTTTGTCTGGAGTGTATACACATGATATGGTTGTTGGCCTGGAAAACAAGACTATTCAGTATGCCGATTATACAATACTTGCGGGTGCAGTAGTCTCTAATTATGAGAAATGAAGCTGTCCTCAGCCTCAATTGGGACATGGACCTGATTAGTGACTGGTCTAGTCAGAGGGGTATGAGGCCAAACTCCAGTAAAACAAAAACACTCTTGTTTAAGAGATTTCGTACAGATTTCCCACGCCATCATCCCCTTCAGGTGGTGGAATCTTGCTGAATGAGTTTGAAGCTTTAACTGTTCTATGTGTAACTTTTGACACAGCTAATTTCTGAGAAACATCTAATGGCAGTTTTAATGCAACCTGTTTTATATACTTTTTCCTTCCATTACTAGGGTACTGGTTTCCGGTATGGATGTCTGTTTCTGCTGCAGAGAGCCGTTCATAAGATGTACTTTAACAGAGATCGTTCACATTCACAATTGATCCCTGATCCCCTTTTCTTGCCGAGAGCTACCAGATTGGCTGAACAGAAGCACCAATATGCAGTAATTGTGCCTCGCTGTAGAACATCTCAGTTCCAGAGGACATTTATTCCTCACACGGCTGGACTGTGGAACAGTCTCCCAGAGGAAGTTGTGCAATTGGAACTTAAGAAGTTCAAGCGAAGATGCAATGCATTACTACCCTAATACTATTCTCCTTGAATTTCAATACATTTTTATCTGTATTAATTTATTATTGCTTTTTTTAACAGGCGAGATCTCTTTGTTTCTGTATTTGTCTTCCCTGCTACTTCTTCCTAATGAACAATATATTCTTTGGAAGCTTGAATTTCAAGTCAATGGCACTTGTGGGGTTGTCCCATATGAACAGGGTTCATCTTCTGAATAACAATAATAATAATAATACAAAATTTTAAATAATCGCCGGGCTTAAATAATAATAAAAATAACCTGTTAAAGCCTCATTATTATAAAAATATTTGCTTTATAGTATTGAGAAATAGCTAACTACTGACGCGCTAGATGCGAAGAAATACTTGCATTTGGTGCTGCACACTATTTAGTTACGAGCATCACATTATTTCAGCTTACTTATTACAGTTTTGTAACATAACGGCAACTTAATATGATTTTCTCTTGTATACTAGGGATTGCATAAAATAAATAATATCTGGGCTTAAGGAAAAGCGTGAACTAACTTCCATTCAAATGTGATGGCAAGCCCAGTTCTTTAAAAAGAGGAAACTTCCTTTTCTTAAGTGACGGGAATGAAAGGCTGATCAAACTGGTTGACTCTTGCGTCCGCAACTTTACGTAAGGAATGCAAAACTTGCCTTAAGAAGATGTGTGCCACTGTCACGCAGTTCTCGAAAACAATGTCTATGAGTTTTACCTTTTCTCTGGTTATCTTTCCCTTTCACATAAGCTGTCGTTCATCTAACACTAACATTTTGAATATTACCTCAACCAACGAAGCACCAGCAAATCAGCGTATTGCAACATCTTTAACGATGGCTCCTTTGAGGAACTGTCCGCACCAAGAAAAAGAAAAAGCCAACCATGATCAGGTGTATACTTCTAAGGTGAAAAAAGCGAATCCTATTCTTCAACGTAACGTCAACGAATGTGACCGGCGGAGAAACAAAAGCTCGAATGATAATGAGAAAGACAGCAGAAACGTGTCACATGCATGACAAGGAATCATAATTTGAGGTAAACATCCAAAACGTATTTTCGACTGATAACAACAGAGCGAGAGAGAGAGAGAGAGAGAGAGAGAGAGAGAAAACGTGTCAAGTGCGTGAAAAGAAATGATGATCTGAAGTAAACAACAATGCCAATTAAAAGACTGAGCTCGCTTGAAGCTTTCCAAACAAGACAAGTTTCGTTCGTCCTATGAAGCACTCACTCTAACGCGGACTGTTACAGTGAAGTTTTCATCATACCTTTTTCCACTACATTTAAAGAAAGGCAATCGTTCCAAATAAATAAAATCTCAAGGACTGACTGTATAAAAGAAATTTCACCATGAATAAGCTATAATTTATCTATGAAAACCAGAAACCAGCGGTTTTCAAAAATGTATCAGCGTTACTTTATTTCAACTTAATTAAAAACCGGTCAGGAGTTGGAAGTAATATTTTTGAGATTTTAAATAGGATTACATTTCATATAATTTCTTTACTTACAAAGCCTACGATTCCTCTAATTCTACGACTCCTTAATGATTCAGTGCACACACAGTAAGTAGGTATTTAACAGGTTTTTTTATATAACGGTTCACATTAAGTGATGACCATATAAACACGTATTAATTTAGTTATAAATAAACAAAATGACCATTTTATGAACATGAGGAAATTTCGTCAA
This sequence comes from Macrobrachium nipponense, assembly GCF_015104395.2. NCBI lineage: Eukaryota > Metazoa > Arthropoda > Malacostraca > Decapoda > Palaemonidae > Macrobrachium > Macrobrachium nipponense. The sequence goes on along the minus strand of NC_087212.1, from coordinate 61,236,223 downwards.
AATTATATCTATCAGTAAAACCCAAATCTCTTCGATGAAAAGGAACGGATTGAAAAAAGAAATTTTTCTCTTTCAAGTGATGACATTCACGAACCTTAGAACGCAAAATATCAGATTTACAAACAAATTACCTGAGGTGGGTCCAAAGAAAGACTGACCAATTGATTAACAAAATTCTACAAACAGGCATCAAAGTCCTCGAAACCAAAAACACCTTATCTATCTGATAAAATCATTCTTATATAATAAAACTGTGACCAGAATTTTATTTCATGAAAATTCTCATTCAATCCATTCATGCCAAAAATACGTATACCAAAACTAGTAAACAACTGCTAATATTAAATGATTAACCTGAAAAAAGAAGAAGAAAAAAGTTCCTTCTACATGCTTAAAACTGCTGTTTGATTAAGACCTATCTCCTAGAATTCTACATGATGAAAAATTAGCCTCTACAAACCGTTCTGAAAGGAATTATACTCTTCGTCTCTGAGACTAGTAATTCATGAGGTCATGAGAAAATGAACGTAAATTCAAACTTTGCAGTTGCATTACGTTTGATTTTTAAAGGGAATCGCCTGCGACGTACTTGTGTATGTGACTCAAAATATAATAACAATTTAAGCAATTGCTCTTAAAAAATGTTACCTGGAGTACTTTGTCAGGGAAGAAACGGTGGATACATGCAGTTTTGAGAAAATGCCATCTGTCTTTTAATAGCGTAGAAGAAAATGTGGGTATTATGTTTATACGAAGAACTAAGGAAAGAATTTTTTATAAATATAAAAAATGCAGAGTGCAGAGAGAAGAAATTTTCTCCATAATATATATATATATAGATATATATATATAGATATATATATAGATATAGATATATATATATATATATTATATATATATATTTATATAGATAATTATATATATATATATGATATAGATATATATATATATATAGATATATATATCTATATATCATATATAATATATTTTATATCTATATTCTATAGATATATAATATATATTTATATATATATACCCTATATATATATATATATATAACTACAGCCTTGCATGTCAGGCTTGAGATTTACAAACTATGAAAATGTTAGAAGTTCGGGACTATAACTAAAGCTTAACAGCAATTCCAGCATTTTGCAGAGCGCCGAATGAACGTGATGCTACTTTGCTGCTTCTAAAAAAAAAAAAAAATAGAAATTAGAAAGAAGTGAAAACTATACAGAAAAACAGAGATTAAGGAAAAAATGGACCATTATACTGCTGATAATAACCGACATCTAACGATCAAAATAAAATGGACCGAGAAAGTATTTTCATTTCGTACTCTAATACGCCGACCCATTTTAAAATAAGAATTGTAGCTTATCAGAAAAACATCAGGGACGAGACGAAACGAAAACAAAATTACTTCGATATACTTCTTACAGCAAAATCACATTGATTATAAAATGTGATTTGCTTATCTTAAAGAGCTGGAACTTCAATTTCATATAAAATCATATCGTTGTAGATTTCGGTTTGATACTATTATTATGCAGCTACCTACACAAAAAGCAAACTCTCCAGTGTGAGCATAACATTGATCGAAAATAATTCACTGAGCAGTAGTAGTAAGGAGATAACAAGATCTACAATATTCCAGATTTTTCCAAACTATAAGCAAAGAAAAAAAGCAGTGGGTAGCAACAACAATGGTAACTAATAGAAGAAACAGAATTAAAGCTTGTAATTCAGTAAGAAATTGTAGGGAAAAATGTTTGCTCGTGTAACATTTATACAGTTCATGCGTTCCTGTAAGAACGCCAATCATACAAGACTGATAATGTAAAAAACAGCGGCAATTACAGAAGATTATATCGCTTGCAGAAGATCATCATTTCCAGCAAATCAAAAACACACTAACTTGAAAACTACATCCAACCTGAAGCCAAATAGTTTCCAGAAAACTGCTGGAATAAACTAACCGTCAAACTCAGGAAGACCAGTGACAAAGGAATCTGTACAAGTCATTTTCGAAGAAAAGAGGAAAAACACGACTAAAACAAATAACTGTCTAACGCGAAGGCAAGTAAATTCTGTACATTGTAAGAATGTTAATATAACTGTAGTAGGTGAATTTTTGCACGTAATCGGGTGACTGAAATTCTTGAACAAAGATGTGTAAGCTCCGGAAACAGGACTAATTGAAAAAATATTTTTGTATCTGTAATCATAGATCAATAATTAAGTTATGGGGTCTATGAAAAGTTTAGCAAACACCTTCATTACGTATAAAAAAGCTAAAGCTAACTTGGAAATAGGACCAGGTATAGGATTTGTGGAGAATAATAGACTAGAAGAAAAGATGGCATACCAGTGGCTGTAAAACAGTGCGAATACTGGAGCACAAAAAAATACACACACTTTTATCTATATATATATATATATATATATATATATATATATATATATATATATATATATATATATATATATATATATATATATATATATATTTATATATTACACAGTATTAATCGATAGATATATAGCCATAAGTTTTACGTTTCATGCAATCCAATCTCATCTTGACTAAGCAGTGCAAATAAAAATTCAGCTTATAAATTTTTATCACTTTTGCTCAAGGTTGGTTAAGAAGCAGCTCTAACAAGCAAAAACCCAAACAAAATTGTGCGCACTTCGCCATAACATAATCTGTACAGAATTAAAGAGTGGTAACGCCTTATCTGAGAAAATAGTATAAAAGGCAGATTTGACTACATTACTGTCATTCGGTCAACGGTGTTAGAAGGAGCTCACTTCTTTTGTCTGCTTCAACAAATTATTTCGCCAATATGGTAAGTAAGCGAAAAAATATCTATTAATTTCAATTAAGTCTAAAACAATTTACCATTCGAATAATCATAACAGTAGGATATTGTTCCACTAACAGGCTTCACAAAGAGTAATGTAATTGAAAAACAAATGCAGCCCGGGGTTTATACAGCAATTTATAAAATCCAAAGAGGATTTAATTACCCACATTTTTTCCTTAAAAGAATGTCGACTGCGACGGCAGTGAACTGATATTTGTCTGAAATTCGCCAATGACATGTTCTCATAACTACGTAAGTGGTTTTGAGGACGAAACACACATGCTTCAGTGAAGGTAAGAAACTGTTAATGAATAGAACAGTATGATGAGAACAAACATCTTTTTCACTAAATTAAAAAGGCTATCTACCATTCATCGATTTCCTCTTACTACACTGATTTAGATATTTTTGGACCAAATAAGCAAGTTGTCTTTAAAGGGTTAAATCTCTTGCAGAAGCTGTGCGCTGCCACAATCACCGTGCTGCTGTTAGGCCTCCTGAAACCGTGCCTGTCTTTCCCACCTGTTGCAGACATCCCTCTTCCTAACACTCCTAGCAACTACGGAGCACGTAAGCTATTCAGCAACTTTTGTTGCAATGTGAGATAGTTTTCTGTGTTTGTACAAAAAACTTTAGATCGTTACACGTTCCAAAAGCCCCGCCTTAGATAACCTAACCTCTTCATCAAGACTTAATTTTCTACCCTCAGTCTATGAAGGATCTCACGAAGGGAATGCAAATACCTATTCGAAAACCGATACCGACTCTCGAGGCTTGGGAACCGCTTGTAAGTATACACACAATCAGCCCGATTACTTCTACTACTTTTGGGTACAGTTCTGAAAGGAAAAAACTTCATTTCCTCAATTTAGCTAATTTAGATAACTACATTGAAGAAAATTCCACTAAAGTGGTCGACAGTAACGTCATTTCAGGACAATTACTCGACCCCAACTTTCATTTTCATTTTCCAGCAATGCAGGCTGGTCTCAGCGGCACTGGAAGGTTAGACGGAGCTGTCCTGACTGGAGGACCAGATGGAAATAAAGCAGGTGGAAGTAAGTCTATCAGATCAAGCTGAAACAATCGCCATAGTCACATGATCTAGATGCTTTCTTTCACGATACATCTTTTAGAAGCAAAACCAATCATATCTCTTCATTGTATTGTATATAAAATATGTAAACGCCTATCGACTTCCATTATGCCTCTTAATCAAACCCCAGCTGTCAAGTTCCTTTCTTCTGTGTTCCCTTCAGGATACTTCGGGGATCTGCAAGGCCAAGGGGCGATGAAAGCCGACACTCAGTCCTTTTCGACCCCCACGGGATCAGTCTCCACAACATGTAAGAGAGAGATTTTCGATTCTCAGAAATCCAAAGATTCTGAAGAGTAGACAAATACCAGTTCTTGAAAATTTACAGACTGAAAGTATTGACGAAAAAATACAGTCTGTACATTGAGAGCATGTGTGAAATTTTCATTTCGATATACTATATAGCGCCTATTACAAAAGGGGTATCCCAAGAGTTATAGCACATGGTCGTTTAGCGACCTTTATTCAGTTAAAATGGAAAGAGAAACGTTCAAAACTATAATTTAATATCACCTCAAAGGCTTTGACTACGCTGAAATACGTACAATGTCAGTTAGGTTGATACGATTACCTTCATTGACTAATGCTCACAACCACATTCCCGCAGCCACTAGGAGCTCACTCACAGGAACTGGCAGCTTTGCTGGAGGATCTTTTGCGGGTTCGTCGTCAGGTGAGTGAAATAACGAGGTTGCAGAAACCTAAGGAATCAAACAAAACTTCATGAGGATTATAAGAAATTAAAACTAAGCGGTTGTGAATGATTATCTTCATCTTTGACATGGTTTTAATAATCCAATTCTCAACATTCCTGTAAAATTGATTAATTCAGATAACGAAGAATTTGACGCAATATTACAGAATTATATTTCAATCTCGGCTTGCTAAATGAATGCTGCCTCACTTTCATCAAACACTTCCGCAAAAGGCATAATATCTAAATCTTTGACAATAATAGTACAAAAAAGATTAACATATGAAAAATATTTCCGGCAATAACAACAACCAAATATTAATTTTCACTAGGACTGAACTGGAAAAAATAGACGAGATGTAATGGTTACAAGTTACCATGCGATAGAAAAATTAAGGTAAGTTTCTTATCACAAAGAACTCATGCGGTAATGATATATGAAGCAAAAATTGTCCGAGGAAATTTTAACATCAAATAAAAGCACTAAATCTTAATTATTTTGTTTTGCCTCATGAAGAATACGTGACTGATTTCATTTGGTCAGTAAATTACTGCATTGTCAAAGATAAGTAGCAATAAAAGTTGATTTTCCCAACAGATCTCGGAGATATGAAACCAATGGAAGCTACTCAACTGGAAGTAAAGGAGAGGAAAAACCGAAATTTTTTCGACGCAAAAACTTCCAATAGTTGTCTTTTAGTTCCCTAATAAATTTGTGAACTAATAACTTTAAAATGTTAAAAATATGTTAAATAAAAACCTATGCATTAAAACTTTTCTTGCTTCCTTTTTCAGGTTCCATTGCGCATATTTATTATTCACGTACTCACTTACCATGGAACCGAAATGGTTATTAGTTTATAATCAAGAAAACCTCCTCATATTCGTATCTTTCGGGGAATCATGCAATGGCTGCAGCACCGAAGAACGTTAGACTATGAGTAAGAGTTTTTCGTATACAATCCTAGTAAAATCTGTAGAGTGGAAAACGCTATATTGATCCAAAAATTCATAAACTCTTGGAAATTACTGACTTCTATTGAAATTGCTTATAAAATTTTCAATTAAATTAAAACTTTATATATATATATATATATATATATATATATATATATATATATATATATATATATATATATATATATACATATATTATTGTACATACATTATAAGTTTCTGTGTGCGTGTGTAAATACGCATAAACTTCTGAACAGTATCATCTCTGTATAATGATAAATTATTTAATATAAATGGTTGCCCCTGAGTTCAGTTACGTACTCTACTAATCACTGGAGAACCTTATAAAATCTACATGAAACTGTTCAACTTCCATACAGGATATTCTGCAGATATCATATTCTACTACTTATAATACTCTGTGAATTAATTATCAACACCAAAGGTCATAGTAATCTAAAATCATGTCCAGCTTAAAATTTAACAAAAAAATACCTTAAATGTACACATACACACACACACCACACACACACACACACACATATATATATATATATATATATATATAATATATATATATATATATATATATATATATATATACATAAACTATCACACATTCTTCAGATCTCTAGGCCCCAAAGAGTCCTGGGTCCTGAGCAAGCTTATACCCTCCATTGATGAACAATGACGTGATTTTGACGATCTCCGACTCGGTCGATAGACAGGATTGTGATTCCTGTGTCCCGGAAATAGGAAAGTTTATGCCAATGCACGCTGAATTCATCGAGCTCATCCGATGGTATAACGACTTAGTTGAGGAGGCTGTGGCAACCACATCTGTTTACTCTTCGGGTACTGAAGCCCTGCTTAGGCCTAAGAAAGAGACAAAGACTTCTTTGGGATTCCCATGCTCTAAACAAGCTGACTTCATTGTGTGACAAGTGAATTCCCTCATTATTTGACGTCGGGTAGTTAAATTATCAACAAAAGTCTCATACGTTTTGAGTTGCGTTTCAGATTTTAGTGATAGGGTACCTACTTGAAAGAATACCAAGTTCAATCTCCATGCTTGTGACAATCAAAGTTGTTATGTGGATTAGCAAGCTTTTGCATTATTTTGTGTAATGTTTTCTTTTGTCCCTTGTTTTTCTATAAATTTCTAAGCCATCACCATTGTCATTTACCAAAAATGTGGTAGATCTTTATATAAGGCCTCTTCTTTCGACTATAGTCTGGCTATAAAAGGTTGAGACTCAAAGGCGATCAGCACTTCCGCCATATTTTCTTAATACCATTTAAACTTTCCAGGAAAAAGAGTGATCATCTGGAAGATTTGGCATTTTTTCTTGAGTGGCCTTGTCTTCTCCTCGTGTACAGGTAATTAGGTGAAGTGAGCGGGGGTCACAGTAAAATGGGGATTCCCAATCAAGATCTAAAAATTATACCTGGACCCGACCCTGCTGCACATTTTATTTTCATTTGGCAAATTGCAAAATTTTATTAGATGGGTATGTATAAATATTATATATATGTATTTGTGTGCATTTATATATATATATATATATATATATATATATATATATATATATATGAATAACTTGATCACGAAAGTATATAATACGTGATGCTATGTATAAATAAAGGTTTTTTTGCCACGAAGGAAAAAATGAAAAAGCGAGACAGCCAAGTACTTTCGGTCCTATATATATATATATATATTATTATATATATAATATTATATATAATATTAATATTATATAATATGCATAACCATGTATACATTCCTTAAATATTGAAGTAAGTCATCAATAGGAACTTTATTTACTAAAATTCCTTTTGAAGACTTACTTCAGTATTGATCACATTTGGACTTGTATAATCTAGAATTAAATGCTAATGTAAATATTAATTTGGTATCCCTTTGTATAAAAAATTGTAAATTCACTTTCAATGATAATATTCATGAACAGATACGTATTTGGTATGGCTATGGGTAACCCTACTTTCGTCACTCTTGTCTAATATTTACATGGAATTTTTTGAATCTAGACTTATTCCGAAAAGTTTATTTTCTAAAATGTTTTGGTTTAGATATGCAGACGAATATTTTGGATTGTAACAAAAAATGTAAATATCCCTGATTTCTTGCATACAATTAATAATCTTATACCGTCCATAAAATTCACAACAGAATATGAAGAAAATAATTGTTTACCATTTTTGGATGTCTTAGTTATTAGAAATAAAACCAATTTTTGTTTTAAAGTATATAGGAAACCCACGATTAACTTGTCATATATTCATTTTTACTCTAACTATGCTAAACAAATTAAGATGTCAACATTTCCCAGTATGTAGTAGTCCCAAATTTTTGGAAGATGAGTTTCAAATTATCGATAAAATAGGAGATTCATTATGTTACCCTCCATATATTTTGGAACTTTGTAAAAAATAGAGCAAAAAATAAAAAATAAAAAGAAATATTACAATTCATCTTACTTTCATCTTAATTTCATTCCTGCTGTATCCATTTTAAAAACTATTGGGATTCACTTAGTAATTAATAATTTTGAGAAATGAATAATAAAAAATAGCCCGCCCAATTCAAACAATGTTGTATACAGTATTCCTTGCAAAAAATGTAATAAGATTTATATTGGTCAAACTTCTAAAGGAATACAAATGCGTTGCTCAAAGCACAAATATGCCATTTCAAGAGGCTTACCGAATAGTGGTATTGCGGATCATTGGCGTAAGACAGGCCAGGCCATTAACTGGAATAAGGATCGATAATCCACAAGGTCAATGAACAAAGGGAAAGGAATCTGTTGGAGTGTATTCATATTGAAGCCACAGCAACAAGAAATATAAATCTCCACCCTGGATTAGCTCTGATCCTCTTTTCATGTCTTTTTTGTTCAAAGATCATTCTGCTAAGATTAACAAACTGTAACTATTTATGATATTGTCTTGAAACTTAAATAACCAAGGACTTTTGTAGATGTGGCATGGAAAAGAGCTAGAAAAACATTTTATTTAACTAATGACAAACTTGAATTTAGTAAGCATAACATTCTAAGATTACTCTATGATGAAAGGTTTTTAGAAATTCCTAGAATTTTAAAGCTTTTTAACAAAAATGTTTTTTCAGTAATATTAATGTCAAGAGTTTAGTAATAAAAAAATTCTCCTAAAGATCTTCCAAGCGGCATAATATGGAATTCCTTGCAAAAAGTGTGATAAAGTCTTTTACGGACAAACCGGTAAATGTCTTTCACAACGTCTCAAACAGTACCAATATTCTGTGAGAACTGGGTAAATATCGAATGCATTATTCGTACATATGAGAGATTTAGATCATCCTATTAACTGGAGTCAAGCAAGAGCCATAATCCCTTGTAATGACACAGTTAAAAGGAATATAATTGAATCTTGTTTCATCAAGTCAAATAATGGAAATGTTCTAAATTTAAGTCTTGGTTTATTTAAACTTGATGCCTTCATAATGAAAAAAGTTGTAGATAAATATAAGCAACAAAATTAATATATTCCGTTCTTACATGTGGACTATATGGATACTTTGTAGTTTCTGTTAAGGTTAAATCTATGTTTAGGTTTGTGATTGTGTGATATCCGATAATCCTGGATTATTTCTTTGGTCTTTACCCTTTTGACAGTTAACCATCTGGTATTCTTGATCTTGTTGTTTACCTGATAACTTCCTTTCCAACTGTATTTCATTCCTTCCTTAACAATGTCTTAGTAAAGACGAAAGCACTTGGATTTCTGCCTATCATTTTCCTGTGGTATTAGCTTATTTAATTAATGAAGTCACGTGCATCTACTGAGATTTTTAAGCATATATAAACAAGAAAGTATGGAAATGTGATAAATCCATAAATAAAAGTATAAGCCACGAAGGAAAGATAAACAACGGAGTTTCTGTAAGATCTCATATATATATATAAGATCTTTATATATATATATACATATATATATAGATATATATATATATATATATATATATACTATATTATATATATATATATATATATATATATATGTATATATATATATGTATGTATGTATTTATGAATATATATATATATATATATATATATATATATATATATATATATATATATATATATATATATAATATAACATTAAAAGCTGAGAGGTATCTGGGAGAGTAAAATCAGCTGTTGCAGACATTTTTGACCATTGGTGGTGGCGACATAATTGTCTGTAATGATCTGGCTGCATCCAAGTGAGTGAATCCTATTTTGGAATAAGGTTCCAGTAGCTGAAATGGCTGGAACAGGGTCTGGCCAAGATACAGAGTATATATACTATGGTCATCTGTGGCAGTAAAGAAACACAGACTTGGTTTTTTCTTCTTTACTTAAAAATGATATATATATATATATATATAATATATATCATATATATATATATATTATATATATATAATGGATACAGACACACAACGATCCTTTGGTGGAGAGGTAATAATCTCCTATAGGGCTTGACTTCAACTAACCACACATACTCCCCACTCTCCAAGAGAACATCTTAAATAATCATTGACAATCAACAACAAGTAATATACAAACTCAAACTAGTCATAAACGGTTATTTACACTCTTCCTTAATAACCCACAACAACAGAAATACCTTTATACATAAACTGTCCAATTAAACCCAAACAGTAATTAACAGTTTCAAACAATAATTATACACTCCCCCCTGAATTACATTCACATATATTACAAACTCTAGCTCTTCTAAACTCTTGTTTGAATGTCTTGGAATCGCGTTGCACTCAGCAACAGTGCCTGAATCTTCCTCTTCCCCCTCATCTTCATGAACAGAAGCTGTATAAGAAGCTCCTCATCCTCAGCATCAGTAGTTTCCTCACTCAATATCAATCCTTGTGAAGAACACGAACGAAGATCTCTAACATGGCGTGGAACTCCATTAACTTCAACAGCTTGTTCTGACAAAACTCTCGTAACCTTGCCTCTTTCAAATTGCGTATTGCATCGCATGTTGGATGGTTTTACCCACACCTCATCACCTGCTTTGTAGGGGCCACTCACTGCCACTTTGTTCATTGAGCATGGATCCACTCCTCGGACCCTCACAGGGTAAGAATACAGCATACTGACAGGGGCAGTCGTTGAGTCGCAGTCATCATGAGGCATCAAATTATACAGATATACAGCCTCTGCAATGCTGCAGCCTTTCCTTGCAGCAATGACTTTAACAGTTCGATGGCATCTCTCAGCTATACCATTTCCTGATGGAACATAAGCACATCTAAAATTAAGATGCACGCACCACTTTTTTGCAAAGTCAGCAAATAGTTTGCTGCGAAAAGCAGGGTCATTGTCAGTTAACAGTTCCTCCGGCGCTCCTCGTTCATAGAACACTGTCTCAAGTTGCCTGATGATGCTTTCACTGGTCTGAAACTGGAGCCGACGCCAGATGGCAAATAGAGATGGTCCACAATCAATGAGAGTAAGATACGGCCGTCCATCATAGTGAGTAATATCCATGCCAACTCTCTGCCACACTCTATCCACTTCCAGACTACCCTTCTGCCACTTCACTGGGGCCGGGTCTATTGACTGGCATGCCTCACAGCATTTGACAACAGCCTGTACTTGCCGCCTGTAATTCCTGGATGGACTTTCTTCACAAAATAGAGAGTTCTTCTCACACCTGGGTGACCAGCAGCATGATGGATCTCCTTAATTCCATCACTAATGGCAGGGACAACAGAAGCACACACAAGTTTTGCATCTTGGTGACATGAACCAAGGTCCCTCAGCCAGCGCTGAGGTACACGTGTCAAACTATCAGCTTTATTATTGGCAGAAGACACAAGTGTAATAGACAGCTGGAGGTCACACTCTTCTATCAATGACAAGACTATTCCTAGTCTTCTTCTGATGAGCATTTCACTTGCGGCCTTAGTCTTCAATCTGCTTTTTCCTAAAAGTCCATCTGAAATCCATCTATGCACAGTAGATGAGTCAGTCATTAATTCCACCTTTTGTATCTTCCAAGCCAGTGCAAGATTCAATCCTTTAATGACTGCATCTAGCTCAGCCATATTGATGTGGCAAGAGTCGTCTTTCCGCAGCCAGCTGGCATCTTCCACAATGGAACCATTTACTTCCACTGCACACCAAGCGCAAGAGAACTAGCATCCACCCAGATCTTGAATTTGTCACCGGTGACATTCCACTGTCCTCTCACAGGGTCATCCTTCTTAACCTTCTCCAGAAGTTCCTGCAAACATATTTTGATGTAATCATCATTAATGACGTCGTCCCATCCTTCAGTAACTTTATTGACTCTTCTCTTGATGAATGCTACCGCCACTCGCAGCCATCCACAAACAGGGTAATGGCCTAACAGTCTACCACAGTATGAGAACACTGCTCGCCGAGTCAATTGTCTTGGTGCATCGCCCAGGTCATTGTCCCTTTTCCAAAAAGACTCTCCTGCTCCCCCCAAACTCTCAGGCCCAATGCTCGAGCCCCTTCAGCAAGTCTTTGGTGTGGCTTACTTACTAGCCCAAAATTTCTAAGATGCTCCTCTACACGGCTGGCCTTAACAATATCTTCATTCACCAAGATGTCATCAATATAAGCTGATGTTCCTTTTCTTACAATTGGGTCCTGAAGGAGAACACAGTTTAAAACAGATTTCATTACCATCGGAGCAATATTTAAGCCAAACCCCAGTCGAGTCAGGCAGTACCTCTGGCCTTTGAAATATACAGTCTGGTATGGCCACAGAGACTCATGGATTCTTATTTGCAGGTAAGCTTTAGCCAAGTCTACTACAGATACATTCACTCCTTGCCTGCGCCACTCACGTAGTTTGTCTGAGCACACATCCGAGTCTGCTGTAAAAGCATCAATGTACGTATTCAGTTCTCTGAAGTCCAGTTCAAGCCGCACCTTCTTTTTATTTTGCTGTACAACAGCCATGAGGGGAATAAGCCCCTTAGCTGGTCCATATTTATTCTCATCATAAGGAAGCAGCCAGCCATCATTCACCCATCTTTGTAGCTCTGATTCATACAGGTCCTTTGCCTCCTGAGGTACAGAATATGCCTTTACTCCATTCTCCAGGACGCCAGGTTCCTTGCCCTCAGACCATTTCCATGTAGCTGTCCAACATTTAATCACAGGATCATAAATTGCACTAAAATCACGCTCATCCACCCCCACCTTCACATCAGCAGCTGCAGAAAAAAGAGTGTCTTCCATTCCAAAACGTACACCACCCTGGGTATCGACAGTGACTCCTCCTAGAGCCCTCACACCATCCATGCCGAGAAGAAATTTAAAACCGAGGGGCATTAGAGTAGTTACACATACAGAAATGCTGGCAGTAGCTCCATTACTGAGCTGCAAGTGCACGACGCCCATTCCTTCACACACCCATTCTTGCCCACTCACAGTTATCATGCTAACTGCGCACTTGTTCCATGCCTTACAGCATGAGACATGAGCGATGCTTTGAGAACACCCAGTGTCTACTAACACGCAACACTGAAGACCCTCTACACTCAAAACAGTACTTGGCAGCACCTTATTCAGTGGGTTTGGGGAGAGGAGGCTGGCGCTGATGCCTCCTCTCCTTGCTCGTTTCCCAGACAAGCTGACGCAATGTGCCCCATTCCACCACACCGATAGCACTTTACCCTTCTCCGAAATCGACCATTTACTCGGTTGCGAGCAAGACAGTCCCTGGCAAAGTGATTTGGTCCAAGGCATACATGACATTTCTGAACTGTTGGTTCTACTGGCACAGAACCCAAGCTTCCTGTGGCGCCAAAACATGTTTCCACTGAAACAGAAGGAAGGTCATCTTTCAGAACCGCCCGTGCCCGAGCCAAAATCTGTTCCAGATCGAGGGCCTCCATGCGAGACCCAGCTCTCAACAGCTGACGAATTCTCTCTGGAAGTCCAGCTACAAAAGCACATGCAAGAGCTTTTTCAGAAATTCCTCCAAACAGGGATCCGAGTCGACGTAGATCAGCTAAGTAGACATCCGGTGCCCCCCTCCCACTGTGCAACTTCCTACTGACAAACTGTTCATAGGCTGCATAGGGATCAACAGCAAACACAGCTAACAATGCTTCTTTCACCTTGTCAACCTTCTTCCTATCTGCTGTGGGTAACTGTAAGTACACTGCAAAGGCACCACCTGTAAGCCGCAGAGGAATCACACTGGCCACATCATCAACTTTCCGAAGCTTGCAAACCAGCTCCAACTTCTCCAGCCACTCCATAACAGATTGTGCGTTTCTGCCATCATACTCAGGGATCAGTTTCAAGTCGAAGTTACTCTCCATACTGCCTAGATAGCTTGTGGCAGTAAAGAAACACAGACTTGGTTTTTTCTTCTTTACTTAAAAAAATGATATATATATATAAGGATACAGACACACAACGATCCTTTGGTGGAGAGGTAATAATCTCCTATAGGGCTTGACTTCAACTAACCACACATACTCCCCACTCTCCAAGAGAACATCTTAAATAATCATTGACAATCAACAACAAGTAATATACAAACTCAACTAGTCATAAACGGTCATTTACACCTCTTCCTTAATAACCCACAACAACAGAAATACCTTTATACATAAACTGTCCAATTAAACCCAAACAGTAATTAACAGTTTCAAACAATAATTATACATCATAATTCGTTTATGACTCGAACGAGCATCAGTACATGAATTCCAGAGTGTGACAGAGGCAGTGTGGTTGATCTAGGCATGAGTGCTCTATCAGTGGTGACAGTAATGACGTTGTAGTCGTTGGGAGTAATGACACAGACAGCGTATGGGTCACCTTCAAGTAGCTCTTGTGGTATAAGCCCTAAAATTTTGAGTAAGGGTAACCTAGCTGTATTTGCAAAGACATGATGATATCTTAACCCGAATATCTGAATGTAAGATGAATGATGGGCACTAGTTTGGCACAATTTCTATCACAGCTTTTAAAGGTCCTCCTGCATGGTGTTGGCATGATTTTAATTTTTCTGGTCTCGGTTATTCCTGGGTTGTCAGATGCTGTGGGCAGCATGTTGCAAGGTCTTCAATGACTTGTGTACTTTCTTCAGGAGATCTAACATCAATATGACAAAGCCAAAACTCGGGGGCAGCAATTAGTCAATGGTTTTTTGTAGTGGTAGGCTTGGCTGTATTGAGTCAATTAACTGCCAAAGGATTATGCAAATACCATACAGGGTCTATTGTGATATTGGAGAAACAAAGGTTCTCGAAGGAAAACAAACCCAGAATTTAACCACTGTATTTAGTCCATTAGTGGCATCTTATAACTATCGGCATGGCTGTATTGAGTTTGCTAATCAACATTCGAATGAAATACATTTTAGGTCGATCAATGGCAGAGTATGGCATTTAACTCTCAAGGGAGAGTGGAGCCAGAGCTTAAGTGTCATATCAAGTCCGTCATTGGCTTTTAGTAGCCGTAGTCAAGGCTCTATTACGTCATCGATCACAAACAGGTAGAGGACAGCCTCTTAGGGAAGAACAAATGTGGATGGAAAACGAGTGACAGGAAACTCCTAGTGACGTTCAGCAACAAAGCTTTACACTGTATCATCAAAAGTTTTGTCAAGGTACTTGGGCGAAACATTCTTAGGGATTTCCGGTAATCTGAACTATAAAGTAAATACAAGGAAGAAACTGTAAAGGAATGCAAATACTTTAATATTTTTACCACTTAAATTTGTTTTTTGCCTTTTCACTGTCATCATTTCCACCGCAAATGCCAGCCAACCCCCCACCGCTAGTGATTACCCACTCCCCCTGGCTAACCCCCCATCAGCGCATTCATCTCCCATCTTCGTGAGTAGCCATGGATACATTAAACATAATCTCTTGGAATACTTTTGGCCTCAAGTGGAACATTCCTCTCCTAAACATGTTCTGCAAAAACTTCAATGGCATCACTGCATTGCAAGGAACGCTCCTCTGGCCAAATGACCTTGCCATCTGCGATTCAATTCATGAAGACTTCAGAACCTTCTCCACTTCATCGATGCAAGTTACAGATCAAATCATAGCTGGTCGCCCTAAAGGGGGCCTTTCTCTCCTGTGGCACAAATCGTTAGACAATATGATAAAGGTGATGACCTACAGGAGTGACAGATTGCTGGGGCTTCAAGTGACAGCAGGGAACTCTAAAATCCTAATAATTATTGTTTATATGCCATGGGGAAATAACAATAATTTTGATCGTTACTGCATGATCCTAGGGGAGTTACACAGTATTTTTCATGATTCTCCTGCGGATCATATTTGTATATTCGAAGACCTTAATTAACACCCCACAAAATAATTCTATAATGAACTTAGTCGCTTCTGTCAAAATCATGCTCTCAACATTTGCGTTGCAATGGTCAACCCTCCCTCCTCCTATTCATATGTACATAATAGAGCAGACGCAATTACAACCTCCTGGTTGGACCACTGCATCACATCTCCGCAACTTCATGATTCTATTATGACCCGCAATTTTCGCTACGATCTTGCAACGGGCTACGATCACATCCAATTACAGGTGTCATTCAGTACCCCATCCCTCCCTACCGTGAACCCCCTAACTGACCGCCCACCAGTGGTAACTGGGTTTTTAAAAACCAACAGAAAACCAGATACTTTAGGGCGACCACGGAAACCAGGTTACGGTCAATAGTTCAATCGGCAGACGCCTTACTTTGTACCAACACAAATTGTAGAAATGACCACCACAGGAGGGATCTGAATGAATTCTATTTGAACATAATCTCTGCTATGCTTGCTTCGGGTAGAACTGCCTATAGATTTCGTTAAGGTAATTCTCGTAATAAACTTGGATGGAATGACTTGGATAAAGATCTGTATACATACTCACGAGAAATATTTTTACTGTGGAGGCAAAATGGTACCCCGAGGGAAGGACACACTGCATTACTAATGAGGCAGGCGAGAGCGTAGTTCAAACTTGCTCTTAAGCACTGCAGGTTAAATGAAAAACAACTAAGAGCCGATGCAATGTCTAGAAACTTAGAATCTGGTGATTATCCTCGTATTTGGAAAGATATCCAGTCCTTAAATCCCAAAACTAAAAAGCTATCACAGAGAGTAGGGGAAGCAGTCGGAGACGAAGCTATCTCAAGTATGTGGGGCGATCACTTCAACAATATCCTGAATTGCATAAATGATCAAGATTCCCGAAGGGAGGTAGATAACCTCCTTACTGACAACATTCAATTTCATTTTGCAGACCGTATTACGCCAGGTAACATCAGCGATGCCATAAACAGCCTACCTAACAATAAATCGCCCGGCTGTAATGGTCTTCCATCAAAGGCTTTCAAATTCTGCCATCCGATAATTCAACGGTTTCTTCCAGACTCCCTACTCTTAGTCACTTGATACCATTAATCAAAAACAACCTAAAGGATGCAGCTGACCCTGGCAACTACCGGCCGATTGCAATCACAACGATCGCATCTAGTGAGACTTCTCCCCTTTCGACACACCATTGACAACCAGTTCGGGTTTAAAGCAAACCACTCAACCGACACCTGCATCTACATACTGAAAGAATTGCTGAACTACTACCTATCATCAGCCTCTCCTGTTTTCCTTTGTTTTGTAGATGTGAGAAAAACATTTGACAGAATAAACTACCTGAAGCTCTTCCTGAAGCTGCATAAAAGGGGCACACCCCTATATCTAATTGGCATTTTACATTGCTGGTTCTTCACACAGCAATTCTGTGTCAAATGGGGTATCGTATTATCGTACACCTTCGGCTCCCTAAACAGGCTTCAGCAAGGGGGCATTCTCTCTCCATACCTGTTTAATACGTACACAGATGCCTTGAATGTCAAACAACTACAAACAATCTCAGTTACACCGACAATATGGTTCTGATTTCCCCATCAGTGCAAGGTCTCCAACGACTCATCTACACTTGCCGCCAATATGCAGAGGAATTTGATATAATCTACAACGAAACCAAGACCCAGTGCATGTCGCTGCTCCCGAGATCGCTGAAGCATATTGCAGAACAACAAATTTTCCTCGGGAACCATCGGCTGGAATTTGTGCACGAATTTCCGTATTTGGGTCACATTATCACCGACGACCTAAAAGATACGGCAGACTTGAACAGAGGTGTCGTAAACTATGTGCAACTGGCAACATGATTGCAAGGAGGTTTGCCTTCTGTCACCGAGACGTGAAACTGCTGCTCTTCCGCTCGTACTGCTACAGTATCTATGGGTGTTCCCTCTGGACGAACTATACCGAGAGACCATGAGACGTATCACTGTTGTGCACAATGACATTCTGAGACGCCTCACGAACATTCCCCGCTACCACTCCGCGATACAGATGTTCATAGAAAACCACCTGGACAATTTTAAAACCATTGCAAGGCGAACAATGTCTAGTCTGGTAACCCGAGTGAGAAACAGCAGCAACTCGCTCATACAAAGCATCCTAAGGAGTGAAGCAAGAAGATCTAAATTGTGGGAAAGATGGGAAAATGAGGCATTTGTCCCCCCAAAAGACTTAATCTCTGTATTGGCAAGATGTCATCTGCAGAGTTTGTCATTATTATATTTATTGCTGATATTTTACTTTTTCATTATTACTGTGATTACTATCAAGTTAAAGTTTTTTTTACATTCAATTTTCATATTTAGTCCTCTGGACCTGACTGCTGTAACCACCTAAGGTATCTAGTTGAAATTTAAGTTATATAGTCTGTGCACTAACTGTTATAACTCTCAATGCATTTTTTTTCTCACCAATATTATTACTGTTATTACCAGTATTACGATTACTATCTTTTATGCTACCTCAGCTATTTTGTGGATAAGTGCCGATTATTCATTTTTTTCATGTTGTCTCATGTATCTAGATTGTGTACGTATGTTACTGTCTGTATTTTGTGTATTCCATGTATATGGCCCTGAGCTGAAATAAAGGATATTATTATTATTATTATTATCATTATTATTATTATTATTATTATTATTATTATTATTATTATTATTATTATTATTATACTGTACACCGAGTCAATTAAATCTGGTCTTCTGTCAGTCTTCAGTCTGGATTACGAATATTCATCAAATTTGTTAAAGAAGCAGTAGGTTTTGGATCCTTGTCAAAGATACTTTGGTTTAGTTAAATGTAGCAAATAGAATGGTTTTAATGAAAAACTCTTTTATGAACATATTAGACAGTTCTTAATAATGAACATAACCCTAAAGAGAGATATTAGGCAATATGAAACAGATTATATATTTCAGGTTCCCTTTCATCCCAACAAAATAAACAAGTTCTTGAACATAGAGATTTACGAGGTTTTCAGAAACTTCCTGCTACAGATAAGACCAAATTTTCTGCATATATCAGCTTCAATATAAAATCATTTTGAAAAGCAGGGATATATTGGCACAAGGCTTTTAGGTACGACCACTGTTTACCTTTTTCAATGTACCTGCTGCCCGCATGGCCATATTGGTTCTAATGTGACCAATCTTCCGTCGGGAGAGAAACAGCACATAAACTATCAGTGGTAGGACATATAGAGGTCATTGGAAAGACCAGCTTGCTCTCCCAAAATGAACCCCAGTGAAGTAAATGTAAGGTGAAATTTGACCTAAAAATCTTAAAAATCACCAGGAAGGTTTCTTCTACATTACACCTAAGAATTTAAGTAAGACTGAATATAGAAAGCAGTTCCTATCCTCTATACTTATGTTGATAGTTTTATGCACGCCTAATATATTCTTTTATACAATTACAACTATTTCTCAAAATTTATAATTTTGTTCATCTATAAATTGGTGTTTGGTTACGAAGCAGTTCTAACAAGCAAAAACGCACAACAAACTGTGTGCACGTCCCCACAACATAACATGCACTGAATTATAAATAGTGGTAATGCCTATCTTTGTGAGTCGTATATAAGTCGCATTCGACCACCACGAATAGTCATCGGGCAACGGTCTTCCCCAGTTCATTTCTTCTCTTGTCTGCCTCAACTGATTATTTGTGCAATATGGTGAGTAGGAAAGAACGTATTTGTTAATTTCATAAAAGTCTGAAACAATTTATCAGCCCAAAACATTCCCCGCAATAAGAAATTATAATGCTATCGCTAAAAGGCTTAACGAAGAATGTGATTTTGCTGTTTTGTTGTTTGAGATTAAGCTGGCCTTATACCAAGCACGGGCTCTTGCTCATAAAGCAGCCTGTAGTGGGTTCGTGCCACCAGTAAATAGACCTTAAGTTTTTTCTTGAATCTCGAATAAGACGCCAATGAATTTTATGTTTGTCCAGACTTCACAGAAAATTATTAAGTCAATACTAAAGTTTTTTCGAGGGGGAAAAGAGATGCTCAGGGTAAAAAACCTTAATCCTTAGATTTTACTTAAATAAAGTTAACTTTATTTAAAACTAATTATGAATTCTGAAAAAAGAATCCTTTTTAATTCGGTATGATAAGAAAATATATTACATGGAATGACAGCCTCGCATTCATCGTCGCTTTTTATTGACGTGGGACCTGTCCGTCGTTTAAAATGTCTTTCTACCAGATGCAGAAACGGAAGTTGTCTTCAAAGGCTTTAATCTCTTGCAGAAGCTGTGCACTGCCACAATCACTGTGCTGTTGGTGGGCCTCCTGGAACCGTGTCTATCATTCCCACCTGCTGCAGATGCCCCTCTTCCTCTATACGGAGCACGTAGGATATTAAGCTAATTTTTGTTACGTTGATAAAAACGTTTATGGGAGCATGAGTCAGGTTCCCATAATATATATATATATAATATATATATATATATATATATATATATATATATATATATATATATAAATGTATATAAACAAATATTTGTACAGGAACACTTCCAATCATTACAATATGTTCCAAAAGCCCCGCCTTAGATAACCTAACCTTTTCATCAAGACTTAATTTTCTACCCACAGTCTATGAAGGATCTCACGAAGGGAATGCAAATACCTATTCGAAAACCGATACCGACTCTCGAGGCTTGGGAACCGCTTGTAAGTATACACACAATCAGCCCGGTTACTTCTACTACTTTTGGGTACAGTTCTGAAAGGAAAAATCTTCGGTTTTCTCAATTTAGCTAATTTAGACAACTACTTGGAAGACAGTAACGTCATTTCCCATTCAGGCCAATTACCCGACCCCAACTTTCATTTCTATTTTCCAGCAATGCAGGCTGGTCTCAGCGGCACTGGAAGGTTAGACGGAGCAGTTCTGACTGGAGGACCAGATGGAAATAAAGCAGGTGGAAGTAAGACTATAAGATCAAGTTGAAACATTCGCTACAGTCAAATGAACAATGTTTTCTTTCACGATACATCTTTTAAAAACAAGCCCAGTCATATCTGCATTGTATTGTATATAAAATATGTAAACGCCTATTGACTTCCATTAAGCTTCTTAGTCAAACCACAGCTGTCAAGTTCCTTTCTTCTGTGTTCCCTTCAGGATACTTCGGGGATCTGCAAGGCCAAGGGGCGATGAATGCCGACACTCAGTCCTTTTCGACTCCCACGGGATCAGTCTCCAGAACATGTAAGAGAGAGAGAGAGAGAGAGAGAGAGAGAGAGAGAGTGTGTCCGATTCTCGACAATCAAACAAAAGTAAATTTACATGGAGTGGAAGAATCCGAATATAGATGACAAAAAAGAATTATTATTCCCAGTATTAGCAATGGTTAAGTTTTCAGATCACATAGAGTAGCATGCAGCTTTCATTTTATGGTACCAAGTGATCTCAAAACTATCATTTAAAACCCTTGACTACAATGAAATATCTCTCTGAAGAAGTTCAAAAACCTTACCTTCATTGACTAATGCTCATAAACGCCTCCCCGCAGCCACTGAGAGTGCACTTACGGGACCCAGTGGTCGAATGTCCGGGGGATCGTTCTCCGGTGCTTCTTCACCACTTCACCTAACACGTGAGTGAAATAACGAGGTTGCAGAAACCTGAGGGATCGAACATAACTTCTTGAGGATTACAAGAAATTGAGATTCAACGATTCTTAATTAGTATTTTCAAACTTTATATTTTAATAATCCAGTTCTCTACATTCCTGTATAATTTATTTATCAATTCAGTTCCAATAAATTTTATGCAATATTACTGAGCTATATTTCAATCTCAGTTTACTAAATAAACGCTGACATAATTTCAATAAACATACTTCCCTAAAAGGCATATTATCTACAATTCTTTGACACTGAGAGTAGAAAAAAGAACAACAATAGTATCAAAAATGATTCTAGCAATAACAATAACCAAATATTAATTTCCTCTAGCACTGACCTGGCGCAAATAGACAAGGTATAACGGTCACAGGTAATCAGAACAGACAAACTGAGGTAAGTCTCTTCTTAACGAACTTCTTACAAATTATCAAAAAGAACTCGTGTTATTATGATATATGGAACCCAAATTATCTAGTGAACGTTTAAACAACTAAAAAACAAAACTCCAAATGCTTTTCTTTTTTTCTGAAAAATAATTTATACATGAAAAGTTCTTGTGATAAGACTGATTGTGTTGTCCTGTGTCTTTACATTATAATACTAAAAGAGAAGTAAAAATAAATCTACTTTCCCAACAGATCTCTGAGATACGAAACCAAGAAAGGATTTTCAACTGGGCGCAGAGGAACAGAACGAACCGAGCTTTGGCCATTAAAGGCTATTTATAGCTAATTTTCAAATCAAAAGGATTTTATTATAAATCTAAGAATCAAAGACCTTGAAATAATGTTAAGAATGAAATGAAATACAATTCTAAGCATTAAATCTCTGTTATTGATTCCTATCCAAGGTCCTTTTTTCCTTCATTAATTCTCGCGTCCTCACTTTCCAAAAGATGTCATCGTCCATTCACGAAACCATTGCATTTTAATCTTTCAGCAAATTATGTAAGGGTGTCATCATTGAAGAACGTTAGATCCATGAACCGAGCATCTAAAAGTTTTTCACTTACAATTTCGGTATAATTTGAAGTAGTGGAGCACGCTTACGAAATATTAAAAGTATAAGGAAATAAATAAAATAAATATATAAATATATATTAGAATATATATTTATATATGCATACTATATATATATATATATATATATATATATATATATATATATATATATATATATATATATATATATGTGTGTGTGTGTGTATGTATAAATATATATACATATAGATATACATATACTATATATACATATATATACTATATATATATATATATATATATATATATATATATATATATATATATACATACATACATACATACATACATATATATATATATATATATATATATATATATATATATATATATATATATATATATATATATATATATTAGTGACCCCAGCCTTTTGGGGCTCTTTCACAGACTGGTCTGTGAAATTGGGTGATTTTCTTTCTGGAACACATGTGCAGTAAGTTCCAGAAGTGAAGCGACAAATTTCAGAGGATTTCGTTCGAAATTCACTAACTGGCAACTACAACCCGTAGCTGAAAAACTTTTGTTTTTTCTACAGTGAAAGGTCTATTAAGCAAAATAAAGCTTAACATATGATGCATAAATATCAAATCTATGATATTTATAATAATCATAAGAAAAAAATTACGGTAGCAGTTATTATTTTAAAGTATAGTAATTACTTCAAACTGTAGAAACGAAACAATTTGAAATTTTCGTTCATCACAAGATTACCAACATTACCAATGTATATTTCGAGCAATGTGGAAACAAATATTTAATATTAAAGTGTATTATCAATTATTTTAGCTAAGATGCATAAAACCATGCAAGTGTCAATAGAATGTAAAGGGAAAATCTCCGCGACATTAAACATAATCAACCATGAATGCACCTAGATTCAATAGAGAAGTTGGGTGTGGTTGGTAGTTCTGATTCTAGCTTCTAGGACCGAGCATTAAAGACCATCTTCGAGAAAGGCTCTAACTACTGCTGCTACCTTCAGGTCTAGGTCTAGTTCCGGGAATAGCAAGGCTTACAATGTAGGGCCACTGTCTATTATTTAGGCAAAGATAGAACAATGAGGACCGACACCAGGACCTGTCCTTACACCTGGGAAACAGACTCGCTATCTCAAAGACAAGAAAGAGGGTCGCAAGCAACCAGAACACCCGTAAAATCACCACCTGGTTAAGTAGGGAGACGATAGACCCCAGCCACCCTTCTCCCCCTTTACCTCTACCTCTACTCACAATACAGTAATCAGTTCGATCCAGTCAAGCATTATTGTATAGTAACAGAAATTTATGAGATTTTTGGGGATATATATAAAAAGAAGCACCCGAGCATGACCAATAGGCCTAGTGCTTGATTCTTAAAACAGACCTCTGGTTATTCCTGCCTAGGTAAAAAAGGTCCTGAGAGAGAGAGAGAGAGAGAGAGAGAGAGAGAGAGAGAGAGAGCATAACAGGAGATACTCGAATTAAAATAATGCTCGCCAAGCATAGTCATACTCCGGATCGTATGGACAAGAATAGTCTCACTTATGCACTGAAAAAAAAAAAGGTGAAAACCTACGAAAATACTTGTTTGGTGCGACCCTGAACGCAATTCCACATGCATAAATGTGCACAATTGAGAAATTCGATGAAATTATTAACTAACCAGCTGGAAAATATATTTCCTTGATGCTTGAAATAGGCCTAACCATGTAACCAATGCTAAACGCGCATATAACTTGGATTTCTATTTTTTTTTTTTTACACCAACTTGTGTCTTATTTATATTTCATTTAATCAGATGCTAAACTTCTCTGTGCTTTATCAAGAGAAATCATAATAACTTTCGATATAACGCTATAAAAGTAGAAAGTTAATCTACAAAAATTAGACCAATGCTTATGCACTCGGTTTTTCCTGCGCCACTCTGGTGGAAACTTGATATCACACTTTCAGAGCTCCAGATGTTTCAAAGGGGAATTTTTTTTTTTTTTTTTTTTTTAGATAAACAATTATTGAACTAACATTGATCATTCACTGGGGAAATACTTTCTGTGCTTATACAGTTAATCACTGATACGTATTATCAGATAAATAGGATGACTATAATTGGAATAAAACATACTAACTGGCAACCCACGAGTCTCTAAAGAAGTACGATCAATTCTGAGATATGTCACTTCACTTCTTATTATTATTATTATTATTTTTTTTTTTTTATCAACTCTTTGACTGTAGTCTTATATATCAGAATGTAGTTCCATTTTAAATCTAGTATAACCATACATATTGGTACGTTGATGTGACGATGGAAACATGGAACGTCCCCGATCCATTACGCATTACAAAATATACACCTTCAAATATTAGGGTGGTTTAATCTGATCCATATTAAATTTACAAGGATGAATTCGGAATATTCTTTGAACACTTACTACACATTATTGGTACCGGTTAATATTTACTAAAAAATAATAACCGCACTATTAGGATATTTGAAAATTGTCAAGAATTTTAGATGTAAAGAGAATAAAATGAAGCAGTTAACAGTATAGCAAATACATTCATTGTGAATATAATCAACCGCAATATGAGTGGCTTCAGATGAAAACAAGAAAATATTTGCTATATGTAGAAAACTTCCACAACAATAAGCACTCATACCGACTAAGAAGATTCATCAGTAGCACTTTGAATATCTCTACAAACACTGTTCCATTCACCCGTCTTGGACTTTATTGATATTCTGTTCCAAAATTTCTTTCAGACAAAGATTTCTTACGCTTCTTTTTCGTACTTCCTTGGATCGCTCCCCAGAAATACACTCCTTTCACCAACCCTTCATCCACCATTCTCTCCACAAAACAAGCCCTCTGAAAACACTTATCCTTCTTTTCTCGTATGTTAACATTAACACTGATTCCTTCCGATATCTGCAGTTTTTATTTTCATGGCCACACATCATTTAGCTAAAGGAGAGGAGGTTGAACAGTACCCACATAATTTTTAGCTTCGCCCGATTTAGACACCTTTTCTTGTTCTTCTCCTTTATGTACACCGTTACCTTCCTCCACGTTTACTGCGACTTACTGTTCATCTCCCTTTTTTTGCATTTTCTTTGTCCCTCTCACTTTCACTCAACCTCCTTTTAAAACAACCTCAGACTCTTTCATTATTTTTTCCATAATCGTTAATGAGCAGCATTATTTATAGTAATCAGCATTCCACAACACTAACCATATTGTCTCATATCCCACAATTTGCATCTGCATCTCCTGTTTTTCCAGCGACTTCATGAATCACTGCTTTCACACATTTGTATTGATGATCAATAGTCATGAGGACATGACAGCCCATTGCCTTATACCCACTCGTACACCAGGCCATTACTTACTTTCCCATTCACATATTCTCACACAAGCTGTTAACCAAGTTGAGGCCAAAGTCTGAGATTATTGTAATTCTTTACAACTGCACCATTAACAATAAATTATCTGGTTACGGTTTCGTACCAACTGGGAAGCAATGAACTTGGCCTAATTGTAATAGAAAAAAAAATCGAAAATTTTCGAAATAAAGACCCTTTCATCCTCGAACTGGTGAACCAAGAAGGAACTCTCGGTACATTAAACATTTACAGGCTAAGCCACTTCTGGTACTTGCTCATCAGTAGTACATCGAATCCCCTAACAACATTGAGCCGCTCACCTTCCTCCTTCAAACGCTCTTATATTCCTTGCTAGTACTTTCTTGGTCTTCATCTCTTCATTCCTCCAAGACCTTTATTTTATATGCCACATTCACGTTTCTCCATGTGATCAAAACCGGAGTAAAAGAACTGTCCTAGGTTTTATTTATGGAAGATATTCATAATTTTTTTACTCTTTCTACTTTCTTGTTCCACATATACCATATAAAATAATTGTATTCAGAGCACCTTTTTCATTATACACATTTAACCTCGGCGTTTCACTTCCAAACAGAAGTGTTTGTTAAAAAGTCCTTTAATATATCACTAAAAATCTTTCTATGGACACTTCTCTTCCAACCTTCTCAGGGCTTCTGATAATTCAGTTCTCTCACCTACTCAGTGAATCAGAGCTTCCTTCATTTACTTAAAAATACGCAAACAAGTCAGCTAATTCCATTCTCTCACCATCCATACTTCGTAATGCTGTCTTTTATTCACTTATAAGCCGCTACTATCATAATTATTATTAGAAACTGTCTATTTCTCTTGCTCACTTACATGCATACATACATGTGTTTGTGTGTGTACATAAGAGGGAGGAGAATAGTACATGAGAATGGACCGGGTGTTGTGGTGTTCACGAACTGCTGTGAGTCTTTTTGTAAGGTGTGTGAGGCGCTATTGGTGCGAGAGTTTCTGTTTTCCACATACAGCGTTCATTCCACTAATCAGCATTCTGTTTTGATTTCGAAGCGATTATTGTCCTTATTTTTTCCCGGAGCCACCTAGCAATGGCTTAATAGTGACAGTGTTTCTGTATGTATATTATTATATTATATTATATTATATATATATATATATATATATATATATATATCATCTATATATATATATATATATAGAAATATATATATATATATATATACTATATATATATATATATATATATATAAAGGTGACAGAGACGTCTCAAAAGATTATAGTGACATAAAACTACTTAGTTTCCAAGAAGGTGTATGGTAGGATTTTGACTACGACAGAAACATGAGAGGATTGTTATGGAGAGCATGGAGCAAGTTTGTACGAAGAAAATGGCAGGTTGAGCTAGCTTACTATGACACAGGTGTGAGAAAAATATGAAAGTGAGGGGGAAAAGCTGTCTATAGTGGTATATTTACATAGTAACAGCAAAAGCTGTTGATTGAATGGCAGTTTGGTGGGGGATGCGTTGCGAAGTTGCTCAGACCGATTGAAACTTTATGACGGACCTAAAGTGACTCATTTTGACTCATAAGTGGATCGAAAATCACAAAAAGAACTGTAAATATAGAGGCAAAGTTGTGAAATAATATATGCATTGTGAATGAACATGCAATGGATGTTTTCATATGACACAGCGCTGACACTGGATAGTGAAGAGAAATTAAAGAAGCTAGTGAAAGGGAGTGTAAGTGTTTACAAGAGGAGAAGGTTGAGATTGGATGTGAGCAAGTGGCAGGGTGCTTCAAGTTTCCCTAAGCAGCTTGCAAAACATACTGATGGGTTTAACATTTCACCAAATATCTAGTATACTAAGGTTATTTCAACATTTGTTCAGGTATCACATACTTCATATAGATCTATTTGTCTCCAAACAAAAATATATTTTCCGTACAGGTAACTGTTTTGCTCAACCCGATTATTGAAAGCTTAATATGTAGGCCTTATCTGGCTATGCTTGGGATACTGCCATCATATCTGAGGTGTTTCATTTTTAGTTACCCTTTCAGTCGTATGCAATTATTCTGATCACTGACCTTATAATTTCTTAATCTTATTTCTCAACCGATCTTTTCTGACGGTATAGTTTCGGTCACTGTTCCATTGAGGTCAAGGAGATAGTCTAGCTACACACACGCAGCCCCAAACACCCGCCCCGTCATACCAATGCATATTCGCTCTCGAAATCAGTATCTGTCTTTCTTTCCATCTACCAGCAAGCCTTGAACTTTCTTCCTTCTTCGCTTTTCCTGGGTCTTTCAAGAGACAGGTTTATCAGTTTATCTGAGGTTATGTCTTTTTTCCTTCATGGTCCCTTCTGACTGAGATACATGAGAGAATTCGGTTGTTTGCCCCATGACCTCTTCTTTTTTTATCACTAAAAATATTAACTAGCAAGTTGTAAGATCTAGCCTTGCAATCTCATTTTTAGTTTCTTCCTTAAAACAAAACGTCAGTCAAGTTTGACTCTAGCTCACGATTTCAAGGGTTCCTCGTTTCTTGCTGAAAACATCCGTGTCTCAATAAGGGAATAAAATTCAATAGCTGTTTGCCGACGACCCACAACACTAGTTTGTAAAGGTTATTCCGCTGCTTTGTTTACCCAAAAGGTCATGTCTGTCAGCGATGCAGCCCTGACGACATAAATTTAATGAGAAAAGATAATGCTCACACCTTGTTCCAGTTTAATAACAACAGAATGTTATGCCGATAACATCTTGCCTGATGTAAGGATTACACTGATAAGATAAATATCGTCTTGTTACACTCTAATATAATTGATTTACAGAAAGTTTTATAAAAAATAGGAATTTTGATGAGAAAACTTCCTTTCTGGAGAGAAAATAGGCTCTAAACACAGGCTTCATAATTCACCACAAAAATTCACAATGATGACTTTTTACCGAGCTGTCTGACAAGATTGAGTGGATTAAGAGCTAGCTCGATTAACGATCTAGTCATGGCGATACTTGTAAGAAAATTTCATCTTTTTTGGCTTTGGTGACTTGAACGAATACAAATTTAGCCCCTAAGTTGTAACATTTAATTTTATGGGGAAATTGTTAACATCTATCAAATATTTTTCATGCTGATACGTTCCCCTTCTTATTTAGTATAAAAAAGTAGACTTATTCCTTCCACAGTCACTTTTCCTAAGGTGGGAGGAAGGTGAGAAATTTCCATGTAAGTAACAAGAGTTCCAATATCTTTTGTGCTTAAGATCACTTATTACATAACAAAATATTATATATATGTGTATATATATATATATATATATATATATATATATATACATTTATGTATGTATGTATGTATGTATGTATGTATATATATGTATATATACATATGTATATATAATTATTATTACTACTATTACCATTATTCTGAGGATGAGCCCTATTCATATGGAGCAAGTCCACAAGGGCCATCGACTTGAAATTCTAGCTTTCAAAGTATACAGAGTTCATTTGAAAGAAATAACGGAAACGAGTGGGAAATACAGAAACAGATCAGTTATTAGAAGACAGAAAAATTAATAAATATAATTTTCATTTATATACAAAAATACAAGTTAAATTGTATTATAGTAATGCATTGCATCTTCACTTGAACTTTTGAAGTTACAATTGCACAACATCCTCAGGGAGGTTGCTCCACAACCCAACGGTGTGAGGAATAAAGGACCTCTGGAATTGAGAAGTTCAACAGCAAGGCACATTTACTGCATATTGATGCTACTAATGTTCGATTGTGAAAGTGAAAGATATCTGTTGAAATGGCAAAGATGTCATCTGCCGATGATCCAAGTCATACCACCTAATATTAGAAAACAGAGACCTACCACCAAAAACCACTCTAACTAAAAGAGATTAATCTCTGGCAGGACGTAAACATTTACACTCATCACTCAACGGGGCTATCTAATAATATTGTAAATGGTACCAAAGAAATAACGCCAATGATCCCGTTTCAACTTTTAGGTAGAGAGTATAAAACAAGACCCCCAGCAGAAAATTAATTTTTTCTACAAGGGCACCTTCCATCGGCGATATAAAGAAGACGAGCGAGCCCTACGGGAAATAATCAGGAATCACGTTTCCCCGACCGACAGCAACAAGCAGATCAACTTGATCATATTTTATACAAGTAAAAAAACATGCAGTCTTATTATGAAAAATAACCCCGCACCGTTGCAGGATCCCTTGAAGAGGACGAACGTCATTTACAGATACACGTGCCCAATCCGAGGATGCCTCGGAACTTACATCGGGATGACGTCAATGCGCCTCTCCAAGAGGATCTCCTGTCACGCGCAGGAAGGAGCAGTATTTAATCATGCAAGGACTGCACATAATAAAAGAATCCGCCGCAGCGACATCGTCGGTAACTTCGAGATTATCGACCAAGCACCCGATCTACGTCGTTTGCGAATCTTAGAAGCGCTGCACATCGGGAGGGAGAAGCCCAGTTTGAACGTCACACAGGAGACCTTCCTCCTCCCCACCGCCGTCAGGAGAGCAGCAGACACCGCCCCACAACGACCATCGCACCAGAGGGATCCTGAGGATGATAGAAGCGTTAGCTCTCATCCTGAGGACGTCCCTAGTAACCCAGAGGGTGATCGCAGCTTAAGCTCTCGCCCTGAGGACGACCTGGTAGCACGCCCTTCGAGGGGACCTCCACCATCACCAATAAGGATGAGGCTCCGCCCACGAAGAGGACAGCCAACCAGCAACGGGCCCCCTGATGACATCGCTCGTGACGTCACAGGTATTGCCCAATGAAAAGTGAGGTACCCGTTTCTTCAAGCCACCCGAATGCAATAAATAGCATGAATACATCTGATACATCGTTGCTGCTCGGCCTCCGTAGCAGTAACATCTCTCCTGAGACCTTTCATATGACATCTGTTTCTCTAAAATAATTTTCCATTACTAACAGTCTCTCCTGCCTAAAATTCGGTAGCCGTTGGGGTCTGAAAACTCCGATTGAAGCAGGGTCTAAGGGACACAAACTTTCTACTCTCGCAATCCTTATTTGCAAGTAGCACAGGAACGATAGGCTGGTGTCTCTCATAAACCAGGTTTAGGCCCTTCAGGCAAAAGTAAAAAATATAACAACACACACATACACATACATTCTCTCTCTCTCTCTCTCTCTCTCTCTCTCTCTCTCTCTCTCTCGTATCTCTCTCTCCTATCTCCGTCACTATAAGCCGTCTTGCGCCGTTCCGCGCGAAACGACTATACCCTTTCCTTCTCCGTTCGCTCTCTCTCCGCCCCTCACAGAATAGAAACAACGAAGACGAATGCAGCCATGGACCAAGTAACCCAGCCCACACCCACCACTGCAGAAGCACCTGAGAACCGGAAACGGACAACGTCTTCTTCTTCCTCTTTTTCAGATGCCCCTGAAGCAGTTAGACCTCGGCTAGACTCCTCCACCTCCGAAGAAGAATCCACCACAGCCACTCAAGAGGACAAGGAAAACCCCCCTGCATGGACACAGATTGACGGATCCAGCTTGTCACAGGAAACAAACGCAAACAAGGACTACCAGCAGCACCTTCACCCTCACATGGAAAATACCTGATAACTCCTCCAACAGGAACCAGTGCATATGAATTCGTTAAGGACCTCGAAAAGAAGGGTAAGTTGTTCAAGGTAAGACCCACTACCAGGGGAGAACTGTTTGCAATACCCTCAGACCTGAATACAAATGAATATATGAAAAACAATCCTGCCAGCTTTAAATTCCTCAATCCTGACGACAAACCCTGCAGATTTATATTATGCCATTACCCTCTGCAATTTGAAACCAAGGTTATTCTGGAAAATCCCAGGGTAATCAAAGCAGAGAGATGCCACACAAAAGGACCCAACCCCCAGCCAACCCGCAAAGTCCTAGTAGAATGGAAAGGAACTCAGCCTAAGTCACTGAACCTTGGCATGTGGGGCTCCTTCCCCACCATGGACTTCACACCAGAACCTCTGAGATGCTTTAACTGTCAGAGGTACGGACACCATAGCAGTGCCTGCACCGCCAAAGCCATTTGTGGTGTATGCAGTGGGAGACATCCCACAAAACTCTGCACAGACAAATTTAAGAAAGGACAAGAAACAAATGCCAGATGCCCCGCATGCAAGGGAAACCACCATGCGTGGAACAGAAAATGCCCGATAAGGCTACAGAAAATAGACACTCTTAAAGGAATCACACCTCGGAGCCTCCCTGGACACACACAACACAGACAGACCACAACACACAACAGCAGCTCCCACCACCCAGCAGGGATCAAGGTCCTTTGCTGCTGCAGTTAGGGGGTCGCAACAAGCCCCCAAAAACACACAGACACACCCCCAGCATAAGACACAGTCCTATGCTGCTGCAGCTGGAGGGCCTAGACCAAACAGGACTCAAAGTCAGCCTCAAACTCAGAAAAAGGAACACAAAACACTCCCCAAACCACACCCAGACCAACACACACCAACGAAACAAATAACAAACACTAGAAGGAAAATCAGTTTCTCAGAATCGGCCAAGCCGACCAACACATACATTCTAACCTCTCCTGTTCCCGAAACCCGACAAATCCTCCTCACTCCAAATCCTAAAACTAGCTCCACTGTTCCTGGCTCCCCAAAGCCATATAACCCAGTCTCCCCTCCTCCTCCCACCCCACAAAGCAACAGGTTTGAAGTTCGCCCAGAACTAAAACAAGACAAATATATCGCACAGACTCAAGACCTCACAAATCTACTGGTGCAAATGCTATTCAAGTTTGCAGAACTCACAGGATCAAACTTCTCAGAGGAAATAGCTAAAGAAGTCGTTGACAAGTGCATAAGAACGTCCAGAGGACTCTTTGCATCACCATGCCTACACTAATAAACAACAACAGTGCAAATGGCACTACAAATACACCCGGTGTCAGTTTCATCCCAAGTAATAGTGCCAGGTACATCTCCAGTGCCAGGGCCAACCTCAGAGTTGGTAGTCAAGGCACATCAAGTGCAAATGACGAGTTAGGAAACAACAACAACACAAATGACTGCAGAGACACAGACACTATAAAAATCCTCCAGTGGAACATACTAAGTGCAAACAATAAATACGCATTCCTGCAAGCACACACACAAACAAATAACTATGACATCATAATGTTACAAGAAACACTTGTAAGGGAAAACGACAAATTTTCATTTAAAGGGTACAAAGTGTACAAAACACCATACACAGACACTAAAAGAGGACTAATCACCCTGGTCAAAAACACAATCCCCTCAAAGAAGGTAGACAACATCCCTTGCGGAGATGATGTAGAATCACTCAGCGTAAAACTCACACTTGCAAACACAACACTGACGGTACACAACATATACAGGGCTCGGGACAACACATTCGAAGGGGAAGCACTCTTCAGTGCAGCGACACAGGAAAACACACTAATTGGAGGCGACTTCAACGCACATCACCCAAGCCTGAACTCTACACAACAAACAAACACAACTGGAAGACATCTACACCAGTTATCATGTGAATTCCCAGAGGTGTGCCTATTAAACAGTGGAGAGCCAACTCACCTAAAAGGAGGAAGATTAGATCTTACCTTCACAAACTCCGCCCTAAAGGAGCAAGCAACATGGAAGCTGCACGAGACCCTCACAAGCGACCACATAGCCATTGACATTGGCCTACGGCTCAAAAAGCTGCCCCCCATACCACCGCCACCAGAAAGATGGAACCCCAAGTTTGCAAACTGGGCTACATTTGAAGCCATAATGACGAGATGGGCGAGGAACTACCTTGAAAACCCTGCAAACGATATAGAACTCTTCTATGAAGAGTTCATCAGCAAACTCAGAGAGGCAGCAAACATGTCCATGCCAAAGATCAAACGATCCAAGATCGATCACAAAGATGCATGGTACTACTGTGAAAGGGTCAAAGAACTCAACGCCAGAGTCAACAGAGTGCGGAAACTCTTCAGACGGGAACCATCTGATGAGATGCACAGACTTCTCAGAGAGGTAATAGCCCATGCAACTGAAGAGACAAAATAAATTAAACAACAGGCATGGTATGATTGGTGTGCAAACATCAGCAGACAAACTCCAGTAACCCAGATCTGGAGATTCCTTGCAAAAATTGCAGGGAAAGGAAGAACAGCGCAAAGCATCCACCCCAACCCACAAGAAGAAGCTGACAATATAGCCAGAAACTTCGCAGAAAGGACAAAATCCCACAACCTTCCTCAAACAACACGGGAAAAGATAAATGAAATTTCCCCAGCAAGATGGAGGGAAATCAATACTGTCTGCAACACACCTGATGACACAGACACACCCTTCACTATGGAAGAACTAAACAGTGCACTCAGCAAGGGGAAAAGAGACACAGCCCCTGGAGCAGATGCAATCACTTACAGCATGCTGAGACACATGGGAGACCCTGCCAAACAGGTATATCTACTCCTGGTAAACAGGACATATGCAGAGCACACCAGGCCAAAGAAATGGCAACAGCAAGACACACAACCAATACCTAAGCCAAAAGAAGAAGGCGCATATAGGCCGATATCCCTCATCAGCTGCACTGAAAAGGTTGCAGAAAGAATGGTTCTGAACAGACTACTATGGAAAGCAGGGCCCCTACACCATAGGCTCTATGCCTATAGGGAAGGAGTAGGCACCCACGAGTGCCTCACAGATGTGCTAAGTGCCATAAATGGCAGAAAATCCATAGTGGTCTTCTTAGATCTAGAAAAGTCATATGAATTGGCCAATGCAGCAACCATCCTCTCCTCCCTAGTCAGAAAGAGGATCAAGGGCAACCTGCTTACATGGACAAAAGGATACATGCAAGACAGAGAAGCAAGAGTAGTGTTCCAAGGCAGAATGTCAGAATACTACTCTCTTGAAAACGGCACTCCACAGGGGGGCATTCTAAGCCCCTTCTTATTCAATGTCCTTATGGAAAATGTAGCCTGTCTCGAGCTACCACAAGGAGTAGAGGTCTTCATATATGCTGAAGATGTTTGCATCGTCAGCTCCGGCCCTCAAAGACAGCTCCAAAAGATGCAAGAAGCCTTGCAAAAACTTGAGGACAAGTGCACGCAACTGGGACTCAAAATCAACAGAAATAAGACAAAAGCCATGGCAATAAAACATGATCAAAATCCACCCAACCTTCTACTGAAAGGAGACGTCATAGACTGGGTGGATAGCTACACATATCTGGGAGTCTGCATTGCAGATTCACTATCTCCTGAGAAGCAAATACAGCTCCTCCAAGCCAAAACAAAAATAGGGCTTAATGCCCTAAAGAAAATCACATCATTGCAAGAAGGTGCGACATACCATCTGCTCAGGAGGTTCTACATACAAACCATCAGAGCACAAGTAGAATACGCAGCACCAGTCCTGACAAATCTCAGAAAGGATCAACAGCAGAGGCTGGAAGTCATCCAAAACAACGCAATGAGAATTATACTTGGAGCCCCAATGTGGACAAGAATTTGTCTCTTGAGGGCAGAGACACAACTGCAGTCTCTCAAGCACAGGATAGGCCAAAGAAATATTGCCATTCTGTGCAAAACCATCAGAAACGACAGAAATGGACCACACAAAAACAAAATGCAAGCGTGTATAAACTTGCACGAAGAACTAGACCCACCCAAAACCTATGCGGGCAGTATACTCCAGACACTGAGAGAACTGGGTATGCAGGACACAGTGAAACACATAACAAAGGATGTCCCACCTGAGGGATACCAAAAACCACCTCCCTGGGTCGAAGACCCAATCCGGTATAACTTCACAATACTACCGGCAAACAAAGCACTGTGCACAGCAGCACAAATGAAAACTGCAGCAGAAGAAGCAATCGAGAACATAGCAGCTGAAAACATATATTACACTGATGGCTCAGTTGACCCAGAAGCTCCAGCAACTGCAGCAGCAGTGGCTGCCCAAGACTTCAAAGGAAGCTGGAGGCTATCCAACAATGCCTCCATACTACAAGCGGAACTAATGGCAATCTTAAAAGCCTTAGAAAATTCCAATGTAAAAGAAGGACACACAACAGTGCATATTGACTCCAAAGGAGCAATACTCGCTATCAAAGCGACAAATCCAAAAGAAAATGTGACACTGATAACAAGCCATTTAAAATCATTGGCCCAATTCACATCAAGCTGGCTCGGCAGGAGAGTCACACTAAACTGGATACCCAGCCATGTGGGAATCCAGGGAAATGATGAAGCTGACTTCCTTGCCAAAAGTGCCCTCAGCTGCAGTACAGTAAGCATAAAAGTGCAATCATCCATAACACACCTAAAGGAAATGGCAAAAAGCTATGCCAAACTCCAAGAAGAGAGTGAAGTACGACGTCACTACCTACAAGAGTCAAGGACGTCCAAGTGGTATGTGGATGTCACAAATCTAACGCCGCATGACATCACAAAACAAACCACTAGAAAACTCTCAGTCATCACACACAGATTAAGGCTAGGATACCTCTGCACCTGGCAAATGATAGGAAATGAGGGCAGGTTATGTCAGTACTGTGACCGAGAGGCAATCCAGCCCCTCGAACACTACCTACTAGACTGCCCAGAGACACAGTCTTACAGATCAAACCTAACTGAAATAGAGCTGACACCGGCACAGATCACCAGACACATCTTAAATAACATAGGGACATATGGGAATCTCCTAATGTCTCACCCACCTCCCAGGTAAAAGGATGAATCACACGGCATTTCTCCATAGACACATGGGAATCTCCTAGTGTCTTGTAAACAAAATAACAATGAAAGCCACACAAAGCACAAACCCTCTACTTCACTGGTTGCAATGGGAGTCATAAACATCTTTGGGAGCATATGTATAAGTGTGAGTATGCATGAACATGTATATATACTATAATACTTGCTTAATGTTGGTTTGATATATATTGCAATATTTTCAGATGCTACACACATGTATATATATTGCGCCTAAAATGTTTATAGGTAACGCCTTCTTTCCCTCAAACTAAAACTCGCTTCCTTCTTCCTACTCAGCACTCTTCAGCTAGGCTGAGTCTCACTGCTATAAAACTTTCTCTCCTACTGATGGGTACCGTAAGGCTCAAAGGGGTTGCAATCCTGACTGTCACCCTATCTCCTTTCCAAAACTAACCGCCAAAGCACTGTTTTTTGTATCTTTACAGATATTCCAGTTACGGGCTGCTCTAAGAGCAAGAGCCCGTGCCAGCACAAGGCTGGCTTAATCTCCAACAACAACATCTGATACAAACCATTGCACTCAGCGATCCCGTCCCGAAGATGGCCAAACGAGGTGGCTGAAACATGTAGACGCCTTTTAAAAACCAGAAACGAAGAAATAACAAGAAATACCGGATAGACCCCTGACGACTACGGCCTGTTCCCGACCTACGAAACGCACCTGTATACCTGTTGACGACCCCAGCCTGTCCCTGATAACCAGTTTGCTTTTGATAACACCAGTCCGCCCGAAATTTCCGTTGACGACCTACAGCACGATGAACATTGGACAGCTGCTTTATAATACCAGCGTGCCAGAAAGGCAAATCATTCGGAGAATTGAAAGAATATTGTACAAAATCAATTCTGTGAATTCTGCCATTATTTTTAATGAAACTTGTTTGAAAGAAGGTCTGTTTCCAGCATAAGAAGATATATAATTATATTTTAGTATGATTATATAAATCTATATACAAAACGAGAAAAACCTAGAAGGTGAAATCAGTGACGAGTGTGATAAACTGCTTAAACTGTAGCTAAATTGAATTGGTAACTATGCCAGTTGGTAGACGTGGCGCGAAATACTCTTATTGTTAAATAGTTAAATATATTTTTTTGCTTGTAGCAGGTTCAACAGTGATATGTTTCTCATAGTGAGGATTGTGTGATGAAAAATATATAATTACAGAATCTTGTTCTGGAATGGTGTATTGTAGATCAATCAGCGATGATCCCGGTTGATGAATATGAAGCAATGAAAGCCTGAAGATCCAGTTTGGCGTATATGGTGAAAAACTTCAATTTACCTGTTCTAAAAACTGCTTGTGCCACACCCACCGGCACCCACCATCTCCTGAATCCAGTGCCAAGCCCCTAATCCTAAGGGTGTCTGTAGAAATTCACAGGCACAATGGAGGTGTTCTAGCAAAAGGCAAGAAATATCTCCTCTACCTCGTGAGCTTCATACAAGCCGAAGGCCAGAAATCAAGTGCTTGCATCCGCAGGCAACTCACGATGACGGCTGATGAAAACGCAAAATCCTCGTTACAACTGCTGCTAACTATGCAAACAATACCATCCATATTTACGAACAGCTCATCAGCACAAACAACCTTAACAGGTCTCCAGATCCATTGAAAAATTTTATTTAAAAATGTAGCAAAATACCATAGTAATATATAGGTGCATACCTAGAGTTTAAGAGGGAGAATCTGACCATGAATTCCAAAGAGTGCGACAGAGGCGGTGTGGTTGATCTTGGCATGAGTGTGGTAGAGAGCACCAACTCTATCAGTATTGACTCTTATTGAAGCTAATGTTGTAGTTGTTGGGAATAATGACGGACAGTGGTTGGAGGGGCACCTTCAAGTAGTTATGGTGGTAGTATAGGCACTAAAATCTTGACTAAGGGTAACCTAGCTGAGTTCCAAAGGAAGGATGAGATCTTCACCGAATATATGAATGAGACTTGAATGATGGACTCTAAATCTGCATCATTTCTGTCAAGGCTTTTAAAATCCCTTCTCCATAGTGCTGGGGTGACTTTCATTTTCCTGGTCTTGGTTATTCCTGGGTTGAAGATGCTATGGGTGGTATGTTTCATGGCCTTCAATGGCTCATCTGCCTTCTTTAAGAGATCTGATATAAATATGACCCCAGTGTTTGGCAGCGCGGCCTTGATTTTGGTTGGGAGGCAATGGAGCCATATTCCTTTTATGAGGTTCACCTTCTTGGGATGTCCACTCAGTATTGCATTCAAGGAATGTTAACAAAAACATTCCTTGACAATGAGCTAATGGGATATCTGGAGAAACGGGTGTCTGAATCAACTTAAGTACATAACCTACTTCCTCTGTAAGGTTTTGATGGCAGACTTTTATTTTTGTCTTCCTGAATTGTTGAGACAGATAAGATGGAGGTTGATAGTGTTTTTGTTTGGCTCATTATCCACTACTGTAATTAGCCAATGGCTTTTCTTAGTGGTAGGTATGGCTGTATTCAGCTTATAAATCACCAAGGGTTTATACAAATACCATGCAGGGTCTACTGAGATAGTGGAAAAACCTAAGTCCTCGAAGGAAAGCAAAGCCATAATTTAACCACTGTACTTAGTCAATTAGTGGCGTTATTTAATTGTAGACATGAACATATCAAGTTTGTTAATCAATATTTATGTGAAATAAATGTCGAGGTCTGCCAAGATGATAGAGAATGACCTTGAACACTGAAGGGAGAGTAAAGCCAGAATTTAAGTGCCATATAATTTTTGTTCGTGTAGGAAAGCCTCTTAAGGAAAAACAAAGCTGGAACTAAAGCAATATATTTAGTGTGCTATTGGTTTCTTTCACTTTTAGGACATGGAGGAAGTGAGTCCACTAATTGCTAGGGTATATGTGAAAACCACGCTGGTCCACATATTGCTCTAAGAGGTCAGCAGTGGAAGGGAAAGAGACACATTTCTGTAATGGATATAACTTTATTCTCTGAAATGGACCTATTTTGAATAGGCATGGAGATGAGAAACTAGTGACCGGTAGTTGACCTAGCATGTGGATGTAAAATGGGTGACGGGCAACTCTAGTGACATTTAAGACATGTCACCAGAGGGTCCCATAGTGACTGACTGTGAAATCTTTTGGTAATTCAGAGTCCAGTAACAAAGCTTTTGATGCTGTACACTATTTCATCAAAAGCTTTGCTACAGTTCTTGCACACAACATTTTTAGGGATTTCCTGAAATTTGAACTGTAAATTAAAGAAAGATACTCAAAAGGAATGCTGTCATGTATCATGAGTATGATATACACGAAGGTAATTAAAAAATTTAACTTTTATTTGTACTTTGGCTCTGGTCTCTTCTAAGTCTTCAGTTTGGATGAATAAATATCAAAACTGGAGAGGGAGCAGGCTGTTTTGGATCCTTTTAAAGATATATTGGTTTATTCGAATGCAGAGAATACAATGGTTTTAAGGACAAACTATATTATGAAAATGTTAAACAGTTTCTTAACAATGATAGGCCCTATGAAACATATTATATATTTCAGGTTCCCATTCATATCAAGCAAAATGAACTAGTTATTGAATAACGTGATTAACGAAGCTTTCAGAACCTTCCTGCTACAGATAAGACCGAAGTTTTTTGTGTATAACAGTTTTAATATAAAATCCTTTTTAAAAATCAAGAATAAATTACCAGATGGCCTATTGGCATCCGGTGTTTACCTTTTCTAATGTACTTGTTACCAGCATGGCTATATTGGTTCTAGTTTGACCAATCTTTCTTTGAGAACTGACCATCATGGAGCTGTCAGTAGCAGGACATAGAGGCCATTGATATTATCAACTTCTCTTACATAAGGAACCACTGTGAAAGTATATGTAAAGTAAAATTTTGCCTAAAAAACTTTAAAATCGTCTTGAAGTTAACAATTCAAGAATCCGTCTTCATCCAAATGAAGAACCCAATACTGAATTTAGACATGTTAATATTCTAGTGCATTCCTATGTTCCTTGTATACATTGTCAATATTTTCTCATAATTAATATTCTTGTAAACAGTATTTTCACACGTTTTTGCAATATTTATTGTTTTAATATATTTGCTATTTACATACGCTTATCTCTAAATTGTAAATTTCTGTCTTTGCGACTAGTTCCTCCTTTTTCTGTGACTTGTTTCTCCTTTTTCAGTTTTGAAAATGCTTTACGTAAACGCAGTGAAATGTTACAGTAAATAAAATGCTCTGGATATGGTATGTGTTTACGTACTTATCTCCGTAAATATTTCCAAAATAAAGTTCCGTATCAGATGTCATCAGATTACCAGAACAAAACTAATGTATGAGGAAATTCTCATCGAGGGAAGACCTCTTTTATGCTACTTAAAACCCACAAGATGTGACTCAAATTAAAGAGAAATGAACGACTTTGCAGCAAGTACCAAGAACTAGTCTCTGGAGACAGGGTTTCCGAGAGGGCAGAATACAGGTGAAAGTAGGAGATAAAGAAGCGTGTTAAATGAGGTTTGAAGTGCAGTATAATCAACCATTTCTCTCAACTCCAATGTATTCTTAACAAGGAAGCTAAAATCCTGCTTATAATCTTTCAAACTTTTGTTCATCTATAAATTAGTGCTTGGTTACGAAGCAGCTCTAACAAGCAAAAACGCACAACAAACTGTGTGCACTTCCCCACAACATAACATGCACTGAATTATAAAGAGCGGTAATGCATATCTGTGTGAGTCGTATATAAGTCGCATTCGGCCACCACGCATAGTCATCGGTCAACGGTCTTCCCCAGAAGTTCATTTCTTCTCTTGTCTGCTTCAACTGATTATTTGTGCAATATGGTGAGTAGGAAAAAACGTATTTGTTAATTTCATTAAAGTCTGAAACAAGTTATCAGCCCATAACATTCCCCGCAGTAAGAAATGATAATGTTATCGTTAAAAGGTTCGCGAAGAATGTGATTTTGCTGTTTTGTTGTTTGAGATTAAGCTGGCCTTATGCCAGCACGGCTCTTGCTCATAGAGCTGCCCGCAGTGATTTTGCTTTACAGAAAATACAGCGTCGGGTTCGTGCCACCAGTAAATAGACCTTACATTTTTTCTTGAATCTCGAATAAGAAGCAAATGAATTTCATATTTGTCTAGACTTCACAGAAAATGATTAAGTCACTACTGTAGTTTTTTCGAGGGGGAAAAGGGATGCTCTGGGTAAAGAAACTGAATTCTTAGATTTTACGTAAATAAAATTTACTTTAATAGCCCTAACAGTAATTATGAATTCTGAAAAAAACAAAATATATCTCATGGAATGACTGCCTTCCATTCACCGTCGCCTTTTATTGACGTGGGACCTGTCCATCGTTTAAATGTCTTTCTACCAGATGGAGATACGGAAGTTGTCTTCAAAGGCTTTAATCTCTTGCAGAAGCTGTGCACTGCCACAATCACTGTGCTGTTGGTGGGCCTCCTGGAACCGTGCCTGTCTTTCCCACCTGCTGCAGATGCCCCTCTTCCTCTATACGGAGCACGTAGGATATTTAGCTAATTTTTGTTACGTTGATAAAAACGTTTATGGGACCATGAGTCAGGTTCCCATATATATATATTATATATATATATCTATATATATATATATTAATATTTATCTATATGATACATATATAAATGTATATAAACAAATATTTGTACAGGAACACTTTCAATCATTACAATATGTTCCAAAAGCCCCGCCTTAGATAACCTAACCCCTTCATCAAAACTTAATTTTCTACCCACAGTCTATGAAGGATCTCACGAAGGGAATGCAAATACCTATTCGAAAACCGATACCGACTCTCGAGGCTTGGGAACCGCTTGTAAGTATACACACAATCAGCCCGGTTACTTCTACTACTTTTGGGTACAGTTCTGAAAAAAAAAACTTCAGTTTTCTCAATTTAGCTAATTTAGACAACCACTTGGAAGAAAATTACTCTACCCCAACTTTTTTTTATTTTCCAGCAATGCAGGCTGGACTCAGCGGCACTGGAAGGTTAGACGGAGCAGTCCTGACTGGAGGACCAGATGGAAATAAAGCAGGTGGAAGTAAGTCTATA
Organism: Macrobrachium nipponense; assembly: GCF_015104395.2. Lineage (NCBI taxonomy): Eukaryota > Metazoa > Arthropoda > Malacostraca > Decapoda > Palaemonidae > Macrobrachium > Macrobrachium nipponense. The sequence goes on along the minus strand of NC_087212.1, from coordinate 61,193,161 downwards.
AGATCAAGTTGAAACATTCACATAGTCACATGAAAGATGCTTTCTTTCACGATACATCTTTTAAAAGCAGAACCAATCATATGTAAACGCCTATCGACTTCCATTATGCCTCTTAATCAAACCTCAGCTGTCAAGTTCCTTTCTTCTGTCTTCCCTTCAGGATACTTCGGGGATCTGCAAGGCCAAGGGGCGATGAATGCCGACACTCAGTCCTTTTCGACTCCCACGGGATCAGTCTCCAGAACATGTAAGAGAGAGAGAGAGTTTCCGATTCTCGACAATCATACAAAAGTAAATTGACATAGAGAAGAAGAATCCGAATATAGAAGAGAAAAACGAATGATTATTCCCAGAAAGTACTTGTTTAGTATTTACTAGATACAGGTATTCCAGAAAAAAGTAATTTCCTTCACACTGGGTACTCTCGCCAAATTTTCTTTTCGATCTCATTACATAAGGAAGCTCTCATGAGACCAGGCAATGAAAATGAGAAAAGAAATTCTCAAAACTATCATTTAAAACCCTTGACTACAATGAAATATCTCTCTGAAGAAGTTCAAAACCTTACCTTCATTGACTAATGCTCATAAACGCCTCCCTGCAGCCACTGAGAGTGCACTTACGGGACCCAGCGGTCGAATGTCCGGGGGATCGTTCTCCGGTGCTTCTTCACCACTTCAACTAACACGTGAGTGAAATAACGAGGTTGCAGAAACCTGAGGGATCGAACATAACTTCATGAGGATTACAAGAAATTGAGATTCAACGATTCTTAATTATTATTTTCAAACTTTATATTTTAATAATCCAGTTCTATACATTCCTGTATAATTTATTTTTGAATTCAGTTCCAATGAATTTTATGCAATATTACTGAGGTATATTTCAATCTCAGCATACTAAATAAACGCTGACATAATTTCAATAAACATACTTCCGTAAAAGGCATATTATCTACAAATCTCCGACATTGAGAGTAGAAAAAAGAACAACAATAGTATCAAAAATGATTCTAGCAATAACAATAACCAAATATTAATTTCCTCTAGCACTGACCTGGCGCAAATAGAGAAGGTATAACGGTCACAGGTAATCAGAGCAGACAAACTGAGGTAAGTTTCTTTTTAACGAACTTCTTAGAAACTATCAAAATGAACTCGTGTTATTATATATTGAACTCAAATTATCTAGTGAATGTTTAAACAACTAAAAAGCAAAACTCCAAATGCTTTTCTTTTGTCTGAAAAAGAATTTATACTTGAAAAGTTCTTGTGATAAGACTGATTGTAGTAGTCCTGTAGCTTTACATGTAATATTAAAAGAGAAGTAAAAATAAATCTACTTTCCCAACAGATCTCTGAGATATGAAACCAAGGAAGGATTTCCAACTGGGCGCAGAGGAACAGAACGAACCGAATTTTGCCGTTAATGGCTATTTATAGCTAGTTTTCAAACCATATTTGTAAAAGGACTTTATCATAAATCTAAGAATCAAAGACCTTGAAATAATGTTAAGAATGAAGTGAAATATAATTCTGAGCATTACATCTCTTTTCTTGATTCCTACTGAAGGTTTTTTATAATTATGACTCATGTCATCACTTTCCAAAAATATGTAATTGTTCATTAAGGAAAGCATGATGATACACACTTTACATTTTAATCATGTAAAGGTGTCATCACTGAAGATTTTCCCCTCACGTATAAGTTGTAAACATTATATACCTAACTTGATGTGAAGTGGTCTTTGTAATTAATGCTCCAACTTAGAACTACTCGTACTCACAATAAAGATCAAATAAAGACACAAATTAAACACGTTCATATATTCTTAGTTATAAGTGGAAACACAAAAAAATTGAATAGAAACAGTCTCTAAATTCAGTACACCAAATAAATTAAAACGTGTTAAAACCTATGGTCAAATAGAGCCTTGTTTAATAAATATCCTATTCTACAATTGCTGTATCTAGAACTTGAAGCGAAATAATTTTTTCAGACCTTTTTAGGTTCTTCCATAAACCTTTCCCTCACCCACAACAAGAACAACAGCAGCAGAAACAACAACAATAGCAAGTAGGTCTTATGCTTACTCCCCGAGCAAGTGAAAAGGAGATGATGGCTAAAAAGTGGCAGCAGTCAGGACTCGAAGGGATGTTGCAAGCTCAATCTAGTAATGCCGACAGTGCACCAGACATGAGACCATCGCACCATGGTAATTATTTGCTTAACGCATAATGAATGTTCCATGAAGGACATTGCAACAACCTGATGAGAGAGAGAGAGAGAGAGAGAGAGAGAGAGAGAGAGAGAGAGAGAGGAGAGAGAGAGAGAGAGATTCTATTTAGAATGAAATTAAAAGAAAAATTATCTGCTGCCGGACTGGGTATAAGGACCTTGTTACTTAGCCTGTACTTTCTATGATCAGTAACGGATATTGTGCTATCTAAAGTACTGTATTATAAGTAACATAAACATCAAAGGTCATAATATAAATTTTTTTAGTTTTCAATCCCATACGAAATACACCGAAATTGATGCTTATTTCACCGTTTCCGAATGAAAAAGGACTGTTATGATGCAAACGTAGCTACACTTACTTAGCCGAGATATAAAAATTTCCTTCCCCGAATAAATAACACATGTAAACGATGATGAGTCGTGAATCTTTAGGCCATCTTGTGATTTATCTCACTTCGGTTTCATCGCAAAAAGGACTGTTTTGTTCGCAAAATTTCGAAGTGCAACTGCCCATATATAATAGGTGCTTAACCTGCAACATTTGACACAAAACCTCATCACCTTTAGAATTATAAAGCATAATAATCACCATTCACAAACCAATCACAGTTAGAAAATGAGTATGAAGGAAATATGCGCACAACGGCCATAACTGACAGGTCGTAACATCCAAAAGGTTCTTGGAACTAGAAGCTGCACATAAGCAAGGCGGGGCTAGGATGCGATGGCGATACGTATTCCACAGACACAGCACTGAACACTTTGCCTATGTTTATTTAGTTTAGGAGTCTTAAAGCAGGATTCTAGTTGAATTTCTTCAACATAGTTTTGGGATTTTGTGGAACTCTTTCCTACGGCTTAGGTATAAAACTACTTTTGTGAAGACGTTAACGTAAAAAACAAACTCAACAAGGAATTGTATTTTTTTTATCTATTCACTTAATGATTCTTATCTATTGCCACAACTGAACGCCCCACACGGCAACTTCATATTTTATAATATTTTACCACCAAAATAAAGCGAGGACGTTTTCTTTGATATTTCCGCATACAAGCAGAGAAAACGAGGGTCATCGCAGTGAGAGGAGACCAAAAAGTTTTGAAAGCTTTCGTGACTCGCTTTCATAAATACACACACATATACGCTAATGGCAGTGTCTTTTTGTTGTTTTGTTCAAATGCTAATGCACATGCGGCTTCCAACGCTAAAGTTTCAAATATCTCAAGTGGTTTTTTCAGTTTTAAGAGAAAACTCGACTAGCTATACCTATTTATTAATCCCTAAGCCAATACTGTTCTGATTCGTCAAAGGCTAATCCCTTTGGGCACGTGTCATTCCCAAAGTAAAGTGAATTCACTGTTAAGGAGTATAAGTGGATTAATATTTGAGACTGCAAAAGTCACGCGTGAATTAGTGAAAAAATTTGATAAACAGCCATATTTTACAAAATTTCGGTGTCATGGCGAAAATGGGCTGATTTTAGCTCTAAGTACACAACCTGAAGTCGACAGAAATATGTAATGGTGTGAGCCAAAATTATCTTATATATCTTTAGATGGCTGAATGAATAAGTCACTCTAATCTCTGCATCAAACACAAAGGGCATGTGTCTGAATCCTGAAAGATAGAGATGCGCTTATCGTGTATAATTCCCATAGGGTATAAGTTACTCCAAAGGTAAACAAGTGACGTTTGTTACTCAATATTAGTGTCTCATGTTCATACACGCAAACATACGCACATATACATACATACATATACATATAATTATTAAACCGGATTTTAAGTAGTACGTACGTTGAAAAGCTGATCCTAGATATCTGCCTGTAGTACAGGCTGGGTGTTCAGATAAGATTTTGGATTTGATCCGTAAATTCAATCATAAATGCTAATACCAAACCGACTCTCTCTCTCTCCTCTCTCTCTCTCTCTCTCTCTCTTTGTGTGTGTCTCGCTCCACTTAAGACAAGTTTCAGTTTCTGTTTCGGGGTGCGTATGCAGCGCGCGCGCGCGTGCGTGCGTGGGAGGTGACGAGGGCATTGTTGTGACTTTAGTTTATGTTAGTTACAAAGGCAATTAAATTCTATCTCTGTCCTCGACGATGTAATCACCCAGATGTGGTGGAAGCAATCTGCTGGCTTACTACCCTCTCAATGTTATATATCCTTTTATTCTGCCTTCATCGTTTTTAATTCAGTCATAAGTCTCTCTCTCTCTCTCTCTCTCTCTCTCTCTCTCTCTCTCTCTCTGCCTCAGGTACTCATACACATATACATATATAATCAGGAATCTGTGATAATAATGATACAAAATGTTAGTGCCTTTGGCCTCCGGGGTTTTGGCTGGCTATGTATATATATACCTACAGTATGCAGCCTCATGAATATCCTATAGTAAATTCACATTAACCGTGCATTTGGTGTCTAGGCCAGTCCCTTACGACGCTCCTGATTGGCGGTTGATAAGCTAATCTCTCGAGAGAGTTCACATAGGCAGGATAGGTCTTTAAAAAGTATCCCTCAGGAGAGGTGGAACATGCATCCTGCCTATGTGAACACTCGACAGAGGCTGAGAGTTTCCAGCCCTGTGACTGGCTTATCAACAGCCAATCAAGAATGTCGTAAGGGACTGGCCTAGACATCACATGCATGGTTGATGTGAATCTACTATAGTATGTAGCATGGCTACGTGTAAGGTTTGTAAGCAAGATGCCCCCTAGTTACTTGACCGAATTCAGAGTAAGCAGCCGTTCATATATTTAACATATATGAACAAACATATTTTATCAATAAAACTTTAAATTACAACGGAGGCTGCATCACTTCCATTCTCATGCAAAGATCAGATTTCTAATCCCATGCACTTCACTCTGGCTTCAACCCACCATGGTCGATTAACCTCCTAATTAATTTCTAAGATCAAAACAGCCACAACGGGTATATACGTGTAAACCCCGCGTAAGCCGCTTACTTAGCCTTATGGGTGAGTTCTATCTGCATTATAAACCTTTCGCAACTCCTAGGCCAGCAATGGCTATGTTGTACACAGGCTAACCTAATGTGCGAAGTTGCCCTTTGCCTCAAGAGTCAAAAGCTCAAAAAGACTGTACCGTCGTTAAACACCCAAACTTCATCTGTAAAATTGTTCATAGCGTAGTTTGGGCAGCTGGTTTGCCTCACTGTTTTTACTTATTTTTGTTAATCTAACTCTCTCTTTTGTATAGGTAGGTGTTTCTAAGATTTTAGTGAAGTCCTGTACCTTTAATTTGTTTGGCTTTGAAGGTGCTGATGAATTTTAACTTTTAACTTTTACTTTATTGAGAGTTGTTGCCATTACATTTTTGATATAAATTAAATCAAACTGAGTATTAATGTTCGCAAATTTTATATATTTTTAGCCTTGAAAATACGACTTGGAATTCGTCGCCAAACGTCGGCATTGAAATAAACCATATTTATATATATATATATATATATATATATATATATATATATATATATATATATATATATATATGTATATATATATATATATATATATATATATATATATATATGTGTGTTGTGTGTGTGTGTGTGTGTGTGTGTGTGTGTGCGTATTAGTCACACAAAAAGTTCAGGCCCTTACCCAAAACGAAAGACAGTAATGAACACTCTAGGGTGACCGATTACACCAAATTATATAACAAATATTCAAGACCTAACTGGTGATCTTTAATATATTTGCATGAGAGAATTCATAAAAGTCAATAGGTATAATTAAAATATCAAAATGAGCTAAAATGGTTTTTTCTAAACAGAAATATACTGTTTTTTACATACAATACCGCTTAAACAAGAAATTAGATGAGAAAAAAATGCCATCCACTCAACTTTGGAAAAAAAGTAATAAAATTTTTCTTTACAAAAATAATCATTGCATACCTACAGAGAAGTAGGGAAAAAATCAATGAATGTGCCCCACCCCAGAAAGAAAACGCAACAGCAAACAAGTCTTCTCACAGTTGCATGCCAAGTCAATCGATGTAATACCGACATGGCATGCAACATTACGCCTACACTTCAATTTTTTTCAAGAGCTCTGCTTGTATAATAAAGGAAGCTTACATTCTATCATGATTTTCCTTTATTGCCTTGTGCATAATACGCTCTTGATAGTTCACATTCAGGCCAAAATGTTAATTGCTGATTAATTCATTCTTACATACATTAAGGCAGATATTTATGACCGCAAATTATGATTATAAGGAATCAGTTCAACAATTACCAAATCCTCCACTTAGATTGACATTGCATAAATATTTCTGACTTTTTGTTAGGTGTCAAGTATTTGCCATGGAAGTAGGTTCATGACGCTGCTTTGTCTGGAGCTTCCGCAGTTAACCCATAATATTTACTACAAGAAATTACACTGAGGGACTATACATAATTATCAAGAAGAATATTATGAGATATTTCAAGTCAGCATTAAGTAAATATAAGAAATATTACTATACCGTAGTATACCTTTTAATAAAAAGAGAGAGAGAGAGAGAGAGAGAGAGAGAGAGAGAGAGAGAGAAGAGAGAGAGAGAGAGAGAATCTTATAATAAATAAAATAAAGATCTAATCGTATTCTTACAGAGAAGTCGAGGGCGTTTCTTCAAATTCCGATGACAATTACCTTCTGTGGCTTCCGTGACCGCACGAAACTTACTATAAAAATAGCCATATCCATTCGTGCATGAAAACCTGCCCTCTGCTCCCACTGTCGTTTTCCAGGTAGACTACCGATTTTCGGGAAATTGACAAACTTGAGGTTCTGTTCGGAGAAAAACCGTGTTCCTTTCATAGGGTGCTGTTATCTGTTTGTATGCTTCATAGACATCTCGGCTACAACTTAGGCGTACAGAATCAGTGATGAAGATTCATATATGAATGGCAATAGGGTTACGATCCCCTGAATTGCAATTAACAATGAGATGTCATTAGTGTTAACGTCATAATCAGCAGAAAGTTGCCGATTCCTTCAATTACACGTCAGTAACAATGTCAATAAATAAGGATACGACATAACTGTAGAGCAGTTCATGACTGATCGACACGTAATTCATAAACGTAATCCGGCTTAATGACAAATTATATACCGGCACCCTGTCAAGATTTTTCTGGTCCACTATTTTTTTAAGGAAATATAAAAGTAAAATGTCTGCTACCGTAAAGCTGAACTACTTTGGTCAAAATGACTCCCGTAAGAATATTTTGTCTTTCTCAAAGAGGAATGTTTTTAAAAGGATATTTCCTACTTCAAATGACAAAATAATTGGTTTTCAATATATTTTAGTATTTTCTTTAAACATCTATGACCTTCAAATGAACTGCTTATAGTTTCCTTGTACACCCATTCCTCAAGTATAAGAGAACATTTGCGGAAGGTTTCAATTTATGATCTTTACACCTAAACAACAGTCAAGAGATCTACAACTTTCGTTCCGGTTTAAAATTTTATCCTCTTTAAGCTCGATTTTTAATCCAAAGCAGAAAGCCTGAAAAACCTAATGAATCGGCTCAACCAAACCCTAGAGGAGACCAGAAAGCTAAAAGAAAGGGAGGTGAGTAGAATCTAACCCGATGGAAATGATAGATCCATTTCTTGAAAGATGAGACATAGGAATCTGACAGACAACTGCCACCATGCCACTTTAGGTGCATATATGTAGAACCTAAAGTAGCGGAAAACGTAAACTGAAAATACCACCAGTTAAATCAGAATGGTAGATTCTTTCCGACCACTACATCATATTTTCTGGAACCAAAACCATCAAATTAGAGTCTAATGAACATTGTTAACGGGACCCTTTTGTGTCGGTGTATTTTGAAGATGTGTTATTTCTATTTTGCTCTAAAAAAGACGAAAATGATCAAAATTATACCCATTCCGATACGGATCAAATTCATCTAATAAACTTATCTCGAAACGGGAACATATTTGTCACGTTCTTTTGATTTTTCAATTTTTTTGTTTTTATATTATCAGGTGTTTTATACTTTCTAAAGAGAGTGATGTTGCGAAAATAAGTGGCGAATTTTAAGTCTAAAACATATATCAGTTCGCGTACAAAAGCTCTGAGAGAGAGAGAGAGAGAGAGAGAGAGAGAGAGAGAGAGAGAGAGAGAGAGAGAGAGAGAGAGAGAGAGAGAGAGAGAGAGAGAGAATTTTTATCCAATTATGACAACTTTTCTTTGTCTCATCTGAGCTGGAGCTAATGAGTTCATTCAGCTTCGCATGAAAACAGTCAGGATATAGACTTGAATGGTTTTCGTAACAATAGAATTGATTATAATTTCAAACATGAGAAAAATGCCGATGTAATAATTTCTGTTACGAATTATAACAAAGACCGAAAAGAGACTTTTAAAGTAATGAATGAATACAACAAAATAAAGATGAAGGTTGATAAATAATTAGGGAAAAGTTCAGAGGTGAGTGTGTTTGTGTGTGCGTGAGTTTACATTCATGATGATACGTTTCTACGAGAATGTCTCTAAATTGGCTAGCCCTACGTCAACTGAACTTAATTATAGAGTAGCTATGACAAGAAGATGGACTTGCCTCACCATTCCGACTGGTAGGTATTATCCCAATTCCCATGCTGCCTGATTCACGTGTACGTTACTGGCATAATTATGAAAGGGGGACTTTGAAGCTCCTTTCCGGTTTTATTGTATTTCTACTTCTCTCTTCCGATTTGTATTCAACGCACAGTTTTCGTTTATTGACGTGCTCAACCTCCCTGTGTGCATCTGTATCGTAGTGTTTTAGCTTCGACACTTGGGTCTGTCTGAGACTCTACCAGCCAGCCAGCCTTTCCACACTCAAGGAAGTTTTAGTATGACGAAAGTTCATTTTCAAGTATGTGTACATAAGAATGTTAATCCAGAATACATTTCTAACATGAAAGTCAAGGAGAAATTAATTAATACTAAATGTTGACAGAGAGAGAGAGAGAGGAGAGAGAGAGAGAGAGAGAGAGAGAGAGAGAGAGAGAGAGAGAGAGAGCGAGAGAGCTAATGAAACAACTGAAATCATTGCACGCAATGATTCCGTTATGAACCAAACATCAGATTCAAAGCACGCCCATTTTAACTTTGAAGAACTAGTACTAAATACTAAAATAATAATGTCTAAAGGAAAAAAGTGGTGATGTCCAACTTGTGTCTATCATTTCATTCCTCTGACTACCTTCTTATCTCCCAACGCGCGCATATATATATATATATATATATATAATATATATATATATATATATATATATATATATATATATATATTGTGTGTGTGTGTGTGAGTCTATATCCCTAATAAGAGAAGAAAAAAATAAATTAATTACGGAAAGAGATTTAAAATCACATCCACTGAACTGGAGATAAAGCTCTTGTGCATAAAGCCACCGCAACATTAGCCACGACATACCCCTACAAAGGAGGCTCATCAGGAGCGCTTAGAACCCCTTAAAGACAATGTATCATTCACACCAATCTTATACATATACTCTTACTTCATGGATATTTAGGCTATTTCGTTTCAATATCTCTTAAAGCTTATTCATCCTGTAATTTATATCTTCTCCTTTCCCCCTAAACATCAAAATTATACAAACCAATTGACATTCTTCCCACATTCTCTCCACACGCCCAAACCATCTAAAAACCTTCAGACCCTTTCGTTGTTTTCACTTTGCAAACAATACAACTCAAAAGTTTTAAACTCTTTATATCATTCATAATCAACTTCCATGCTTCACTTCCTGCAAGGAGAGTTGTCTCAGCAATCTATATATATTAAATATATATATATATATATATATAATATAATATATATCTATATATATATATATATATATATATATTAAACTATATATATATATATATATATATATATATATATATGATATGGTATATATGATGTGTGTGTATATATATAATTTACCCTTATCATGCGACATTACCATCCTGTATTCATAAGGCATCTAATAAACTGATATCGTTTTTCGAAAAATTAAATTTAATATAACCTGAAGACACACCTCGTTTCATTTCCAAGTAGTTAATTCTCTCAGACCGAAAAATTCAACCCTTGGTTCTTGGGGTATTGAGCCTCGAGGGGAGGACGTCATATGTTTGATCTGACGTCACTGAGGCATTGTACGTCATTGGTCGCTTACCCTCAGTGACGTCAACACAGATACCGTTCTCTATTGGTTGGCACTAGTATTGATATACAGTAAAAAGTATCATTTTCTCTTGCTCCTGTTCCAAGATTATGGAATAATATTTTGTATTCTAGGAAAGGGAATCATATGATAACTACAAAAAATGATAAGGTTCATTGACGACAGAAACTTTACGCAGATAAATACTATTAATGTATAACACGAAGTATAAAACGCAAGTAATAATCTGATCTTTTCAAAGATGATTTTCCAAGTGTTCAGAAGGTTATGAACATAAAACTATACAAGACAAAGAAAATTCACATTTACTCTTTAGCCTCAAAACAATGAACGAACGTTAAATAAAATTTTAAGCATGTAATCACATAGATATCTGAAAATAAGATATTTTTCTTTGATTAGAAAATAATTAGACTATTTACTTTCGAATTACAGGAAGAACTACTTATCCTTATCAATGAAAGTTTATAATATAATGTTACTACTATATGATAAATAAGGAAACTAATTTCCTTACAAATACGAACAGAAACGAAATTATTTTCATCTAGAATATCTCACTGAAAGAAACTCAGATAATGCTATCAAGTTGTTGACAAGTCATAATAACTTAAGGGATTCATGAAGAAGTTTCGGTATATGTTTTCATAAAGATATATCTTGAGTTGCTCTACGACAAATCAGTTTATACACACTCTAATGTGAGTGTCAGTGCGCTCTTACTCTTTCGTAAGACAGAGAATATTTAATAAGCATTTCTTAATGAGAACGGCACTTTATCAAGGGAGATTCACCGATCATGGTCGTAACCTACAGAGGCACCTGTATTTGTATAATATTGATATTCACTGGTTTTTATTGCCAAGCGTTACTACTGTAGATTCACTGACGAACTTGTATTGAGTTGCTTTGCTACCGTTCTTCCATTGTATTGGTGCTTCATGCCCGCATTTCACTTGCAAAAACAATAACAGTCATCGTTAGTGTGTGTCTGTGCGTGCTTTTCAGTAGCCACCAGTTACATTTAGGGAATGGAAAACTATAATATTGAAGCCATTTGTATTCAAAAATAAAATAGCTGCCCTACGGACTTGCTGGGTCTTCGATAAGACACGACAAAATTATTCATTTATTTGCAAATGATGTTACTCTAATGTGATATATTAGAAAATTTGCATCTTTAAAATGATAACAGTAATTTATATGAAAGATATGAAAGTAAGATGATATTTTACAGAACCATCCTTACTTCCTGAAGTAAATAGGGTTATTATAAAGAAAAAAGCTACGTTTTACTATTTTATATAATATTTATATTGCATTGAAATTGAAGAATTCACTGGCATCCAAAGATGGTAGATAGTAGATAACAGTCAGGTAGTCTTGTAAATGATAAGATACAACCAATGATAAAAAAAACAGGTAAAATCAGTTATCTTTAATTTCATTACATGGCATACGAATTTTCCTCATAACAAATTGAGAGGCATTAATAGTAATTAATGCTAAGTGCTTTAAAATTTTACAATAAATTATAACACCAATCATGCCAAAAGCATTTTGGCGTAACAATCGTTCTACAGTTGTTCACCTACACAAAAATATCACTGATTTATCAGACTACACAATAAAAAAAGATTTACAGTCGGGACAGATATATGTATTTGATAATTAAATTACGTCATGCTGCTAAGCATTAGTTCTCTATTTGTCTGTTTGAAGTCTGCGTATTATTAGTCATAAGATAGTTAACAGGGATACAAACTATATATAAGAGCAGATTTGAATACTATACGTCTACGAGTATAAATATAATATCAAATTGAGAGGAACCCCAATTTTGAAGTGATTCAGAGTTTTCCAGGCTTCCCTTGTACTTTCTTAATTATATGTATTGCTTTTGGAATTTTCAATGTAAGGATAGTCCAGGTTGCCACAGCTGTAACAGGAACCCGGGTGGTGGCGACAGTTGTGCCCAAATGAAGTCTAGTTTTCTTGTACTTGCTTGAGATCTATAGAGTTTGAATTTAATCGTACCTAACTAGGTCTAGTTGTTTATATTTCAGTAATTGTTTAATTTCTCCTCTAAGAATCCGTATTCTTGATCTCTTTAGACGTACGTGTTTTCTTATGCAAACCTACAAAATACCCGCACACACACATTAATATATGTACGCACACACACACACACACACACACATATATTATAATATATATATAATATAAATAATATTATATATTATATACATTATAGATCTATATATATATATATATATATATAATATATATATATATGTATATATATATTATATATATATAGTATATATATATATAATATATATATATATATATCTATATATAGATAATATATTGTATACACAATAATAATATATTATATATATATAATTATATATCTTATAATATAGGAGATATGATACATATTATATATATATATATACACATATATATAGATATATATATATATAGAGATAGAGAAGAGATGAGAGGAGAGGAGGAGATGATAGAGAGAGATGACCAGAGAGAGAGAGAGAGAGAATCCAATCTATTGTTACACTGTTATTTTATGGTAAATGTAATGTTTCTCATTGGACCTTTCGCTTTCTAAGTGTGTGCGTGTGTGTGTGTGTGAGAGAGAGAGAGAGAGAGAGAGAGAGAGAGAGAGAGAGAGAGAGAGCCATGCCATATTAAGGTAAAAAGAAAGTCTCTGAAGGAACCTTTGACCTACCACCCACTACAGTAAATGCCCTATAATTATGATGAATAAATAATGCCCGTGAAACAAGTTCTCCGTTTTCATGCCACATGAAAAGATTTCTGTGCGAAACTAGACATTCTAGTCACATTTTTTCTGCCAACTGCAAATCTCTTTATTTAATTTAAAGACGCTAAAGGCTACATATCTATCACTCTCTCTTCCCAACAGCAATAGTGAATGCATGCAGCTTTCTTTTATTTCCATCGCATCAACGGCTAGGGATATAATGGTCAGGAAGGGCGAGGGCCTAACATTAGAAGCAACGGTTTTACTGGATATCCGACAAAAAAATTTGATCATAACCTTAGATCATTCATTAAAAAACAAGTGACAGAGAACAGAGAAAGAAAGGACGGAAGGAAACAATACACAAGAACCTGGAAATGTCGTCCACCAGGGGATTAAGGCTATTCTTCCATGAAATCCTTACGACATCAGAGTGGCGACACTTTCTCAACAGATGCGCCTGATCAGATTTCTATTGGCAATATTCAATACCTGCCGCTCGGTGGCATTGTGTTCTCTTACAAAAGACACGGAACAGTGTCTTTCCTAGTTTATGGAATCTAAAAGACTGTGCGTCGGAGCAAATGAAAATAGGCAAAAAATAACGAGGGAGGATAACGGTAATGAAATAAGAACTTACGATTTGAGTTGTCTGGCAAAGTTCTTGCATATTTTTTTTACCGTTTGTAGTTTTTATTTTGTTTATCTATTTTATCTTTCACTCGTTTATGCCTGTCCCCATTTTATCGCTGCTGATAACAGATGCTTTCACGTGATAAACAAATTGATTTAAAACGAAAATCAGCCTATCTGAACAAATCGCGAGGCTTTTGTTCTCTAACACTGCTTGCTGTTGGTGACACCAGAAACAAACGGAGACAAAACCAACATGAAAAATGACGGCTGTTCGGAGATCAAAGGAGGTGATAGAAGTATTTGAAAGATAACTGAAATTTTGACAATTGGGGGATTAGTGGAATACGAAAGGTGACGTCAATGGTTATGACACTGAGGGTTTAACAATATGCGATTCCATTTTTCCCATTGAACAAAGCAGAGTTCATGGCTATTTCTGGGTCCTGTTTTGGTCGCACTAGGATGTAAGAGGTGGGTGTATCTTTATTATACATCACAGGGAAATCTCCAATGACATGTATTTCCAGCAATCAGTTGTTTATGCTTATTTACTTTGCAGTACTTATTTCTCCTTCAAAACATACAAAGCAACTTGCTACTGAGCTCTGTATCATAAAACGAATGGACGGAATTTACTGCGATTTCATGATATGCGGTTGTAAATGAGCAAATTCTTTTAATATAAAAATAATGTTACTGACTGGCCTTTATATAGGTATTGTGCCTGGGTCCATCAACCTTTTTTCATGAAGACCGACGGGAATGCAACCAAATTACCTTATAAAGAGAACAGGAGAGAGAGAGAGAAAAAAATAAACTGAGAGGAATATGTTGAAGAGCATTTTTTTTTTTTTACTTAACAGCAAATTAAAAGAACCATCGAAAACAACCATGAAGCAAGGAGAGACCGCTAAAGTCTGACAACGGAAAGGAAAGAAGCAATTCAAGAGACTGCTGATATTGACAGACTTTATGCAGGAAAATGTCATCGCGGATTTTACACGAACGTATATGAAGAGAAACACTCATATCAATGGAACAATAATCAAAGAATGAACCTGTAGAAAGACTTCGCAAATCTTTAGAAATGCAGCAATCAATAGTAAGAAAAATGAAGACAAGAAAGTTCTCCAAGCATTTATCAGAAATTTCCATTGTTTCTTTTGAAAAGTGAAATGAAATAGGAAGAGAATAAAAAGAAATGGGAAGGAAAAATCTAAAATGTTGGTGTGCTCTGGACCCAGTGTCTGAATTTACTCAGTTTAAAGCTTTTGTTTGAATAGATCTCTTTTTCCTCATGGAACAAATGCATGCAAATATCATCTTTAAGAGGGGGAAGCGACCGGAGGCGAAAGTAACATTTTGTATTCGTTTTCTTAATAAAAATTATTTTTTGTTTAAGCTCCAAGATAAATCAGCAAGGGATCGCAAATGAAGGGGTTCACTGATAAAGTCTGAATATTTCCTAAGAAATAGTGAATGATCAAATAACATTAAAATCGAAAAGAAATCGCCTTCAAAGATTGAAGCCTCAAAAATCATTATTCAGCAAAGCTATATCGTTATTTGTGTCCGCTGATGACCAACCATTATCCTTCCTTTTACTGGAAACATAATTTGAAGAGAGTTCCTAATCAGATAAGGTGTACAGCTGATAACATATTTACGAGTGTTTGGCCAAAGGACTGGTTAACCGTGTGGGCTGAAAGAAAGCTTACTACAATCAGTCAAACTTTGTTGGGGGGAGGTAATTGAAACCAAATTAGTAACTGAGTGAACGGTCTCGACTTGCCCTGTTTCATTTTTGAAAAGACAGTGCTGATTAACAGTATGGTTTCCATCGCAAAATAAATAAATAAATAAATAAAACCTTATTGACGCCAACCACAAAATAATCTCGAGGAGGTCACCCACGATGGTTTCAGCAGCAACGCTCGTGAAACCTCGTCATCCGTTCTTCACACATCCGGCGAGAACGCACACATTTTAAGGATGATAACAAGACTATTTTGGCGTGATTAAAGGTCAGGGTAAAGACGACGTTTCTTAGTCAGTGCGTATATCTTATTCGTCAAAATGTTGTGGAAATTAAACATTTCCAACATTACTAAAAAAGATACGTTTCGAAGTGAGATCACTAACGTCAAGTCTGCTAAAAAAAATCGACGAGTAGAGTTCGCGAGTGGGAGGAATATTACACAAGAAGAAGTGTAAATTTACTTTGCAAAAAAATAAAAAATAAAATTCTGGAAACAGTTTAGACTGTAAAAATATCAAAGCAAAATAGGTGAATATAAAACTTCTTTAATATTTCAGCACGAAACAGTTTCGTTACCGCTGCACACACAAGGAGTGGAATCAAATCTGTTTCTTTATCACTTTCTTTATCACTATCTTTGAATAAACTCGAAATGAAATGTGGGGAAAAATGGAGTGGAAAGAAGATAAAAACGCTGAGCGGCTCAGTGAAATGTCCTTTTCGCAAATTCTTTCTTTCCACGCGTTTGTTCTGTTGAGCATATCCTCATGGTAAAAAAAAGCATGGCAAATAGGTGCCAAAGAGAGAGAGAGAGAGAGAGAGAGAGAGAGAGAGAGAGAGAGAGAGAGAGAGAGCGTTCATAAACTTCAAAGTAATACTGCAGATGAGCAGTTCAAGATGTTGCAAATCACAAGTGAAGTAGAAGCGCCGGTCGCGGTATCAAAATGAAAAATGGAATCAGCAAGGGACAAAATTTAGAACTGGAAGTGGCAGACTTTCAATGAGTCTACAATATTTTTTCCGAGTACAAAATGTTTCACCAAACAGTGCTTTATTTGGTCATTATACACTTGATCCCATTTGTCTGGAAGGCGTCCAATGGGATACTTTTAAGAACTGCAATCATTTCAGTAACATTTTTCCACTCCAAAAGAAGACACCTTGAGCCTTTTTTAAATTATAAATTTGCTTAAACAACGGGTCCATAACCACATGGAATGCCTTTGTGGAGCTGTTAATTTAATATTTTTACTGACATTCTTGCTCACCAAGTAATAAATACTGAAAGATAATGCTGACAAAACCAGAATTAGGAAATCCCTACAGTAGTGCAATATTAGTAACCGTAAAAAAGAACATGCCAAATGCATGTTCTACACATTCATTTCGTGCAACGCACTTATCCTGAAAGACAGTGTGGGAGGCCGTATTTTGTGCGTTTGTGTGTGTGTGTGCGCGCATACGTAAATACCAAGGAGCGAAAGCATTGTCAAGCCATTTCGAGTCGGGTTAACTTTCATTCTTGAAGGTATATCCATCAGAAATATAGAAGGAGAGAGTTCACTCTTGACTATCTGCCCAAGAAGAGGGAACCACCCGCATTTAAAATACGATAGCTCATTTCATTTGGTGGTATAACCTACTGGTTTGTCCAGTGACTTTCCTCCACCAATCGTCCAAATGAATATGTAGATTGAATTTCCACGGCACAGCCACTACTAGGAACTAATATTATTCATGTATTTTATGAAGATTTGGCTTACATCTTTATTTTTTCGTGTTATTTTCTCAGGGCTTGTCGTGCGTCAAAGAGACAATGCATTTTCTTTAAAAACTGTGCCGACAATAATGACAGGTTCAGATCTAAACATTTCCATACCCTTTCTTGGTCAAACAACTTGCATTAATCAATATATCAGAAAACGAATCATTTCCAATCCTCCCCGAAATATTCACAAAAGCATTCCAGTCCCACACTATTGCCGGGAAAGCTATTGCAGTCGAAGGCCCGCGCCTTATAATTGGCTTTATTTCGACTGCATGTGGTATATTGCTTTTGTAATGTGCCGCTCATTTTAGACATTCTCTTTTCTTTGAGATCGGTAGTTTGTCCTATCAAACCGGAAATTCGCTAAATATGTCATCGAGCATTTCGTAGTACAGTTCCAGACAATCCTTAAGCATCCCATAACTATAGGAGATAATTAGCAATTCATTAAGAAACCGACACGATTTTGTAAATACACAACAGATCTGTCTCTTCCTGTATGAGTGTATGCAGATTTACATATGCATACATACATTATATATATATATATATATATATATATAATATAATATAATATATAATTTATATATCGTGTGTGCGTGTGTATACATGTGCGCTTATATAAAATATTTGAGAAAGACCCTGTCGTAAAATCATTACTTCGTCACTTTAGTTCCTCCAGCATCACATTAAATAGGAAAAATTAAATGGACTTACAGTGTGGGAGCCCTACTCCCAAATCAAAGTATGATGACGACGTAGGTGGCAGCATCTTTGCTATGAAGATATTCTAGAGGTCAGCCTTCCGGGGAAAATACTTGACTAGTTTGCTTCTCAATTACAATAATATACTCTTCCTATCGCTCCCTATATGTTTGGAATATATAAACTTGTCTTTTTTCACTTTTCTCTCTATTGAACTTGGATTGCAATAACGTAGAAGATGTATAACAAGTCACAGCACCAAAGTCAGATTATTACGGATATAATGCTTGGGATTACGGAATTTACGTGCCTCTTTTGAATCTAAAATAAACTTAAGACCTTAAAAGTGACAGGTCTATAAATGGCCGAGAAAGAATAGAATATCTGTGGATATAAAAATGAAGATATATTAAGGGAGATTATGCAAATTTATACCGGACCAAGTTCCGAGTTAATTCAGAGTTAAGAAAAACAAAGCTTTGGTTGCAAAAAACCAAGCACGAATATCAGCAAGATTAAGCGATTATGAAAGATATGTTCACCTTAAAATTTAGTTTTAGCCTTACATCGGTAAATATACCTTGCATTATTAAAAACTAACGTATAAAGGAGGCCAACATTGGTGCTCCTATAGTCAAACACCTAGTTTCATTTTATATAATATATACCTATTTCAATGTTAAATTCATCGACCTGACTTTAAGCACAAAAGAAAATATTCACGTGTGGCATAAAAAGGGTCAGCATGGGCCTCGTTTAATGACCCACTTTCGTGAACCCACAGCCTGCCCCATAGAGAATTAACTGAAAATGTGAGGTGGTTGACGCCCACGTTGTCTCATAAAGGTTAATTAATCTTAATCATCTCGACCCTCGCTGTAATATTGCGTCGGCGTTTCACCCCGTTTAATAAAAGTCTGTTTTTATCCAGCATATTTCATTAAGGAAAACTGAAATACGCGACAACTGCCGACTCATTCTTATAAATTACTCTGATGGATAAAGGAAACTGAACAGCATGAAAAAGCTCCGGGTCTAAAAATTAAAATTTTGCTTTAATTTAGGACAAATGAGGAAACCTTAATTTCGACGAAATGAAATAAACCGCAAACACACTGTATACAACTACAGTCAACGTATTTATATGAATGCATATATGTTTTGCATCTCCATAAATATGAGCAGATGAGAAATAATGATCTATAGTTATTAATAAACTTTTGTTTGAAAATCAAGATCAAAGGCATATGCATGATAAATGCATGCTGTCTCAACAAAGCAGATACGAGACCTCACAATGTAACCTTAATGACTGCTTAATCATCAACTGAAATAAAAATCGACTCTAAACTGATTTTTCATTGATTGATATATATTCACTGATCCGGTCCATGTCCCAACTGAGGCTGAGGGGAGTTTCATTTCTCAGAAGTGGAAACTTTGCGACCCACAATTCTTGTTTCATCGGCATACTAAACAATCTTATTTTCCAGGCCAACAACCATATCATTTCTATACACTAAAATTAACAGTGGACCAAGAACACTACTCTGTGGAACTCCAGACACAATAGGCCTTGGCTTGCTAAAGATCCAATCAATATCAACACACTGCTGCATACCTGTAAAGAAATCTTAAAGTAATCCTAGAACATTTCCACCCACTCCTAGATTCCGAAGTTTGTACATAAGAGCCTTGTGATTTACTAAAATGAAAGCAAGACTAAAATAAATTTGAATTACTCCGCACACAAGTCTAAAAGAGCATTGCAGGTACCTGACTCCCCTCTTATATGCACATTGGTTAACATCTAAAAATCCTTTAGATTTCACATACTTATATAGTGGATTAAAAATAAGTTTTTCTGCAACTTTGGATAGCACAGGGAGAATAGAAACTGGCCCGTAGATACTGCAGTCTGCAGACTTACCATTCTTTGGAAGTGTATATTACTCAATCTGCGTTTATCCGCAAAGATACTACGTGACATAAAAATCTATAGAATCTTATAATCTTTGGAGACAACACACTAGTACCTCAAAAAAAAAAAAAAAGAAAAAAAAAAGACACACAAAAGTAAGAAACGATCTGGATCTTCTCCACCCCAGGTATCAAGATTATGGAACATATATTACCAGAAGTATGCTTGGATTCCTCAATTACTTGGACAAAATCTGGGGATACATAAAACTCAAAGCAGACCGGCCATGCTGATCTGTGGAATTTGAAATCAGCCACTCGCTGTGCTTTGCATTACAGTCTCCACAAATAACGAATGAAGCTTTTGAAACCTATGACTGAGCCATACAATCCTATCCAAGAGGCATCCATATTAAAGAATCGTTGATATTTGGATTGCAGTAAAAAGCAAATATGTAATCATTGTAGAACTTACTCCAAATTTTTCTCTTGTGCATGTGGGATGTTGCAACGACCAACAAAGTCAGGGCCATTAAAACCTCGGATTAAAAACTCAATCATTGACTTTTTACTACTTACAAGTGTCTCAGATAAAAAGTTCAAATCTTAGTTATGGGCGTGGTTCTGGAGATCAAGAAAATTTAAGCCCCAAATATTTAGGAAAAGTACTTTGCAATGTTTCTTACTGTAATGAGTAACAGGCCCAGGGCTCAACTCAATGTCTCCCAAAAGAATTAAAATTAACAGCATAAAATCGGTAGCAAAACCAAGTAGATGCCTAACAAGGGTAACATTGTAAAAATCATCAGAACAATAAAGAACAATAATACCATCAACAACAGTACTTACATGATTTACCATAAATTCTGCTGAAAGTATAAGTAAACCTGACCATATGCCAGGACACCTTGTACGGCAAATAAGAAACCCGCCAGGTTTACCACAACTACTGGGGCAGGACAGTCAGAATATATTTAGAAATTATAAAAAGCTCAGAAGGAATAGATTAGGCAAAGACGAAGGCACTTACCTGATAATCCATTAAGAGACTTTAGCTTTCTCATCAACCTGTCCTACACACATTTAATAAAAAAAAAAAAAAACGAAAGTGAACAAAACGGAGGAAACATGCCTGATTGTACCTTTGAGCAAGGGAACTCAAACCTAAGACAGGCATATGTACAACAGAGCCGGTATTAACTTACACCTATCTTGATAACCTAATATTACCGTCACTAAAAACTGTAAAATTAGAATAATCGGAGCCAGATTAACAAAACAATAAGAAAAAATAAACAAATAAATAACTTGGACCAAGTTTGCACTTCCGAAGTTTCAACGAGTTTGGGAAAAGTCTTCAGGAAAATTATTAAATAATTCGGTTTTACCTGGAAGAAAACCTCGAGAAAAGTTTGTAGTATTTATGTTCATAAGTAAAAGCAAAACTTGGCATTAACATCATATCTAGTAGTATGCAGTACAAGGTATACATTAAAAGAATAAGTATTAAGATCAATTGTAAAAAAATGTCAGAGATTAAAACTAAGGAATTTAATGGCCTACAAATGTTCGTTAAATATTTCTAATTCGAATCTTTCTGTTGGCGACCAGACGGGGAAATAAATATAGCAGTTACCTGTCTATACAGAACTTGTCTAATTGTGAGCATCAAAGACTTCTGTATGATCCCCGTTGGTATGGAAAAGGAATAACAACAACTAATCGATCCTACTGAG
Organism: Macrobrachium nipponense; assembly: GCF_015104395.2. NCBI lineage: Eukaryota > Metazoa > Arthropoda > Malacostraca > Decapoda > Palaemonidae > Macrobrachium > Macrobrachium nipponense. The sequence continues at coordinate 61,171,402 of NC_087212.1, read as the reverse complement.
GTGAACATATTACAAGCTGACCATGAGCAGTGATAATGCATAACATGCGTACATACATACATACATACATACATACACATACGTATATACTATATATATGTATAACTGAATCACGAAAATTTGGAACGTGGTGAATATATAAATAAGGGCAAAAGCCATGAAGGAAAGTGAAATAATGGAGTAAGGCCTTTCGACTTCTTGTCCTTTAATAAGCAGACTGCTTGGTAACGGACATGAAGTCGTAAGACGTTGCAGTGGTACTCCACTGTTTCACTTTCCTTCGTGGCTTTTGCCTTTACGTATATATTACACACACACACATATATATACGTATATATATTTGTGTGTGTATGTATGTATGCATCTGGGAGTTTGTTTGTGTGTAAAAAATACACACACACATGCACACACACACATACACACACACACACACACACATATATATATATATATAATATATATATATATATATATATATATATATATCTATATATATTACATACTTCAGACATCACCACAGGTGAAAAAATTAAAGAATGAGTGTACGTTCTGGCCGGTTTCAGCCATTGTGTGTGTAATAAACGATATGCATTATAATTTATGATTAACACATAAACGTATGAAACGCAATATATATATATATATATATATATATATATATATATATATATATATATATATATATATATATATATATATATATATATATATATATATATATATATATATATATATATATATATATATAAATATTCAAGTGTTATAAATATACCTCTCTTCGAAGTTCTAAACAAACAAAACGAGCCTCAGAACAACAGAGACAGAATGGCCTTAATATAGGAATTATCATATCATGCAAACAGGCTTCTACCATTGGGAGATAAAAGAGTCTAATACTGACGACTCTGAAAGTGTCACTGTAAAGGACTCACGGTGACAAGTCTCCTTTTCGAGGCATCATCTATCATAAACGGTTGCCTGTTCTACCCATGACGACGCGACCATTAAACTTCACTTTTGCGCATTAAGGTTATTCCTTCAACGTGTAATAATCACCATCAACATATGTACAAACTATGGGGATAAAAATGCTTGCCACACACAATATTAATACATATGCATATGTGTGTGCATATATATAAAAGTGCATACATAGTATGTATGTATGTTTGTATATATATATATATATATATATATATATATATATATATTATATATATGAATAATTATCACATCGAACCGTGATCAATTTATATATCAATTCAAGCTACAAATGTCCTTTAATATCTAAATTCACTTTACCTCTCAAATGATATATTTTCATATATGTACCGAAGGGGAATTTTTCAGTTGATAATAATTTTCGTCCCCCCATGGGATCGAACCACCGTCCAAGTGGACGGGGACGAAATCAGGACAGTCAGTGACGCTATCTGTTGGCTGATTGGATAGCGTCACTGACTGTCCTGATTTCGTCCCCGTCCACTTGGACGGTGGTTCGATCCCATGGGGGGACGAAATTATTATCAACTGAAAAATTCCCCTTCGGTACATATATGAAAATATATCATTTGGGAGGTAAAGTGAATTTAGATATTAAAGGACATTTGTAGCTTGAATTGATATATATATATATATATATATATATATATATATATATATATACTATGTATACACTTTTATATATATATGTACACACACATGCATATGTATTAATATTGTGTGTGGCAAGCATTTTTATCCCCATAGTTTGTACATACATTGATGATGATATATATATATATATATATATATATATATATATATATATATACATATATATATATATATATATATATATATACTATACGTAAATAAATAAATATTTATATATATATACGTATATATACACAGAAATTCATATGCAGAGTAAAGAGAGGAGGACGAAAATTTGATGCATATCTCGTTTATTTCCAGCCAACGCTTCAAAGCATGGCTTGATTCATCAGGGCTAAAATGCAAAAGTAGTAGCAAATAAAATCTCTCGCATATGACTCAGTAAAATCATTAAAGTTAAAAATATAGATATTAAAGCACAAACACAAAGTTAAAACCAACCTAACGCCTGAAACATGAGATCCGTGATCAAGAAGGACATCAGAGGAACGAAGAAAAATCCTAAGGAATAAACAGGGGGCCTGAAGAAGACTGACGGTTCACTGATGGAACCAGTTGTTTGGTGATTAAAGGAGTCGAGATTATGGAGAGAAGTTTCCTCTGCAGCTTGCTCTACGATTTGAAAATCGTCGAATGAAATAAAAGATTAACAATTTTTGTTGAGTCTTTCTTACTCAGGTTATAACATCTATTAACCACTGCTGCTTGTCTTTAAATGGATGTATATTCAGTTTTGCTCTGTCTTTGTTCGACGCTGATACTTTTCAAATCTCACTTCACGCTTTACTCACGCTTCATTCCAGTTGTAGAGTTGGTAATTACGTACTGTAACATGAGCGCACATGTACACTCAGGGCGACATATGAAATCTAAACTATAATTGCTCACTTAATTCTGTTGAATTTGTCTATTCCTTCAATTATTTTGCTTCCTGGGAAGAGTCTTTGCTATCTTTTCATTCACCTGCTGGCTCCCTATCTGAGAAACTTCGTTACGCCAAACTAAGAGCCTCCATTAAACACACAATAATGTGGGAGAAATAAGGGCCATGGCTTGTTCAGCTACAAATAATACATCGTCATGATTATTCCTTATGTTAAGGGTTCGTATCTAAGATTGTTATGATCCCTTTGCCAAGATTTCTGCTGCCTCCAGATATATGCAAGGTACTTTGGCTATTTCGAGTTAGTTGTCACACAAAGTTTTCCCCTTGAAGATCCATTGGATGCTATTTGTTTTGATAAACAAGACTCTGAATCCGTGCATGTTTCATTTAATTTTTGCCATCTTTACCGACCATTTTCACTTCCAATGTGTTTTATAGCACCTTAAGATATCGGTAATTATGCTCGTCGTATTTACAGTATTCTCAGTTAGCATGAACTATCATCTCTCGCTCTCTCATTAGAAAAAAAAACACACACACAAATGGACAAAGTTACTTATTTTTAAAAAACCTTGCATTAGTAGTTAAATATAAAGACTAGTTTTTCTGATAAAAAATTGTCGGTGAAGAACAGCAAGACAAATTTTTCAAACGTCTAAAACTAAATTATCTTCCACAACTCAGCAATTTAATTTTGTCTAGTCCTGAATATCTAGCTGATGAGAGAAATAATAATAATAATAATAATAATAATAATAATAATAATAATAATAATAATAATAATAATAATAATAATAATAATAATACAGGTTTTATTGAAAATAATGGCTATTTCAGCCGCGCCTATTTTGTATAGCCTTTTCCCTATTTTTCTTATCCCTGACTTTTCTTCTGTACTCAAGTTGGCTATTTAAAAGGCAAATGGGGGATTCATGTGAAAAACGTGGTAGTTGTCACATTGAATATATTACACAAAATGCAGTACAAATAATAATATATAATAATAATAACTTTCCTCAGAATCGATTCAACTTGTGTATAATGGTTGTCTTCCGATCTTTCTTGAAACAAGAGAAACTAAAAGCACACAGTCAAGCATTAACATCGAGCAAAGTTGTATCTAATTACAAGCCTGGGAGCTCTCAGAGAGGAGCTCAAACTTCCTCCTGGGAATGGTAATATCCGGGTACAAAATACTTGATACTTCCAACATGATACTGAAGTTACCTTATCAGGATTTTGTGCTACCATGGCAAGCAAAAACATGAAGTTTGTCACTTATACACACATAAATCAGTATTTAAATTATTAAAAACTAAAAAAAATTTGTAGTCATTTTCAAAAATGTGTCTTTTTTCAACAGCCTCCAAGACAAATTAAAAAATTAATATATAAGGAGTTTCTTTGCAAAATGCTAAAAGTCATACAGACTGCAAACTGCCAACAACTAACTACCAAAAAGAATATTCCAAACTTTTTCTTTTACCTGGACCACATATGGATTGATTTTGCATAATGTTAAGTCTTACCTTTCTCCTGCGTTAGCGGAAAGAAATGAACAGTTCTATCAGAAATTATCCCCTGTCAACTTTCTGGCAAAGTTATGGAAACTTCCTACGGATTTAATAAGTATGGACACTCAACAGGTCGCAATTAAAACGGTTCTTAAGCTAATCACAAAACGTCAATCGGCATTACAAGAAACTTTGACCGAAGGTTGTTCGAGCTTCACTCAATAAATTATAATGACTTCTTATTAGTTGGACCTAATTTCACTCCAGTATCCGGGAAGTAACTTGGCCCGGACACGAAATTGCAATTGAAATGACAATTTCAGCGTCGTTCTTACCTATACTCCTGTAGTAATTACATAGCAAGTAAAATATGTTTCCACCATTTGGAAGCTACATGAGACATCGCAAACATGTAGAATTGTAGTTAGTAGCTTTAATACAAATAAGAAATATTCGATTATATTTCATAACTAATTAATAAGAGCACTAAATAATGAAGCAAATGATTTTACGAAGAATGATAAAAGGTTGATAAAATTTTCATAAGAGAAGAAATACAAAGAAAGTCAAATACTGGATCATGATTTATAAAACTTGGAGAGACTCTGTGAACAAAGATAAGACAAGATCTATATCACAATTTCTATAAAGCTACGTTTTATGGAAAATGATAAAAAAAACAATTGGTTCTTGCACAAAGAGAAGCGAATGCAAGGTTTCTTAAAATAGATGTGAAAACAAAGTTCAAACTGATTACAGAGCTTGGTAGTAGAGGGGATAAAAACCAGAGAACTGAGCCAAATAAAAACTGCTGGCCTTCATTAAAGCTTAGTAACTGTAACCCTAGATCGGGAGAACCAGGGACATAAGAATGGTTTTATTCAGGAAAATATAAAAATAATATAAAGTAAATATTATAGAGTAAACAATTTCTCGCTGATTCATTTCAGAGTATAATGAATTTGGAAATAGCACTGCCACCATACTGAAGAAGTGGTCGATATTAACCATAACTTTTTTTCTTTTTAACTCATTATTCTATATGCTAATGAATTTAGAACTGTCAAGAGATTTCTTTCTCAAGACTATAAACTTCCTTATTCTGGACATCGCAACGCACAAAAAAAAGTATAACCAACAGTATGTTTTCCATTTCCTCTGGATACGCAAATTACATTTCCATTTAATATAATTTCTTTGCTAACGGCCGCCTTTACTTATTTTTCCTACCCTTCCAGCCTTCGGTTACCACTAGTTCTGTCCTCGAATTTCATTTACCTCTTTTATTTTCTGAACCGCGGTTTGCTTTCTGTATTTCGTTCTCTACATAAAATCTGGGCAATGTAATTCAGTATTCCCTAATCTTAGTTGATTAAGAAATCTTTTAGCAATCTTTGTTATCTCATCTGGATCTAGTTCAATACCCATTCAGCATGTGATAGCGCTTTGAAATGTCGATGTTTTCACTGAAGGAGAGCGGGTTTATGATAAAAGCCACTTATGACAGGCATGAATTTAAAAGAAGTTTCCGAATACTAGATTTTATTTTTCTGAAGGCTATACCCGTTATTTGACTTTTTTAGGAATAGGTTTCAGGTCAGGTGCGTAAAATACCTAGATCAATAGCATATTCCATAATAGGAGACCGATAAGTTAACTATCCTTTCAAATACAATACCTTATCCATACAGCATTAAACAATGAACAGTACAGAAGAGAGAGACAGAGGCAACCCTTGAGTGAATCCTGAATATGATCACCTACCAAATTACTTCCAGAATTACAGGTATTTTACTGGTCTTCTCAACCATAGCAAATTGGGAGGGTTTTGGGCTGCTGACAGTACTGAAGTACATATTTGCACGTGAACTACCAAAATAATTATATTCAAGAGAGAGAGAGAGAGAGAGAGATTCCTAAAAGCTGCATTAACTACTTTGTAAATGTTTTTCTAGCTGTATAAATTAAACACTGATCCGAATGTTCTGATTATACATATGCATATTTCCAAAATCAAAGGAAAATTATGCTCCTTGAATCCCTCATCCACAAGATTCAAATAATAGTCATGAACTGAAGAGTAGAGAAAAAAAAAATTGAAATTTAAACGAACTCACTGTGAAAGGGAATTTTTGAAATGGAACTGAACGTTCGATACGGTTGCAAAATTGAATTTACGATACACTAGACGTCAACTATCAAGTCAAGGCATGGTTTCATGTTTCATTTGTTGAAAATGTATTTACGTGTCAAACAAAAATCTCCCAAACAGCAACACTGTCTAAAGGCACAAACAAATAAAAATATGAATAATGCAGGTAACCAGGAGGTCTTCTCTTTAGCTAAAAATGTTATTATTATTTATTCAAAGTTGTTATGAGAAGTACTATTTCACTCACATAATCCTTGAGGATCTTTGTTGTCATTATTTCTCTAAAAGAGCGTGGATTTAAAATTTGATATGCTTATTTTCATCTTGTACGGTAACGTCACTAGTTCGTGCCAAGAAGGAGAACAGTATAATAACTGACCACAAAGCAAGTACGACCTGGCAACAGGCATCCTGAGTCAGAAGAACGTTCAACTGCAGGATAAACAATATATTCGAAAGAAATCCATAAAAATTTCGATTATCATCAATACTTTAGTGTTAAGTAAAATAACGTTACTATTCAGCTGGATGGACGATTATAATCACATTTCTTCACCAAAACAAAATTCCATATTACTATTCAATATAAAGCACAGATTAAAAGCAAATATCCTTTAATATCTTTAGAAATTCTGAACATTATGTCATTAGTATATGACAAATGGCACATGATTACCTGTTTGGCTAAGGTTTATATACACTGAACTCTACTGAAAACAAAATTGCATTTTTGTTCGCCTATAATTTATAACACTTCTGTGATACAAACGATTTCTAGTTTATTTATTTTCTTATATCGATGTTCAATCTTTTGATGCAAAGCCATTTCTTAAGGCACGATCACTGTATCATTTTCCAACCTACGCCTTGCACGTTGCATTCTTTTACCTCTGACATAAAGAATCTAAAAAAATAAATAGATAAACTGGTAAGAGAAACTGTTTATAAATGTTCTGGACTTCTGGAGAAACAGACAAATTATGCTTATTTTACATATCATTTTTTCCATAATATCTGTCTCTCTCTCTTTCCATAGCATACATACATACATACATACATACATACATGCATACACACACACACACATATATATATATATATATTTATCTATTTGTGTGAGTGTCTCTTACTTGATCTTTGCTTTCAGTTTAAAATTTGTTGTTCATAAATGTTCTAGTTACAAATTACAGATTTCTCACAGCTTTATCTCCACATACATACATGCATACATTATATATATACATATATACACACATATACATATATATTTATATATATACATATATGTATATGTGCTCGTCCCTCTCTTCCTTACAATGTATATTTTGATTTCAGTGTAAAACTAGATTTGAAATTTTATGGCATTTTAATACCATACATTAAAAAACAACATTAAATCCAAGGATTTAAATCTCGTCAACGTTAAAAAGCAATGGTTAGTTTAATGTGGGGACATTTACTCTTCAGCCAACACTGTCTTGGAAGATGTTAGTTTATAGCCTTCCAAGTAGTTTACGCGAACAGCTCCATGGTGCCCTGTCATTTTCGATAGGTTCAATAAGTTTGATCCTTTTGAGCTTGTCAGCGTGTGATTTTTTTCAAATAGATGTTAATGATTGGGGATGATAAGCTCTATTAAATATTACTATTGTTATGGTTCCCGTTGTATATTTCTTTATTATTTTGTATTTAATTTTCTTTTTAGTCACTAGAAGGTATGACTAATGGTGTATCCTTAAATATGTACGATTTTCAGTCACTAGATGGAGTAACTAATTGTAATTTAAGTATTGTTTGTTTGTTTCATGGTCCTTGGATGACCGAATATTGTTTACTTTGACAATAAAGTTTTCTTTATCCAGTGTGCTTCCTGGATTGGTGATTAACGGTTATTGGATTATTACTTAGATATATAAGTGTTTTGCATACGGTAAGAGATAATTTTTCATCTTTGTTTCGTTACACCAGTGGACTTATTTATTTCTCATTATTTCTTTATAATATTTATATACATACGTGTAGAATATCTATTTTAATTAAAAGTGGTTAAAAAGTTATTTAATATATTTTCCCTTTTAAGTTATAAACTTTAAAATTGAACCTGGTAAAATAGCACTAACTTAAATATCACTAAGAACATTGTTATGATCTATAAAGTGCTACTTGAAATCTAAAAATATTAATATGAATCATAACAAATGGGGGCCTGTCCGGGATATTCTACACGTTGTGTGTGTACAGCAATTTTCCTAATTGCCTCTATTCTCGAATATATGCGTATTTTTTTTAATGTATTGTTCGAGCGAAGTTGTGTGAAACGTAATTGTCTTCATGGTAGTTGACTATTAACGGTTGTTCTGTATTATTGATTTTTTGCGGCCAAAATACTTTAAAGTTAAGTGAAGGGTAAAGTTAATATTTAAATTTTGTTTTGAATAGTAAAGTTTATTGTAATTATGGAGCCCTTTGATTTAAATGAATTTGTTAGTCAACCCTCTGTTGGTTATTTGCGTTCGCATATGATACGTAAAGAGGACTGGTTATCTATTGCACGTAAATATGAATTTGTTCGAGATGTCAAGAAAACGTGGCGTAAATCACAAGTCAAGCATTTTGTAATAAATAAATTGGTTGATAGTGATATATTAACTGAAGAAGCGTTTGATCTTTGTGATGAAATGAGTTCGGTGTTAGAGGTAAAGAGGTTAGAGTTGCAGTATGCCGAGAGAGAAAGAGAAAGATAGGAAAGAAAGGTTAGAGCGTGAAGAACGAGACCGTAAAGAGCGGTTAGAACGGGAAGAGCGTGAATATAAGTTAGTTAGAACAACTTAAAATTAAACGCGAAACTGGAGGTGTAGCTCCGTTAGAAGATAGTAATACTAATGTAATTAAGTATTCAAAGATGATTCCTTCCTTCGACGAAAACTCGCCTGATGAATTTTTTGCTTTATTTGAGAAGTTGGCAGATAGTTTAGAGCTACCTAAGGTAATATGGCCAATTCTTATTCAACCTGCTTTAAAGGGTAAAGGTCGGTCTGCCTTTCTGGCTTTAACATTAGAAGAAGGTAAAGATTATGATTTTATTAAGGAATCTATCTTGCGTGTGTACGAACTCACCCCGGAATATTACCGCTTAAAGTTCCGCAAATATCGTAAATTTGACAACCAGTCGTATGTTGAATATTCCCATAATATTGTGCGTATGCATGATAAATGGTTAAAGTCTGCTGGTGTTTCGAGCATGGATGAATATAGAGAACTAATATTAGTAGAACAATTTATAAGAGGTATACCCATTGATACGCAGAGGTATTTATTTGAGAAAGAAGTAACTACTCTTCAAAGAGCAACTGTATTTGCTGAAAATTTTAGGTTATTAAGACCTCGCAAACCAGGTAACCAATCCAGGAAGACACCAAGTAAGTCACCTCAAAACTCACCACCAACAAGTCCTTATAGATTATCTGTTAAATCTCTTGGCTCTGGTGCTAGTTCAAGTGTAACTTGTTATTCGTGTGGTGAGGTCGGTCATGTGAAAGCTAGATGTCCCAAACTTTCTAGGAAGAATGAAAGAGAGTAAAGGAGAGGAATCTAATTTCTCTTGTTGTGATATAAATGCTGAGTCAGCTGGTGGTGTTGATGGTTTCAAACCATTCTGCTTTGACGGCGTTTTGGTTGCTGGTGATTAACATAGTAAGGGTGGTGTTGTAAAGTTAATGCGGGACACCGGTTCATCGCAGAGATTAGTTGTTAGAGGGGCAGTACCTGGGTTAGAAGACTGTCTTACCAATGATAAAGTAATAGTTAGGAGCATAGGTGGTTTGACTTCTTTGCCTCGGGCTAGAGTGCATTTGGATTGTGGCATATTCAAGGGTGATATCATTGTGGGTATTGTCGAGTCTCTTCCGATTCCTGGCGTAGATGTTCTTGTTGGAAATGATGCTGCAGGTAATCGTGTGGTACCGGACCCAGTGGTATGTGATACTCCTTTGGAAGTCAGCCCTGTTCAGCAGTTGGAGGATGTGGAACGTGATTTGTTTCCTTTTTGTGTAGTTGAACGCAGCAGAGGCCTGCGTGGTATTGTTTTTCTGAATGTGTTCCTAGTATTGATGACCAGTTCAATTCTGTTGAATGTGGTGCTAGGTCTGCAGTTGAGGATGACAAGGTGAGAGATGGAGTATGTTTAGATTTAGGGACAGATTTTGACTACTCTCTCTATAGTTTGTTTAATGAAAATGTTCAACCTGATATTCCTACTGTGGATAGGGAGAATAGTTTTGATACTACGAGTAGGGAATGTTGTAATGAAAAAGTTTGAAATGTATTGACAACATCATGTAATGAAATAGATGTATATAAAATTAATGTCACAGATTTGAAACATGAGCAAATTAACGATGTCTCTTTACAGCCTTTGTTTAAGAATGCATTGACAGAGAAGGAGAGTATGGCAGAATCTAAATGTTACTACTTAAAAGCTGGAGTGCTAATGAGGAAATATAGAGCAAGTACCGCAGTGGCAACTGCCTCTTGGGAAGTTAAACATCAGTTGGTGGTTCCAGCAACTCTGAAAAATGTGATGAGGGTGGCCCATGAAGTCTCTACTACTCATCTTGGGATTAAGAAGACAGCATACAGTATATTGCAATATTTTTATTGGCCTAGCCTTTTGCGTGATGTGAAGGTATTCTGCAATTGTTGCATAACCTGTCAAAAAGTAGGTAAGCCAAACCAAGCACCTAAACCATGTGGGCCCTCAAGTAGTCTGTAATGTTCCTTTTGAAAAAGTTATTATTGACTGCGTTGGACCTCTACCAAAAACAAAAAGACAGCATCAATACATGTTGACTATAATGTGTTCTAGTATTAGATATCCAGATGCTATTCCTTTACGGAATATAACTACTAAGAATCTTATTCCACACCTTGTCAAGTTTTTTACTCAATATGGCATACCTAAAGTGGTTCAAACCGACCGTGGTACCAATTTTACATCTAAGCTTTTTCAGGATGTTATGTTGGCTATGAGGGTTCACCGTTCTATATCTACAGCTTATCATCCGCAAAGCCAGGGGGCGCTCGAGCGATTTCACCAGACGCTTAAGGAGGCTCTGACAAAGTACAGCCATGAACATCAGAAGGAGTGGGATGAGGGACTACCATTTGTGTTGTTCGCCATAAGAAATACTCGGCAAGAAAGTTTGGGATATTCGCCTTCTGAACTACTTTATGGTAGGAGTGTTAGAGGACCCTTAAAGGTTTTATATGACGTCTGGCTTGAAAACCAAGAATCAGGTAAAGACTTGCACCAATATGCTGTTACTCTTAAAAAGCAATTAGATGAGGCTCGAGTATTTGCACATCAGAATCTTTTAAAAGCACAAAAAAGTATGAAGAAAAGGTTTGATGTTAAAACTGTAACAAGAGAATTTAAACCAGGGGATCAAATCTTAATGCTTAATCCCACTAAGAAGTCTTTGGAATGTAGTTTTGAAGGACCCTATACTGTAGTAGAGAGACGCTGCAATAATGTATATGAAATTGAAACTACTGGTAAAAGGAAAGACTGACATCTTGTTCATGTGAATAGACTAAAGCCTTGTGTCAAAGAGCACTAAAGTAAAGCCAACAGTGCTTGCAGTTGTAAACTTTAAAAATGATTCAGTTATTGTTCCAGAGAATGATTTTAAAATTGGTAATGATTCTCACCTCTCCAATTCTGAAGTTTTAATGAATATCTCTGCAAAGTTAATGCATTTAGGTTCTCATCAGGCTAAGGATGTGGAAAGTTTGCTGAAGTCTTTCAGAGATCTGTGTGGAGATGTACCAACCCAAACAAATCTTTTGGAATATACGATCATTTTGGAAGAGGGAACAACGCCATGCAAGCAAGCACCCTATAGAGTATCCCCATACAAGAGGGCCATATTGAGAAAAGAAACTCAGTTTCTACTGGATAACGACTTGGCCGAACGCTGTGACAGTCCTTGGTCTTCGCCGTGCTTATTAGTAGGAAAACCCGATGGATCATTTCGACTCTGCACTGATTATAGACAGGTTAATAAACTGACAGTCACAAATGCATACCCACTGCCTAGAGTGGATGATTTGATTGATCAAGTAAGTTCTTCTAAAGTTGTTACACGTATAGACCTTCTAAAAGGATACTACCAAATTCCTTTATCACCATCTTCAAAACTCATTACTGCATTTGTTACACCCGATGGATTGTTCCAGTATAAGGTTTTACCTTTTGGCTTAAAAAATGCAGGACCAGTATTCCAGAGGGCAATGAATGATCTTCTAGAAGGACTTCCAGGAGTTGCAGTTTACTTAGATGATATTATTATTTTTACAGAGTCATGGTCGGACCACATGAAGTGCCTGAAAGAAGTATTGCTGCGATTGAGGAAAGCTCGATTATCAATAAATCTGAAGAAAAGTGACTTTGGACATGCCAAGATACAGTACCTTGGATACGTGGTGGGAAGCAATGAAGTGGCACCAGTAGATGCCAAGGTGAAGGATATCATTGCCATACGGCCTCCCACCTCTAAAAGAGAAGTTCAACGATTCCTCGGAATGGTTGGCTACTACCGCCGTTTCTGTGAAAATTTTTCAGATATAGTCGCTCCTCTCACTTCTCTTACAAGCAGTAAAAAGAAATTTAATTGGAGTGATGATTGCAAGACTGCCTTTGAACACTCAAAACGCATCCTGGCGTCTTGTCCAGTTTTGCAGGCACCAAATTTTAAGAACCTCTTTTCAATTGAGGTTGATGCCAGCGACTTGGGAACGGGAGCTGTACTGCTACAGGAAGGGACAGATGGAATCTTGCATCCAGTAATGTATGCTTCTCAGAAGCTCAAACCTCATCAACGACCTTATGCGACTGTTGAAAAAGAAGCTTTTGGGTTATTGGTTGCATTGGAGAAATTTGCAGCTTATCTCCATTGTTCTCCATTTACTATCAATGTCTACACGGACCATCAGCCTCTAACGTTTTTACAGAGAATGAGGACGAAAAATCATAGACTCATGAGATGGTGGCTGATGTTACAAGAATATGATCTTCAAATACATCATATTAAAGGAAGAGAATGTATGTGCAGACATGTTATCACGGAATCCTGTATGATGGAGATTGTTTAAATAGTCTTTTTTTTTTTTTCCCAGTCTTCAAGATGGTGATGAAGACTTTTTGTGGGGGAATATGTTATGGTTCCCGTTTTATATTTCTTTATTATGTATTTAATTTTCTTTTTAGTCACTAGAAGGTATGACTAATGGTGTATCCTTAAATATGTATGATTTTCAGTCACTAGATGGAGTAACTAATTGTAATTTAAGTATTGTTTGTTTGTTTCATGGTCCTTGGATGACCGAATATTGTTTACTTAGACAATAAAGTTTTCTTTATCCAGTGTGCTTCCTGGATTGGTGATTAACGGTTATTGGATTATTACTTAGATATATAAGTGTTTTGCATACGGTAAGAGAATTGTTCATCTTTGTTTCGTTACACCAGTGGACTTATTTATTTCTCATTATTTCTTTATAATATTTATATACATACGTGTAGAATATCTATTTTAATTAAAAGTGGTTAAAAAGTTATTTAATATATTTTCCCTTTTAAGTTATAAACTTTAAAATTGAACCTGGTAAAATAGCACTGGTAAAATAGCACTAACTTAAATATCACTAAGAACATTGTTATGATCTATAAAGTGCTACTTGAAATCTAAAAATATTAATATGAATCATAACACTATCATTATTCATAATTCGTGGCACGCCAAGGGTGCACTAAATTTGCCTTGTATGTCTCCACTTTGTATCAGTGTCCTTCTGTGAAATGAAAAAAAAGCCAAGAAAGGATAGAGGATTTATGAAATACAACGAGACATTTGTTGTAAGTATATTGAAAATAATAAATAAATAAGAAAAAAAGTTTGTATACAGAAAATGAGAATAACACGTCCTTTTAACCAAAAGAAGCTTTAAGGGGGGCGGGGTGGACATCAAATCTGACCCCCAAACGTAAATTATTTTCCGAATGAATCACTCAACTGTAGGACATTCGGCCACATCAACCACAAAGGTCAGTTCGCAGTCATGAATAAATTCATGTTTTTACTCTGCTTTTGGCCTAATCTGCCCGTGGCTTCAATGGAGTAGATGGATTTCCGCAACTTACTAGCTATGGCCGATGACGTTATGGGCTGATTTCATATCTGAGTCACTACTGGAAGCGCGCTCACAACAGAAACTCACTCTCTCTCTCTCTCTCTCTCTCTCTCTCTCCAGTCCAGAGAAGACACGCCAGTTGTGGTAAAATTTCTGGGTGATATTTTTTTTGCATAACCTCTTCTTGATATGATTTACTTCACAAAAGGAGCGTTTTCCATTTAGTCTTGACCTCGCATGAGTCCCTAAGTAATTCTATAGTCGTTATTCTAATAAAAGAAACCTTTAGATCTAACAGATTCATGCGCAATCATGCGTACGAATCTGCTGCATATACTTAAGAAGTAATGGACTGTGGCGCATCTGAAATATTATTCTTATATATAGGGATAGACGATATTTATAACATTTTTCATTAGGGTCTTGACAGAGGAATTGTTTTTAGCTTTTTTTATTATTGTTACTAATATACTGGTGCATATTTGTCTACATGCATGCACATTCTAGCACAAAAAGAAAACTTTTTCATTTACACATACATGTACAAATGTACATATACACAACACATAATTAAAAACACATAAATACACATAAGCACATAAAGGTAATCATAAAGACATTCACATACATATACATATATGTACACACAAACATACGCACACATCTATCTATATCTATATATTTATACGTAGATAGATATAGTTAGATAGACAGATAAATAGATAGATAGACGGGTAGCTACACGGCACAAGGCGTTGAGTCGAATACCCATCTCATTTCATTTAGAAAACCTTTCAGAAAGTTAATATATTTTTCATGGTGTTGTATTCAATGTTGTTTTACATTAAGTAACCTTCTAGTTCTGCCATTATCCTATATTTTGTATCTATACTTGGAGTCTCACAGCCCCTCTGCATGGGCAGTGAGATGATGCGACCCCAACAAAAAAAAGGATGCTTAGGAAATTATGAAATCAAGTAAATAGCGTCCTCTAATTTCTTTCGGATATCTTCACCATTATCAAAGAATGACACTACTTGCTTTGCAGGAAATTCAGGAAACGTTCTTTCAATGGCTTTAATTGAAAAAATAATAGTTTTGTTCCAGTACTCCTAATTTCCTACTCTCCTGAAGGTTATTTTGACAAATAATACAATTGTTTCCACTTACTACATTATCTAGATTTTCATTCTCATGTTACAACTTGCATCTCAGAATATCAAAATCGCCATTACCTGTCTTATATTGTCTGATGAAAAAAAATATTAGGCTGAGAACTCGAATCCCTTCATAATAACAAATTCAGGCATGCCAACTGCCGTTTTTGTTTTCCTAAAAAGCATACTTTGCATAGGAAACCTGATTTTGGTGGTTTCTCGAAAAGTGATGAGTTCATTAGCTTTTCTCCCTCATACTCCCAAGCTTTAAAGATTCCCTTTAAACGTCATTCTTCCATGGGGTGTGTTCATCGCTGTTTGCTGGGATGGGTCCCGATCTTTCACTTAGCCAGTTTTCTCTCGTTCGCTTCAGACATGAGCTATATACAGTAGCATCGACCTTCCCACTGACACACACACACACACACACACACACAAAAAGAAAAAGAGAGGTGGCTAGGCTGCTGTTACAAAAGTCAAATATGTCTTTCCCATTCTTTCACTGAAGGGGCCCGGAGAGATCAATAGCAAGCAATCCACTGAGCACATCCTTTTCCCCAACATTTGGCTGGCGGGGAAATTCATTTGGGAAAAAAATAATGTATTTTTGTGTTCGTTGACAAATGGAATTCAATTTTGTACTTTACCGAGTTCTCCTAATGTTGGGAGACTGGGCAATTGGATAGAAACCTGATGGACGCTTCCTCAGAGGAAATGCAGAGGATACTGAAGGTGCATTATTATTATTATTATTATTTTATAAATACCATACTGAAATTTTTGGAAAATTTTATTGAGATAAATACTAGTCTATCTGTCATCAAATACACAGAAACTGAAAAATTCAAGGACAAGTCACATTTTGCAATTCATTCGTTAATATGCCTTACTCTGTGTTACATATTCTGAGAACTAAGCATCCCATGACTATAGTAAGAGGCCCTTTCGGACGATGTTCTGGAATGGGTCATTTGTTTAGCAAAAGAATGTGTTAAATACCATTTTTCGATAACTTAGTTTCTAGCTAAAAATTGTATACAGTTAAATATTTATCGCTCTTATTAAACTGATTTGAGACATTTTCCAGGATTTCTCATGCTCAATTTTTTAAAATTGAGTGTTATGAAAAATCGACAGATTTAACCACCAGAATATACGAAACATTTAACGTTAAGTCAACCTTTCAAGCCTTCCAAGTTTATAACAACAGTCAACGTGATATGAAAAAGATTACAGAGCTTCTTGTTTAGTTATTTAATAACACTGGTTAATTTCTGATACTAATACTTTGAGCCGTCTTCGCGTCCGAGTTGGAGTTTCTTTGTTCAAAATCCGATGGGTCAAGCTGCCTAATCCAGGTTGGATGAGAATAAAAGAAAATGAGAAAAAGGAATGGGGCCTAACTCCGAAGGAAAAGATGGAATATTTCAAGACTCGGTAGACGGACGACAGGAAAAATTCTAAAGCCAGCAGAAGCGGGAAATAAACAATTCGAGAAACCAGTAATCTGTGGATTAGTTTTCAAAGACTAGTAACTTTTGAATTCTCAAAGCTTCGTTTACTTTGTTTTACCATTGCCCTCATAATAGGTAAAATAGCTCTGATTTAGATTCTTGACACTTACAAGACTTCAGAAGAGAAAACGAGCCCTAAACACAAGCAAACACTTATCGTATTAACATCCTGAAGATGATGATTAAAAATGGGATGTTAATTCAAGAACAAATTAGGATCTAGTATCTCCTGAATTCTGATTTCGAAATTTATTAGTCAATACGCATAAATGATCAAACTACCTTGTTACATTCACATTACTTTTGGTGCATATGAATATAACCTTTATTTTCCATTCCGAGAACAAAATGCAGCAGCCACGGGTTGCTTTATGTTGCATATCTATGTTCAAATGATTTACGGCTACTGAATATTGTCGGAGTCGGGTGTGGCAGTGACGTCATTCACGATAGGTTGCAATCATTCACTGATTCAACGTATACGCAATATGCGAAAGAAATCTTAGACTCGCTGCAAATTGTGACAGAATTTTTGTCGTTCTAAGAATAAATACAATGTTTTAGACAAGGGTATTTTTAAATGAAATTCGTTCCTCACCATTACCATTAATGAAATTTCAAGTCGGTCCGACTGTTAGTGACCACAGCTTCTACAAAGAATAAATAATGCGAATCTGTAGGAAGTTGAAATGACAATAGGATGGAAACAAATGCCGAAATAATCGTGAGTACTGTGTAGGTTAACCAGACAAATCTTTTTACCAAAGCACCTAATCGCCTGATGTATGTCTGTGTAATAACTGCATGTATGTTATTACAGAAACAAAGTATATATATATATATATATATATATATATATATATATATATATGAGTGTATCTATGTATGTAAAACTGAAATATGGAACGTGATGAATATATAAATAAAGGCAAAATCCACTAAAGACGGCGAAACAATGGAGTGGTGCTGGACCTTTCGACTTACCGTCCTTTGCTTAGCAGACTAAGTAAAGGACAGAAAATCGAAAGGCCCAGCATCACTTCATTGTTTTACTTTCCTTCGTGGATTTTGCCATCATATATATATATATATATATATATATATATATATATATATATATATATAGAGAGAGAGAGAGAGAGAGAGAGACGAGAGAGAGAGAGAGAGAGAGAGAGAGAAAGCTTCTATTTTACTGTTTATCAGACTCAATCTTATATGTAGCCATAAAATATTTGGAAGTTATAATACTTGAAAGATGAACGTATACTGCATAATGTAAAAGGGAATATTGTTAAACTTTGTCTGTCATCACAGAACTTGTGAATAATGTCGTAAGATTAAATTTATTTAATATAAAATGGTAAACAGAAGTTACAAACAATAATTTATGAAATGTTATTTGGAGCGTTTAAAATAATAAAATTACATCTCGTAATGAGGCATTCTTAATCCAGCGAAAGCTCAAGACTTCCTTCTCCAGTGGCCCAGGGAAATGAAATTATCATATCAAATGAGTCAAGTAAGATATAAAAGAATATTGCACTCAGGTCACCAAGTCCAGCGCGGCACGTGGATCCAATTAAGAGTTCGCTGGATGTGGACGAGAACAATGAAGACGCATAAGGGATTCGAAACCAGGGAGTAGGGAAGAGCATGAAATCCAAATACTGGCTATGAGGTTTGTATTTACCGAAGAGCAAGTGAAAATATTTCTCGAACAACAGAATACTGTAAGTTACGAATAAATGCCTAGAACCGCAAAAATTTATAAATCGACTACGCATACTGCCAGGTCACTGGAATGAACAGAAAATCTGTACTATCTCACGACGACAAAAGATGTAATAATATGAATATAAAATGTAGTCACAATTTTAGTGTTATGAAATAACGATAAGGTTAAAACTTGATAAAAATAGTACATGATGCAGTTACAAGTTCTCTCATGTTAACAATTTATCAGAATAAACTTTACACTTAATTATCGCAGCTCATTTCAGACGCGTTTCGGTCTTAACTGACTCACACAAATGAAGGATAACAGTAACCTGCAATGAAGGACAGCCATGAATCATGCAATGAAAAATGAAAAGCCTATGACACGGAGCACAAATTCTTAGAATCTTAGAGCGTGGCTGAAGCATTGTACATGTGAAAATATATAAATATAAAGCAATAAAAATAAACTAACAAACAAACCAACTAACTGACTTCAAGTGGATCAATAAAAATTTTTGTGACTTTAAAGGTCAATAGGAAGAGCAAAATAATTCCCAAAACTAGCCAAGTCCTGAGAGAAGCAATTGAATGCTGAAGATAAAATGTTTTCACCTCAGAAAGATGAAATCCTCACCTTAATAACCAAAGATATTAGAATATGATTCTAATGTTCGAAGAAATGTAAAAAACAGCTTTAGATACAAATACTCAACTCACACGAGAACCATAGTACACATTATTAAACGACCTCTTCACAGCCACTTAATAAAGAACAGCAGCAAACAGTTACCGTGAAAGATGAATAAACAAAATGCCAGTCTTTTGCTTTTTTTGTCTATTTAGGTAAAAGGCCTTTGGGGTCATCAAAAGAGCAGCTGGGGTTCCCCATTGTGCACTTGTTTTTTTGTTTTCCAAACAAATTTCCTTCCTTATTTTTAGACTGTTCTATCCCATGAATAAACAACAAAAGTAGAAATGATAACTATGCATGGTATTTGTAGTCCTGAATAAGTCTCAAAAGATCAATTCAACCACTGCAATCTCGCGCGGTGTCTTCTTTATGGCTTAGACACAAATATTGGATAACACCACACCAACGCACTTCGGTAAACATCAATATATGATATTACTATTCCCAACCTTTTCCTTATGAATTTCAGGATGATTCCCGTATATATAATGAATTATACAATTAAGACGCATGACAAGCTTGTACAACAAAATCAATTGACAAGGAACATGACCTGATTACTAACCTATTACAGATCGTTTTCGTTTCTAAACTCATTGGTCACTGGAAATTCATACTCTCAACTAATGGAGAGAAAACCAGCACAGAATCATCTTAAAAAAACGAAGGTATCCATTATTAACAAACGCGCAACATCAGAATCATTTATTGACAGTGCTGGCCATGTCTCTGCATTTCTCTTGCCTACATTTCTCGTTCAGCTACCACCTCCACCAGCACCATGCCAGCTTATGCCTCCAGGGCACCAGCGTCATTTATTCATAACGCTTCCAAGATACGTCAGGCATAGATATACCGATCATCTGTCCGTGGGCTGTGTTTTCTTCTCCTTGAACCTGAATCTGCGGGTATTTTTCATTTGAACACTGTTTACATCGCTCTTCAAAAACATATATTAGACTGAATGCCATTTTTACTCTCTTCCAAGACTTTGAGAATTAGGGGAAGACGATAAGTACTTCAATGAGGCTCCCAGGAAATGTCAAAATAAAATATTTGGAATAAACATGTTACGCATGACTTGTCTTCATCGAGCATCTTGAACATTATGTATCTGTAGATTAGTTTTGTGAAGCGCATTCAAGAGTGCCAGTGCTCTATGCGGCAAGAATACCAACTTGATAGTAATCAACAAGAAAAAATTCTAAGAAATGAGACGGGATCTCATGCAGCCAGTTAACTCAGAAGTGCCAAATCTCGGAGGAAGCTTCAATGGTTTAAACTATTCTAAGTTCAGATATTAAGCCCATAAGAGTATCTGCCAAACCTTTCAAGGGGGATGACCAGGATGTGTTCTAAAATGAAAAATATGAGTACTGGATTCAAACATAAAACAAAACACATCGCAGTTGATGTTAGCCTAAAATATAACCCATTCACAGACATTCAATGTAACAGCTGTTGCAAAATTATAACACTAATGGAAAAAGCAGGAATCGTAGGCTGAAAAATGTAAGCCATACTAAGCCATTCCGTAAAAGAGCATGGCTGAATGCGAAAGCACCGGAAAAAACTGTAGCGGTTTTAAATAAAACAATGATTACAAGGGATTACTTATGGGTGTTGTGGAGGACTAAAAATAATTCCTCCTGTTCGCGGCCCTTCGTTGCAATTGCCATTTCACAAGGAAGCCTCTTCGGGAGGTTGGGTCGCAGACGGTTGATCTTAGACGGCTATCAATTATCGTGGCCAATGTAACATCGTAAAAACTGAATGAACCTGCTTGTCTGCTTAAGAAGAGGAAATAGGAAGGTCTATTGGAGAATTCATGTTCCGATAAAGTAAGATTCCATAGTTCCCTTTTGGTCTTCCTAGGAAACCATACTCTCCTTCCTTTGTCCGTACAAGACATCAGAAATCTACAAAACAACATTTAATCCAATGACTTTTCTAATAATCCTCGTAAGAGCCTTTCTGGTGCGAGATCAATACCTACGACTTTTCGAATTGCTTTATGTCTCGTAGATAGAAGGCCATTGTGCTATAAACATCTACGTCTTTTGTGGAATATTAAAACTGGAGGAATTTTGGCACAGCTCCACAGATAAAACCGTGCATGAATGTTGACAATCCAAGAGTCAGCCATGTAGCTTAATCCATAATATAATTTCGCTTACGGAATGTGCAATTCCTAACATTCTTCTGTGCTCTCTGAAGCTTTTAACCTCGCGATAGCAAAATTTGATTTAACCCATTATGTCCGTCTTGGTCTCGTCACCGTAAATGGTGATTTGAACACATACATCCACGTACAGGCCTGGTAAGTTATACCCTATCAATATAAACGTGTGCCAATCTTTAACCCCCCATCATTACGAACACACCATTTGGTAA
This sequence comes from Macrobrachium nipponense, assembly GCF_015104395.2. NCBI lineage: Eukaryota > Metazoa > Arthropoda > Malacostraca > Decapoda > Palaemonidae > Macrobrachium > Macrobrachium nipponense. Next base: position 61,149,529 of record NC_087212.1, on the reverse strand, counting down.
ATATTTCATGTGCATGTGACCAAATATCAAAGCGGGTGGCTCATCGATCCGAATTGGGTGTGGGCGGTGGCTGATGGTCCAGTTGAAACGGTGTATCCCTTGCAGGGAATGAGCAAGCATGAATGAATAAGTACGCTCACACACACACACATATACACACACACATATATCTATATAGAATATATATATATATATATATATATATATATATATATATTTATATATATATATATATATATATATATATATATATATATATATATATATATATATATGTGTGTGTGTGTGTGTGTTGTCATCTCCACACACATGCATGCATACACAACACACACACACATACATATACACACATATATATATATATATATAGATACATATAATATATATATGATATTTAGATATATATATATACTTTATATACATAATATAATTTACATTAACAAAAAGGACAAAGAAAAATTATCAGTATTTTGGAGGTTCACATTTCCTTGATACTGTTTGTCACTTACTTCAGAAAGATCTCTCTCTCTCCTGTTCTATTATAAACTCGCAGTGATGAACTTACAAGGTCGACTCACACGACTCATCTCTTAGTTCAACTCTGCATCTCTGTTATTTTTGGCTTCAAGATTTACAAATCTAGGCGGTGTTCATTATCTCTGACAGATCTCCATTATCACCGACTCTACTTGGACACGAAATCTTAAGAGAAGTGTTGGCGAGAACTTGTGTATGAATAATAATAAAAAAAAAAGTGTATGCACTCGAACATGCCAAGACTTTTTAGTCAGTAATGTAGGTCAGGAGGATGTTCTCACTGTAAACTCATTCACTATTCATACTCACCTTTCGTGAAGTTGAATCAAGAAAGAGAAGTAGTCAGACCGCGCGCGCATCTGGAAACATGAATGTCGTCCCAGAGAGAGAGAGAGAGAGAGAAGAGAGAGAGAGAGAGAGAGAGAGAGAGAGAGAGAGAGTGAGTGTGTGTGTTTTAAATAATGAAATAAAAAAAGAAAAGTTGTACAATTACGTTTTAACGATATAGATTGAGATCATTTTGTGACATGTTTTAAAATATCATTTACTACCTGGCATGAGAAAATTGATTACATATTCTTAGTTTTCTAATTACTTTCAAAAGGGCAACGGACTAAGTTTACAAATGTTAAGATCAGTGTTTTCCTCCTTTAATAGCAAACCTATGTAAGTCAGTTAGATATTTCTCATTTTTGGTAGTTCATGTCCATTAGTAGGGCTACGCTTGCCTGTCCTGACTTTTCAATCGTGAGTCCCAATACGTAGGTCTACTACAACCATCTATCAGCAGCTGTATGTGGGCATCCCAGAAGTCAATGGCCTTGAACCTTTCTTGTCCTCAACTGGAATATCATAGCCACGCCCCCTTCAGGGAAAGTCAACCAATTCTCACAGAGCTCCGCCCCGTCCGTCTCTGCGATTGGCTGGAAGCCCGTGGGATCAATATGGCGCCGGTCGACGGCCTCCTTTCCCTTTCTGAAGGAGAGGTTGCAGAAATTTCACCTCCACACGGCAGGTATCGATCGGGTTGGATCTCCATCTTTCGTCCCTTTTTTGCTTTTCTTCGGCTTTTCCAAAGAAGTATTTTGGGAATTCCCTTGAGGAGAGCGTTTCCTCCAGTTCTCTGACTAACCCCCAAAATTCTCCCCCGCCCTCTCTCTCCCCCTTTTTTCTCCCTAGTTCTTTCCTTTTCTTCTCATGGGTTTGAAAAGGATGAGTGTGGTGAATTGATAGCGGCAGAGCTTGGGGCGTGTTTACCCTTGGTAGCTGCCTGACTGCGTTGGAGTGAATGGCAGGTGTGCGACGTGTCCGTAACGATTCTTGCCGGCCGAGAACGGGGTGAGCTGAGCACGCCGGTGTGCGTTGGCGGCACACCTGTACTTAAAGTTGTGTTTGAGGCCCGCTAGGTGGCAGCGTTATCGTGAGAGGTTGTCGATTGGCGGGCAAAGCAGGCGCGGGCCGTACGAGGTGGATCAAGACTTCCAGGAGGGGAACCTACGCACCTCCTCCACCCAGGAATCCAGGTCAGCGAGAGAGCCTATTCAGGCGGCCCTGCGTTGGCTGGAACGATACCAAAAGGGCTTCAACCTCTTTCCAAAAGTGAGAAGAGTGAACGTGGAGGGACGACCCCAGTGACAACAAAATATCGTCGGTGTCAGTGATCACAGAGAAGGATTCCGCCAAGAGGAGGTCGCTTGGCTGGTAGCGCCATTGATTCCAGGATCTAGAGCCCATAAAGACCAAAACCCGTCATGGTCGCTTTGGTGTTCCAGCTGAACGCATCCTTCCTGTAAATTCTTTCCCCATTTAACCTGATAAATGTTAACTTTAGTGCCAGTGCTGTGTTGTGTCAAGGTAAATGTGTGGATTAGGTTTTAAATTAAAGAACACCCCTTCGAAAAAGACTTCTCTGCGTTGGGGTGACTGCTGTGGCATTCCGGCAGGTTCCAGCCACTACCGACGGGAGGTGATATGACTATCCCTCCCTGACCCACGCTGCTGCCGCTGCTGCTGCTGCTGCCTCTGCTGCTGTTGCTGCCCCAGCACCCTACTCCTCCCTCTGTCGCTGCTCGTCGTCGCTACGCAATCTTCGTAAAAGGGGGTTGGCGTTGTGATTCCTCTACTTCTGCAGTTTGTTTAGGTACTCTTAACTCTCAAAGCTCTTCTGTCACTTTCAAAAGGACAGCAAGAAAAATTCTCTCCCCTATTGCTGCTCGATACGCTAAAGCAAAAGACCTTTCGGATGCCCTTCCTGTATTGCTAAACTCTTCTTCTTCTTTATATTTGAAGCTGAAATAGAACTGAGCCAAACAAATAACCGCAACCTCTTGCTCTTTGTTTTAATAAAGGAAAGGTCTTCCAAAACATAACCATTTGACTACAAAAACAAAAACGAAACAAAAATAATTTTGAGGTGAACAGAAAATACAAGTAAACTTTTTGAAAAGAATATTGTTATTTTTATTAAAGAGAAGACTATTTTCATTCACTGAAGTTTTGTAAAAGCTTTCAGAAGATTATTTTTTTGAGGAAAGAGATCCCTTAACGCCTATTTTGCTAAGCAAGTCTCTTCGGGCCTTGACTTCCACAGGTGAGTATCATTCTTACATACCTTACTACACTTTATTAACAATTGCAACTATTGTCGTGATGCCAAACCACACATTTATTGTATGTTCTATTACACAAATTCATAACTTTTAGTATCTCAAAAGGATTTCATTGTTCCAACGCAATTATTATTTAATACATTTAATGTTCTCACTTTAAATTCATTCATAAACCAGTGAAATGAGTATAATTACCTATTGTACAATACCTCATATTATATCAGAATATCATTCATTATAATGTTGTAATCAATAACTGAGTGATTCAACTGAAGTTCCTGACCACTTCAGACGTGAGAGTCGGTGATTTTGTCTCAAGTGTAGAAGTGTTAGGCAATTTAAGTTGAAATACAATATAATATACAAAAAAAAAAAAAATGTTCTAGTATGAATAATTATCATATATTTGTAGATTCAGTAAGGATGAATAATGTCACCATACTCACTCACATTTCCTTTACCGATGCATCAAGGAGTTGAGCAACTGTATACTAACTAATAAACGTAACCGGTGTCTGCACGAAACCTCATAGGTTGCTGTTACCTTCTTAAGGAACGCCGATCTTTTTTTTTTCATTATTTCAAGAATGGGTAAATACAGTTAGATGTGGTGAATATTTCACAGATGCCAAAAGGGGCATGTTCTTCATTTTACTAACCTCATAAAGAGATAGGAAAGGAAATTAAAATTACTATTAATCTACATACCGTACCTACAAACATACCACGGATGTTTATTTGAATGTTGAGATATTAGGTAATCATTATTAACGAAAATCATGCACTGAGAGCAAACGGTTTTTGGTTCAGAATGCATTTTTCTATTCATATCTGTTCTAAATTATTCATTTGAGAAGTCGTCTACATGATAGTCTCATCATTCAGAGCTGCAAAGTATTGAAAGAGGGAGAATTCTAAGGCTGTTAGAGAGAGAGAGAGAGAGAGAGAGAGAGAGAGAGAGAGAGAGAGGAGAGAGAGAGAGAGAGAGAGAGAGAGAGAGAGAGGACCTTTTAACTGAAAAAGAAAAACGAGGTGCCTCTGACATTTTTTTAGGTAAATCCTCCCCCAAGGATTTCACAATCTTGTACCCATCAACTTTGAAATACAACAGCTTGAATCCCCAGCACTGGAAATACTTGGGTGCACTGTCCATGCAATACCGTTTACTACCACAATGGTAGCATTCAATTTTCACTACATGACCTTACTCTCCGTTATGGAAATGTACAGGAAAAAGAAAAGATGGAAGTTCTTGTTATAAATTGGTTACAAAAATGTGGCATAGCATAAAAAGAACTGAAAGGATACGAGACTGGATATGTGGAGATCCGTAAAAGTAGTATGAAGGTTAGCACCGACCAAAGGATTGAGTAAACTGTTTTGAGATGATTGTGGGACCCATATCAGTATAAATAGTGTATAAATATACAGTGTTGTTTGGAAAGAAGAGAGGACGTTGATAGAACTGGTCAGATGGCATGAAAGAGGTATTGGAAAGAGAGGATCTCAATATATATTTTATACTGTATATATATGTATATGTGTATATATATATATATATATATATATATATATATATATATATATATATATATATACATATATACACACAAACACGCACCCATATGTGTATATATATATATTATATATATATATATATATATATATATATATACACATATATAAACATAGGATCAAATGATCATAAAACGTCTGCCCTCACAGGCAATGTGCTGTCACTGCCACAGTCATGCTTTAAGTGCTGAAACGTGGATGAACCCACTGTGAAATAAAACCTCCACGACATTAGTAGCTTCATATATCCACCAAAGAGGGCCCATTAGCAGAGCGTTACATCCGTTTACAGACGCTGCTGTTCAGTGATGCCTTGCACATTTCTATTATACAACTTTATGTGAGCCTTCCTTTCCAACACCTTATCAAAAAATATAGGTAGATCCCTCTAGGTCTTCCCCTACTCCTTCCACCAATAATTATGAATCATCTCCTTTTACCGACCTATAATAGTCCACTCTTTCCGGATGACTTAACCACATCAAAATACACTGATTCATCTTTTTACCTACACTAACCTTTTTGAAACATTTCTCATAATATCAATTTTTCCTACACTGCATACATTACAGTTCATCTCAGAAGCTTCAAAGCTTTTTTCATTCGCTTTCATTTTCTACACGTCACTTCCATAAATGAAACATGGCTTATCTATCCATAAAGACGTTACCACATTGGCTTACTCAGATTATTCAAGTCTCTTCCTAATCATTTGCACACTTCTCTACCTTTCCTGCTTAAAGGGTTCAGCGACTCTCCTCTTCTTTCATCCTACCATCCATTATCTTTTATGTTAACTCCAAATAGTTATAGGAATCAACCTCCTCTCTTTTCCAGCGCCTATGTTAACATTCATTAGTTCATGTTCCTGATTTCCATTCACCTCATAACCTAACTCTTCCTCACATTCGCTCTCAACTTTTTCTTCTTGCAAGAACTTCCAAATTCTTTTGCTAGTTTCTTATGTTTCTCTTCATTATCCCCAATCAGCACTGTATCATCTGCAAGCATAATCTATTCCACTCCACTCACGACTCATTTTCTCATAACTCAACACATGCAATTAATATCCGTTCTCTATCTTTTCACATCACTGTATCATGAAAAGATAATGAACAGTTATGGATAGGAGCAAAATGACTTAAACTTAACAATTTTCTGATACCTACTGGGTCTCTATTGACCAAAGCATATTATTACGTTTCTGGTAGTTACTACCTCAACTGGAAGATCATCACCATGTGCTATATTGACAAAGAGGAAAAGATTTAACATAGATAGGCCATAAACAGTGGTGATATTTTACTTGAGTTGTTGACTGGGGTTTGTAAAATATGTCTAGACGAGGGGATTGGTCTGGAAGGTATACACGAGAGGAATAAATGTTACACTGGAGGTGACTGTATGGAGTTTGAAAGATTTTGGAAGATCAAGAAGTGGATTGCAAGGTTTTGTAAGAAAAAGAAGTGGAGAGTAGGGGAGACCGGGGCTAGTTGGCACACTTTTTACAATTTTGGTTATTGCGAATATAAAACAAACATTTTTGCAAAATTCTTACCACCATTGAAAAATATTAACATTCGTCTTTATCATACAACAAAATAATTGTTGTTTGCTTTCAACATAAGGTAACAATAAGCTTTAGAAAAAATAACTTTTTCGTGCCAACTTGCCCTGTACGGAGTAAGTTGGCACACATGGGATAAGTTGACACATTGATAATTAAAAGAAAATTACTATATTCCATTTAAATCAAATAACAAATATACCCTCTGAATTTCCAAAATACAAAATATAAAGCATTAGTATTACTTCAGATCATCATCTAGTTGTAATTGTGGCAGGCGTCAAATAAATCCTCGTCAGTAGTCTTCATGCTCCCACATGTTACATGCCCTGCACTGGACCCACACTTCTCCTGGCTTACCAAACACAGGCTGTCTGCAGCTGAGCTTTCTTCTGAATCAACAGGAGCCGTTCTTAAACTCTGTATTACGCTGATGACTGATCTGAAGCCCATGTGTCTTTTCGGACATCTCTCAATCCGTTACATAACCACCCGTGAAATCAAAATCTTGAAATAGTCTGTATTCACAGGTGAAATTCCATCAATCCTAAACCCATTGAAAACATCAGATTAAGTGACAGCTAGAGGTAAAGCCGAGGAACCTTTACCAGGAATGTCACAGATGGGCATTCTTGATCCTGGATAACCTGTCATCCACGAATCATATGCCTTGTTAACACATTTCTTCAGAGGTCTATAAACACTAAAATCCAGGGGCTGTAACTTATGACAGCAATGTGGAGGAAATGATAGGGCACTAACCTCATTATCCTTCCAAAAATCCAGAATCGAAACGTAAATTATATGAATAAACACGCTTACTATTATGATCAAATAACGTGTGCCAACTTGCCCCATCCCTACCATTTGGTACGAAAACACCAGTCCACACCAAGAAGCCTTGAATTTTTATTTTTAATGGTATAGAATCTTTAAACCATAAGGAAAACTATGCTATAATTGAAAAATAATCTTAATGAATGTATAGATGTTATAGCGAATAACAGAAAGATAAAAATATTTACTTACTACCATCAAAATCAAAATTTGTCTCATAAATTCGAGCTCCTACGTTCTATCTCTATAGAATTTTGCTGGTAATTGAGGAACCACGAGGCAATTACACTGTACATGTATTAGAGTCATCTATTGGTAAACTTAAAAGTTATTTTGAGTGTGCCAACTTACCCCTGTAGTCAACTAGCCCCGGCCCTAAATGTGAGTAAGAAGGAAACAAGCAAGACGAAAACAGTTGAATTGTACTGGCTTTTGAGAGTAAATGCTGGTAGGGTGTGAGGAGAGGTGTGTCCAGGGTAGGTGAAACAAGGAAGGTAACAGTGTGCATGCAAAATATTGGGATTGACCTGATGTGTTTATAGCACCCAAGGAGAAATATGAACAATGACTATTGAGGAAAATTTCCTTAGGGGAAGTACGTGTTGCTGTTACCTGTGAATTAAATGAACAGACTGCTGAGATGAACTGTGCATAGTTCATGTGTAAGAACTGCAAGGGGAAGAAAATTGGATATGTAAAAGTAGTAATCTTAGATAAGGATGATATATTGGTGAAATGACTCTATAATTCCAAAGTGTTGCAAATGAAGCACACAATACAAGGAGTGAAATAGCTACTGAAAAGCAAGCACAAGAGTGCGTGGAAGATGGAGGTGAATACTAATGAGCAAGAGCTTTGACATACTGTTGTTAAGCATCCCATGTAGTGATGGTAATGTGGACGCATCCTAGGGGGTGCTCACTAATTAAAAGAGTTGCTATCACTCAGGATACACGACCTATTAAAGGCCATATTATGCTGTTTCCCTGAAATAAAGACACTCTTGGTCATTTCCGTAAAATGAAAGTGTCTTAGATTATTTCGTTAAAAATGTAAGTAACCTGTGTGTTGTTTATATACAGTAAGTGAACCATACGTTTTCTAAATTAAACTGCAAGTAGATTATGTACTTTTTCCTACAGTGTAGATAGCCACCGACTGGTTTCCTGAAATGCAAGTAACCTATAAGTTATTTCTTTAAAACGCAAGTAGTTCAAGGTTCATCTTCCAAAAATGCATAAAACCAAGAGCTTTTCCCAAAATGATGATAACCCACCATCTTCTTATCCATCATTAGCAGGTTAACAGTAGTTTGTGCCCAGTGATACTTGTAATCTTGGAATGTTTCTCTAAAATGCAGGTATCCTTATCTCTTCCCTTGAAATGCAAGCAATACAGATATTGTGTACCTGGATTATATGTTACTGTTTTTCTACAAATCCGGGCAGAACTGCAAGTAATTCTTTGGTTTACGCTCCTAAAACCCAATGAATCTTTAATATATTTCTATATATTTTAGATATCTACAGATTATATCACCAGACAGATTTCCATGAAATGAGAATAATATACAGTATAATTCCAGAAAATACTGCAACAAATGGTTCATGTTCATGACAAGAGAATAAACCTCTGTTTGTTTCCATACAAGAAAAAATGCTTCAATATTTTCCTGAAAATGGAGGCAATTCAATGTAAACGCCTCCAATATGAAGGCAACCTGGAGTTCATTCATGATGTGAACATAATTTGAAGGAAAACTGATTTATTTCTTCAAATGATTTGCCCTCAAGGATTATTTCCTATAATAAGGGTAACTTCGAGGTGTATCTCTCAGGAAGGAAGGTAACTAAAGAGGGTAACAAATGTATTGTTCCTACAAAATTCAAGTAGCTCGTAATTTGCCTACTAAACGGGATTCCTGTTTTTTATTCCTTAAATAAATTCAGGTTATCTCTTGTTTTCCTGAAATTTAACCTAATTTGTTTCTCCTGAAATGAAGGTAAATGCAGAGGATGTTATATCCTTCAAACAGCACAACATCACAGATCTGCTATAAGACAAGTCGCATAATATCACATGAACATACCGTATCCAATCGTATGTATAGCTCTAGAAATAATATTTCTTAATACAAGAATGAAGAAACCACTATTCTGGTTTTGTTGTACCTTGATGACGAGAGTATCTCTCCAGATGGTGATCACACACCCATGATCTCCAACACTGGGAGGTGCTAGACCCTCTGGAGAATGGTTGCACAGTTTTAAGCGTGAAGTCCATTTAGAGCGCAGAAGCTATCTGGTTGTGGATTCACCATGCTCACTGGACTTTTACTAATTTTCGTGGATTTTAAAATTTCGTGCCATAGTATCAAAATGATTGATTTCGATAAAGACAGACCTGAATCCTGGTCTTGTAACTCACCCGAATGTAAAAGAAATTTAATGTAATTTATTTAAATAGTTTGAAATCTAGAGACAGATTTTCAAAATCACGGATCACAGTCTGGCTTGATATTTCAATTAGAAATTCTTGTTTCAAGAAGTAGATTCGACAGTCCCTTATTCGATGGTTCAACAAGCCTATACCTTTAATTTACCGATGCAGAATTGCACTTGCACAGAGTATGGACGGTCACCGTAAAACAAGGAATTCTCTCGTATATTTCAAAAGCATTAGCAATGACTGCGCCACCAAACATAGCTAAACACTTTTCACAGTGCCTTCTACAGTGGGCTATTGTGCAGGTTTCTGATGTCTATTGTTTGAGGAGGTGTTATTGTTTCAGATCCCAGTTTCCTCTTGTAGCTTCAAATGCTAGGCACGGAGACTGTCTCAGATCAAAGGTTACTTATTAGCAAGGGAGATTTTCACCCGGAATTCTGCTGATACTGTGATTATCTTCACTTAATAAGCGAGCCTACTCTTCTAATATTTCTGGCTTGGATGTCTTAATTAAATCGGCAACGTGTAATGTGGCCCATTGCTCCATGACAACTTGTAAACATTTGGTAATATCCAGGTTCTCTATATAATATATATATATATATATATATATATATATGTATATAAATTATATTATTAATCACACACACAACACACATAAATTATATTAGTAATAAACACACACACACACACACACTATACACACACACACACACAACACACACACACACATATTTATATATATATATATATATATATATATTATATAATATATATATATTATATATATATATACATACCATTTATAAGGTCAATCTGTGCACATCTATGCGATGGAAATCTCAGTAAATCAGAACAACTGATTCTCAGGACCACTACTAAAAAGAAGAGAAAAAAAAGTGTGGCTAATCTTGTGACAACTATAAAAATTAGAGCATGACTGAACTGCCATTTAGATATCTGAAATTAGTTATAACACTTACCCCATAATAAATGAAATTAAACATTATCACAAATTTTAGTTCATTCTGTTCCAAGGGACACTGTCAAAATTCGGACCAATGATCAATCTTGGTTGAGCAATTCATGGAGATGGGTGTGTCATGATAACAAGAGACTAGATGCAAGATGACAATGAAACTGCCCTTAGATGAACTACTCTCATTTTACTGAGTCACAGTGAAGCAAAATGATTGGTTTTACTTTCCGAGATGATTATTTTAGAATCCTAAAGCCCTAAATGTATATCTATGATCACTTCCTTATTAGCCAATGTTGAAACACTCGTATTGTCAGGAAAGTGCAGAACTGCTTCTTAATCCTTCTGGAGGCACAGCTCTTGATTTGTGTTTCTCATTTTGATGTCCTGCTGCTTATCATCACATTTGCTCCTCATTCAAAAGCACTTGTGGTGGAGAAGTTGAGGAGCTTTTCCCTTCTTGAGGGTCCAGTCTCCTACACTTCGTACATTTTATCATTCTCTTTAAATAGTGTTTATACAAGCCAATTTCCATCTTCCATTGGTCTTTCAATCTGCTGGAAATTAATCTGAAAGCCTTCGCACTTATCATAAGTAACTTGAACTAAACGCTTGTTTCATAATTGTCAATATACGTACTGAAGACAAGTATGTGTGATGCTTTTTCTTGTTTATCCATTTACATTCCAGAAAACGATGGCAATAGATAGGTCTAGAATAGATAAAATTGATTTCAGTATTGCCTTCATCTTGGATAGGTACATGGCGTATGAAAGGTTTCATAATTTAAGCGTTGGAATCTGTTTTTTTTTTATTGTTTTAAAAAAACCAGCAGCAGTCTTTTTTTTCAGTAGCCCTAAAACTGCTAAAATTGGTGCTTCACAGGGTATTATGTTGGAACCTTTGCTGTTTTTAGTCATTAATGGTAACATCGTTGCTGGCCGAAAACAAGTTCGTACAATTATGTGACATGATGCAGCATCTTTGTAGTTTTTCGCTGGCCCTGTTGTCAAGTGAAGTGGCTGCGAGATATGAGGCTGAATTTAAGCAAAACCGAAACTCGATTCAATAACTGGCTTCATACAATGTTCCAACTCCTCGTCCTGCTGTGTACAGGTAATACTGTATTTACCCATTATGATTACTTAAAAATATGAAGCGCTTAAAAAACATGTTATATTTTCAGAAAACCTTCTACTCGAACATAAATGCTGATGAAATTTACGTTACATTTTTCTAACCTTTAATCAAACACTATAAGAATATTTTTTCACGTTTTCCTCATTACTATTAAGAAAATATCCTACTTGGCTATCTCCTTTAAACGTTACTTCACTCAAGAAAAACAATTATCACCGAAGTTAGCACCCATGCCTCTAAAATTGGTGGGGGTAAATCACGGGTATCGACATGAAGCCAAGGTTTCACTGTGTTATAGCTCAGTACCAGAGATCTTTCATTCCTTTTACTGCAAAACTTTGTAAAGGATATCCTATTTATCTTACTTTTTACAGAATAGTTTTATGCTCTTCAATCACGCATATTTTCATTTGTTTAATATCTATTTGCCTTTTAATTCGAATTATTGCAATACCACATCTGATTTCATTAAAACCTTATCATTATATCCCTAATAAATTGAATTCTGCATACAAATCGTCAAAAGCCAGAATAATTCCAAAGATTTGCCACCCACTTCTTACCAATAATAAAACTGAATTCTTGCTAAATATGGGAATTAGAATGAACGGAATTTAGGATTTAGCAAAGTATGACTTATGTAACTCATGAAATGAAGGTTGTCCCTCCCTCCACTTACACGAAATGGAACTGCCAAGTGAGTGAAGAGATGCTGTTACTCCCTTTCCATGCACACCACGCTTCAAAAGAGAATGGGTTGGTGAGCAGTCTTGATTTTCTATTCTTTTACAGAAACAGAGTGGTAAAGTCATCAAAATAAGAGTAGAAAATGATAATTTTCAACATCTTGAATGAATATAAATGTTTGTGCACGTTGAAATTTGAGGAATATAGATCTTATAACATGCAAAGGTATGATTCTTGTATTCCACATAGTTCCCTTTCTAATTTACCAAGCCATGAAGCCATGTATCAGTACGTAACAAACTTCTCTTTTTAATAATGAAATGACGTAAAATGGTACGGTTACTAAATTTGTGGCGAGACACATCTGGAGATGTGTTAACATCTGCCCTTTTTCCAGGAAACAAATAAAATAAGCATATTCTCCTTTCTAAAATGATAATGCTATGATGGTAAGACCAAACCATCTAATTATCTAATTCAAGACATGTTCGCAATATCGCATAATTACTCTTTTATGCTCATCCAAAATTACATGAGCGTCGATCGAACGTCCATGAGACTCTTGTGAGAGTTCGGCTTTTGACCAGGAATTTGGGACTGATTTCCCAAATAATCAATCTGAGTGGCTTGAAATTTTAATGTATCTGACATTCAACCATAAAAACGAACGAAGATGAAATACGCGAGTTTATAAGGAGATGAAATTAACTTACGGCCAACAAAACTACAATGAAAATAATGCACGGCATAAAGTCAGCGCTTAAAATTATACAAAAGGCTATTTCTTATTTAACATCAAGAATCTGAAGTTGCATTTACCTTTTAATAAGAAATACATTGTAAATATAAATAAAAGAAAATTCACAAGTCTACGTTTAAGCGAAGCTCAACCCGAAATCACTACGTATAAGGGCCAGAGAAAAAAGAAATTCCAAAAACCAAACACCTTACCCAATTCACGCCTCGGTAAATTTAAGTTTGCATAAAGTAAATTCCGGAAGTTTCCTTGGAATTTCTTGGGAGATTCAATGGGGCGTAAAACTTGGAGAAAAGTGTTTCTTTTTTGGCAGAGTCTACTCTTTGGGAAACTTGACCTTTCAAACCTGGATTTCCCTTGAGATTAAACAGAAATCACGCGTTTCTAACATACAGCCTAGTAACAACTAAAAATACAAGGGACGTGTTCTAATGATAAATACTTGAAAGTTGGGCGATTTTTATGATTCTCTTAAAATGAGATTGATTAAAAAGATGACGACGTACTAAGGCCCGGGAAAAACACTGTATACTGCTGTGGAAGTCAAATTGACGTTGTGTTTACTACCAAATCTCGATTTATTACTCACAAACATAATTATGAAAAATAATATCTTTTATCTTTTAGTTAAAGGAGGATTAGCTAAGAGCTTGAAACTGCATATCACCCTTTGCCAAATATTCTTGTTTGGTAATTGCCGTGCAATAAATCTATAAGAGGCATTAAATGCATCCCACAAAAAATGAACAAAAGAAAAGCCTTCAAACCCTGTCCTCAGCGACTTCGCACACAAAACGGTACGGGACAGGCTAAAAAACCAAGAGAAAATGCAAAAAGGCTCACCATGTTCAAGCGCATGAGACCTCTGGGAGTAGAAGAAAACCTGGTTAAAACCCCGAAACAAAAGTCGCCTTTCCTCAGCATCGTGATCTGTTGGAAAGCCAGAGCCCAACGCCTCCCTTTTACAGAGAAGGAAAAAACAGTTGGCGGAATTTCATTCCCTCTGGCACTTAGTCCTTTGAAAGGTATAATTGAACCTTATCGTATGGCATTCACAAAATAAAAATCCTTCACATGACAGGACATTTGTCAATTCTCTGCTTAGCAGATACTTTCAGTGAACATTTGATTGCTGTTCGAGACAGAAAAGAGAGTAGAATTTGAAAGCCTTCAGAAACATTTCAAGAAGCCGTCCACTCGAACAGCACTATTGAAAAAGAAAGACACGCGTTCGACTAATATAATTACCTACAAAAATGAGGAAATATACGCTATTCTTTCATTTTGAGGGAGATAGAGAGAGAGAGAGAGAGAGAGAGAGAGAGAGAGAGAGAGAGAGAGAGAGAACTGAATGGGAAATTCAAGAATGTCACTTTATTCGAGGGGGAGAGAGAGAAGAAAAGAGGAGAGAGAGAGAGAGAGAGAACTGAATGGGAAATTCAAGAATGTTACTTTATGAAGAGAGAGAGAGAGAGAGAGAGAGAGAGAGAGAGAGAGAGAAATTAGGTGTATAAAATTGCCTACAAAAATAAGGAAATATTTGCTACTGTTTTATTCATTTTAAGAGAGAGAAAGGAGGGGTGGGGTTTAGATATTCACAAAGAATTGAGCAAGGAAATTGAGTGGTATCTTAGTAAGTAAGAGAGAGAGAGCGTGCATGTTTAAAATTAGGTTCACTCAAGGCAAGTCATTCTCCTCTAATCCGTGGGATAACTCCAAGTTTGCATGTAAACTGTTCAGTGATGAGTCGAATAGGCAGCAGTCATAAACATGCAACCCAACTAACCATTTTGCTGGTTAGATTGCTGGAACACCTCTGACATGACAGTAACATCTGCATCAGACGGTTTATTCTAGATCAATTAGAAAAACCGTTAAGCAATATTAAATATATATATTCTAGATCAATTAGGAAAACCGTTAAGCAATTATAAATATATATATGTATATATATATAACATACATACATATATACATATATATATATGTGTGTGTAAATGTCCCTATCTCGACTTAGACTATGTAATCAGCAAACATCAGTCATTCCACAAGACCCATTTCTTTATAATTAAACTCTGCACCTACATCTAACGTGCTTTCTCTGAAGTCTCACAGATATTAAACAGACATTCTATTGTTCCAGACCTAGCTTTACACAAAACCATGTAATCTCCTATATACATATTCTAAGAAACACTTCAAGTCTATCACAAAGGCTATAAACTGCTTCTACCCAATCTACTCAATACTTACATCTCCAACTTCATTTACATTCAATTGGTTACAGTTCTATCAATAGCTCGTTTTTACGCATATGTACACCACATACAGCTTCAGTCATCAATCTAAACCTCCATAACTGTTTCATAACTGTTTCTACACATCTTCTCCCTTATGCACCCTTCCACTTATACTTCCTTACCAATCCTTCTTTCATCTGTCTTACTTTGGCAATTAAAATTCTACAATTCACCTTTCGTGTGAGTAATATTATGCCTTGTAATTCTTATAGTCTCTCCTATCACCTTTTACTCTCAAAACTTTAATTATAATCACTCTTATTTATTCCCTATGAACTTTATTTCTTATAACGAACATACTTTATAAAACCCGGTCAGGACCCAATCACTAACACAATATCTCGCTTTTTATCCCACCAACTTCCTGTGTCTTTCCATTCATCAGCCTCTTCACTGCCCTCCTTACATTATCAAGTCACTTCTACAAGCATTCAGAAACCTTCACATTCCCCCTGCACTCTTGCATCATTCAGCTCTGCTTCGCATTTATCCTTCAAACTAATAAAATCTTACCCTCCATCAAGTGCTTACTCATATTCACTCCTTGACTTACATTTTATGCATTCTTTTTCGTCCCATTTGTTTCTTGGCTGCCTCTTCAATAACTATACATGATTCTCTTCTGTCATACAATTTCACCGAAAATAATCTCTCTCTTTTCTTTTTCACCTTAAACCTCCCATTTTCTTATCCTGCACCTTCTCTCACTACCTTTCCTACCCTCCTAGAACCACAAACAAGCCCTACTGAATCTCTAACAAATATATATAAGTATAATATATATATATATATATATATATATATATATATATATATATATATATGTGTGTGTGTGTGTGTGTGTGTGTTTGTGTGTGAGTAGGCTATGTACTATAAATATATGTGTATGGAAATAGGTATTTTCTTAACAAATTAATGGAACTTTCCTTTAAACTTTGGGATTTTTCCGCCTCATATTGAAAATCTCCTTTATACAAGAAGCTTATCTTAACAAAATTACACAGAAGCATGAAAATCCTTTTCCAGAAAATATCAATAACTGTCGCTGTGAACCTGAACAGAAAGAAAAACCAGTTTGATTATAATGTTTCAGCATATGTAATTTTCTTCAACAAAGGTTTGTGAATTTTCTTGATATCTCCATTGACATTTCGGCATTAAAGAAAGTAAGCAAAATGCAACATATTGAGAGCCACATTAACATCGCATGAACGCCATCGTCCATTATAACCTGGAGGGCCCCAAGATGTGGTTATTTTCTCCTTTTTATTGGACTGCCTCCCAATCTGGTCGATACATAACTTCAGCAGTGGCCATGGGATCTCCCACTCGTAAATATAAACAATCTGACATCCATGTTATTTGGGGCACACTACTTCCCACTCAAGGTCAGGCATCTATTGCTTCATAACCTGGCCATTGCGTCAATCCTTATGTATCTTTTTTTTTTTTTTTTTTTTTTTTAACTCAGGATTCCTTTTCTTGGAGGAAATTTTCATTAATCAATGTCTCGTTTGGTTTGAACACAGATATTTAAAAAATATATTTTTTTTTGCCAAGGACCATTACATAATTTCCAAAAAACTCAATACTAAGCCTTATGACATGCCATCAGGAAACATGCCGGTCGCAAGAGCAATCATTATAAAATGCTCGTGAATTTCATCACCTAACTTTCTTTACAGCTTCTAAAAGCAGTTATGTTCTGCAATTTAGGAAGGCGTAAGACTTTACTATTATTCCTTTGAATTTTATTTGCAACATCAATTGACATTAAGTTTGTAAAGAATAATGCGAATGGAACACTTTGTAAGGGTGTATAAGATTAATTTCAAATGTCATATGGTTTCTTGTTTAGCCGAGACATTTAAAAATTGCATGGAACTGGTTAACATTGCATTATTATACAATTCCTCGAGATTTTCAGACGATCAGTCTCCTGATTTGCTGTTTTTTCACTTAATTATTAAATCTTACTTAAGTGTTCCTTTCGAAAACATGCATTTTTTCAGCATATTCCTAAGAGTATATACTAATCCTTTTAACTAAATTCCTATTGCTTTGCATTTTACTCGCCAAAGTACTCAGAATTCAAATCTGTTTCCTTAAATACATCGAGTACTACTCAATCTGAATCACCAGTAAGGCCACTAGAAAACAAAATCTACTTAGACCCTCTTTCCTATCTTAGTGAAGTTTTATCATTACCTGTGAGAGACTTAAGAGAATCATTTGTTATCACTCTTAATGTCATGAAAATACCTGACAGAACCTATTAAGCAAACTTCTTGAAACTTGTGTAGCTTCCTGTCTAGTTACTTTATATCTGCTACAGAGAAAACAAATATTTATTCTCTTTCCCATCCATAATGGCACACCTTAGTGGTTGTCCCACACTTCTTTAATGCTGTTAATACTTCTTATTTACTTCGGGCCTGGTTTAGAAAAAGGCATTATGCTTTATAAATAAGGAACATTTACGTATAAAACCTATAAAAAGTATTTTGATAAACACCAGACTCAATTTAGTTTTACAAGTGGAAAAGTGGGCGTTTTCCATGACCTTTACAACCTGATGAATCAAAAAGTTAATTATCAAGCAAACAACGATACATTAAACTCGGAATGTAAAATAAGACTATCAAAAGCTTGTTTAAGAAACGAACACCTCTCTTCCTCTTGCTCACTTTCAAGCCTTGCATAGAGAGGGGTGTTATGTTGCCCTACCGATAGGTTTGCTTATAAATTTGTTCAGCTGACTTACTGACGAGATAATTTAATCCGGTCAATTTTCATCTCTGTTATTATGGTTAACAGTGAAAGATGTTCAAGTTAGATATACCGCCTTTCCGGAAGATTCCATTATTTTTACTTCCAACGAACCCCATTCGCTAGTAACATTTAGCATTCCATGAAATCAAAACTCACACACCCTACTTTCAAAGTCGCAAAACTGGAGATTCCTACTCACTTGAATTAAAAAGAATACATTTTTTTTCTTTCTTTCTCTTTTACCAAAGCTACCCATTAAACACAAAAATCTGCTCATGAAGAGCACAAAACTGATCGACAAAGAGAGACACAAGGAGAGAGAGAGAGAGAGAGAGAGAGAGAGAGAGAGAGAGAGAGAGAGAGAGAGCAGCAAAGCCAAGTAAAAGATCAAAAGTCTCATGCTGATGAAAGTTTCATTATGTCAGTGGAATTCGCAAGGCCATATTCACCCACAACTTAACGCCATTAAGTCTCGAGTACGCTCCCGTCAATCTAACTCGTCCTGGCACTATTATTCTGAAATGGAATATAATCTGGTGGTTTGGTTGTATTTGGTCATTTACTCTCTCTCTCTCTCTCTCTCTCTCTCTCTCTCTCTCTGTGTGTGTGTGTGTGTGTGTGTGTGTGTGTGTGTGTGTGTTGGTCATATCAGCGACGTTTAGCAACAATGAAGTATGGTCAGTAACTGGAAGTCAGACGTTATCGCCCATAAACTATTTGAACATCTAGGGCAGGCCAAGGGATTGCAACCTCAATCCAGAATAAGCGCAAAGAAAATTGACAAGCCGCCCCCCAACACCTCTTACAAGTGGATAGGACTGGATATTATATATATATATATATATATATATATATATATATATAGTATATGTAATATATATATATATATAGTATATATATATATATATATATATATATATATATATATTTATGTAAATACACCTATGTATACACGATACACACACACACATATATATGTATATGTATGTATGTGTATATATATAGATATATATATATATATATAATATATATATATATATATATATATATATTATATATATATATATATATATATATACATAGCCTTATGAAGCTATTGCGAAATCTTAACTTGATGAGAAATGCTATTCCCGAGCCCAAGGAAAACATTACATTTCGAAAGAAAGTTACAAGCAATGTTTAAATCCATTTAAATTTAGGGTTAACAAACGCATTCACAGTGTTGATTACTGAAGAGATGGAGACTAATTCATTTGTCGCTTATTCGTTTACCTATTCGCAGTTGTCGACTATACAACTGGCAAACCTGTAACTCTTTTCCTCGACTATATTGAAACGTCTACTTCTGTCTACATTATGTGCATGCTTTTCAAGTCAGGGTATTAATTTCATTTAGAGTTTCATATTTTTTAAATTCATTCATGCTTTAATAGTCTATTTCAATCTCAAATTCAATTTCATTTTTTGTTCAATCTGATCTCATTTGTTTTATTTTATCCCTTTATCCTCTTACTGTATCTTCAATGACTCCTAAAGCATTTATCGTTAATTTCAGCTTCATGTACAGGACATGCATCAAAAGAACGCGAAATGAAAAGTTCTCCCTAGAGTGACAATCTCATTTAATATATTTGTGAATGTAATGTATGCATGCATATATATATATATATATATATATATATATATATATATATATATATATATATATATATATATATATTCCTCATGAAGCCGTTGCACCTAAAGAAGGTGGTTCTAAGGAAAAACTACACAACGATAACTGCGGCATTCTTACGTTACCTGCTGAATCGTGGATGCACATAAAACTGAAGCATAGTCGCTTCTGACGCATACACGGAAAGTTCTTGTTGATCGGAATTAGAAATTTCTTAGGAAAGCAAGAGTAATGAACCATTACATTCATAAAAAAGAACGACCTTGCGTGCGAATCAAGTAGTGTTAAAAATTCACATCCATGAATTGATTTCGTGTATTTATTTATAGCCTGTCTTACTTACTTTTGAATACTTAAATAACGCCCACTCCTGAATGGAACGTAAAGTTTATTCCTACTTGCTTTAAATACTGGCGTTTTTGAAGTGAGTTTTACTTATTTTATGACTTACACAGTAATCATTAGAGACCAAACATTGTTGGGTCACACAGATGAACACACATGATGGAATAAAAACAATTTAGATCAACCATATTCGACCTGACGCTCAACTATTTTAAACTGAATCCAAGTGACAACTCTGATTTTATTGATTCTAATTTTGCAATTTTGGATTTCTATTTATTTTCTATTCAAACATTTCCCTCATATTTCAATAATCAATCATACACAACAGATAAGTTACTGGAAATATAAAAGCCTTCCTAATATATGCATTTCAGTGGCTTAGAAAGAACATTTTTCTATAACAAGTTGTTATGAATCCGTTTTGATAATTAAATTAAAGTTCAAGGAGTAAACCTAAAAAAATTATTCCAAAATCATCCTATGCGTCTCTTGACATACCCAGTGATTCCAGTTTGAGCTAAAATAGAAAGGATGGTACGATCAGGATCAATAAGAGAGAGAGAGAGAGAGAGAGAGAGAGAGAGAGAGAGAGAGAGAGAGAGAGAGAGCTTGAAGTTCTTGTTGACCTAGGAGGTTAAATTGACATCTTTCGGAATCTAGATATTCTACAGAATGAGGCTTGAAAAGCGAAACTGTTTTTCGGAAATGCATTTACTGTACATTTCCTCTATCTGTAAATGGCAGATGAGACAATGCTTCGGAAATACAGAAAATATTTATTTCAAAAACTTATTGGATTACGAGTAGGAAAACGTAATTATTAAAATGAATATAAAATCTTGCCCACGCAACCATTTTTCTCCTTTTCACTTCCCATATTTAGGATGTGCATCCATCCTCTCGAGGAAAGCCTGAACATCCTCGGCTAAACTATGAAATCCTGAACCGTCGTGAGCCGTTATTATTCTCTGCAAGCCATGACTAGTTCAACAGGATATTTGATTATTCAACATTAGTGGACGAAATTACCAGCAAACTCGCACTGAATAAACAACGAGGCAAGACCATGCATTAGTTACAGCTTAAAGACACGCGCCTGAATTCAGTGGCAAACAAGATTAAACGCACTCTGTATGTGCAAAGCATTTGGTGCAAAGCGGGACATTCATACAAGGGAAACATTCCCCGCATAACCTAATGACTCCACATATTCCTTACGCTCAGCTGAACTTGAATTCGATTTGTCTATATAAATCACATTATTCATGGGCCCTGCAAAGGTTTTCACATCCCGCATGCAAATAATGCAATGTAGTTAGTTTTTTTTCCAAGGCATTAATTCCCTAAAAGGTAGTAAGGCTGATGAATGAAAAGTCTGTAACCACTGAATTTTGTTTTTAGATATGTTAATTTAATATGTTAATTTAATAATTAAAGCAATACAAGGCGAATCATGTAAAAATGCATTACAATATACAAGATTACTCTAATACTGTATACCATCTACTGTATCATCACAAAAATAATAGACTATCTCGTATGTTTTTCTTTTGATTATTGTTTTGAGATGAAAGTATTTTTTACTTCTCAGGCGGCAGCGTAACACGCACAAGACCATTAAATCTCATTGTTAGTGTTGTTATTAGTTCTATTTCTATTTTCTTTTTTGTCTTCTTTCCTCATTTTTCAGACAGAGGAGCATCAAATATCGTCTTCCCTCAGGTTCAAAGAGAGAGAGAGAGAGAAGAGAGAGAAAGAGAGAGAGAGAGAGATTGAGAGAGAGAGAGAGAGAGAGAGAGAGAGAGAGAGAGAGAGAGAGACTATGATCCTGGAGTTCCGTAAAGAACATTTTTCTTTGACACTTGAAACTAAACAAGTCCTGCAGTAGTAAAAGATGGAATAAGTCGCATATCTTACCTATTGTAGTCAAATACAAATATATGCTTAAAGAAAGGGTGATAAATATCCCACAAAAATCGTTCAGTTTACAATATACTATATATATATATGTGGATAATCTATATATATATATATATATATATATATATATATATATATATATATATATATATATATATATATGTAGATATATAGATATATATATACATATATAGATATATATATATATATATATATATATATATAGATATATATATATATATATATATATATATATGTATATATACATATATATAAATATATAGATATCTATATCATATATATATATATATATTATATATATATAGATATATATATATATATATATATATATAATATATGTATATATATATATACATATATTTATATATATATATATATATATATCTATATAATATATATATATATGATATATATATATCTATATATATATATTATACTATATATATATATATATGTATATATACATACATATAACTATATATATCTATATATATATATATATATATATATATATACTATATATATAGATATATATTATCGTATGTTCAGACTTCAACAGCTGAATGGTCATGTCCGAAAACTACGATTTATTTCTACCATTGAGCTGGCAAACGGTATCCCAAGGCAGACTAGTTCTTGGCTGCATAGGTTGTGAAACCGACTGGGATACGATGCCAGACGAGCCTTTCTTTTGGGCATGCGGCAACCACATACATCAGGCCAGTTTGGATATGCTGAGAACTGTAAACGTGGCAATAAGAATCGGCATAACATGAGAATGTTTCTTTAGTAGTTGATATGGTTTGGGATAGAGATGCGATAGATAGATGAGCGCCAATCGAAGGATTATAGAGCATTCCCTTAGAGGCAATGTCCCATCAATGGCAGATTGGCCTCTCCTTAAACCTATGACAACAACACTTCCACCTCTTTCGGAGGTCGTGGAAGGAAAATCTTTTTGTATAGCCACTGTCTTATATGTCTCATTGGTTGAACATGCACAACCACCAGTGAAGCTACTTAACACGGTAAAATTTTATAGCATGCTCAATAAATCTTGAAATTTGAATATGGCTAAAATTCTATTATTTTATGAAGCTACTGCAACCCTCTCAAGAAATGGTTAATCTATTATTCTAGGTAAAACTATGAAACAGGTTGGAAAAAACACGATACTAGAAGCTCAGTGACCTATCAAGGAAAGAAAGCCAGTATGAGAGAGAAATAACAAAGATAAACTAACACCATTTATAATAAATAAAAACAAAGTAGATGAATTGTATCAAATAAGACAAATACCAAAGAAAAATAAGAAGGACATATAACAAATAAACTATGAAGTGAGACCCATGTAAGCCTGTTCTACATAAAAAGCATATGTAACAATTTTGAGCTTATGAAATTTCATTAATTCAACTGCAGGATTGGGAACTCCATTCCATAATTAGACTTAAATGGAATCAAGATTCTAGAAAACTGTGGTACTGAGTCTCACAAATAAAAGGCAAGACTGTACAAATGATCTCATACAAAGTATGCAAAAGAAGATAAACCTCGATAAAATACATATATAACATATATAAAAGTAACAGAGGTTAATATTAAGAAAAGAGGTAAGAAATATAACAGAACTCAAGATTTTTTCTAACAAATTAAGATATAAGTGATCTGCAGACCAAAGAGGGAACATTCAAATATGGCAGAACAAAAGAATAAATCAATTTCCTCACAATAAACAGGCCTCCAAAGAACCGTAAAAATATGTCTCAGTAATCCGATTTTTAGTGTCATTGTAAAAGCGTTAAATTGGACTTTTTCTCAAATGTTAAATTATAATCAATAATTTTAAATGGGTTGCATGCAGAAAAAGAAACACTCAATGAAAAGATCGGGGTATGGGCGAGGAGTGATCCCGTGTCGTTAACCTACTAATAATCAAATTTAGAGTTTTGTTAGGGCTTTACATCTTGATATCAATGCAAAAAAGTAGCATCATCTTCATAGACACTTGCTTGCGGTGCTTAAATATTTTTTTTCTCTCCCAACTTAATGGTGAAATGCACCACAATTCTTGATTAATCCTTTCAGTGATATGCAGCTCTGAAATGCAAAATTTTGTGTAAATACCTCAGTTCATTAAATTTTACTACCGGAAAATAAAACTTAAGTCTATCCTACATTTTTATGAGAGAGAGAGAGAGAGAGAGAGAGAGAGAGAGAGAGAGAGAGAGAGAGAGGAGAGAGATCACAGCAACATAATCAGGTAGAAAAGTACACCTGTCTGTAACCCTACTGCGATTTCCACTCACGTCCAGACTCCATTCTATTAACTGCTTAATTGCTCTATGGAGAGAGAACTTGATGACTTCGTAAATGGCCAATCTTTTTCTAATGTCTCTAATTAGGGATTCATTCTATTCCAGATATTTCAATGGTCTTAAGACGTTGGATGTCTGTGTTCGTGCAGGTCAGTTCAGTTTTCATAAGCATAAACAATAATGTGCAAGCGTGCAGATCACACGTATATGTAGATAGTTTAATAATAATAATAATAATAATAATAATAATAATAATAATAATAATAATAATAATAATAATAATAATCATAATAATAATAATAATAATAATAATAATAATAATAATAATAATAATAATAATAACAATAATAATAATAATAATAATAATGTGCAAGCGTGAGGATCACATGTATATAATTAGAAAAATTATATGAAAATACGAAGTAGAGATTTAATCACTACTAAAACCAATGACAAACGCGATGAGTAAATAAAAAAGAATGAATATAGGCAAACAAAAGAAAAAAAACGCAATAATAGAGTGCATGGAAATGGGAAGCTATAAATCCTCTTCTCTTTAATAACCGAAGCCAATCTAATATATGCTATATGCTATTATTATCTTCACCTTTTGAAAGTTCTTGGGGCGATTATGTGCAATAGAAACGAGGATATAATTCAATAAAACAAGTCCTTTTCCAGGAAACATGTACGATACAAAGAACTATCATTATAGTGCATAAGGTGTAGACGTTTATCAAGAGCCAGCTAAAAGGACCACTTTCCTTTTTAAGCTTCAACAAAAATAATGATGACAGCCCCAGCTAAGACAACATGAAGTTGTGAGTAAATGAAAGTATTCATAAACAGAACTCCTAAAGATCTTATGATCAATATTTGGGGTTGATCGAACGAGAAAGAGAATGATGAACACCCACATGCCCAAGAGAGATATAAAACATTTAAGACATTTCATTGCTCCCAAGAAAGATGGAACAGTTCTCAGGCAGATAGTAAAGATCTCTAGCAGAACAATCATGGCTTCAAGACTTTCTTTAAGCTTTAAATGAAAGCTGGTAACCATTCAAATTTTTTCCAATTGTCACATATATTCTGTCGGACATTGTCTTCTAAGAAAACGTCTTCTAAGAAAATATGTTTTTATTTCCACTTAGTATAAAGTTTCGAAAAAATAAATGAAATGAAATTAAAGACGAGAACACAACACTGTCCAAACAATTTAGCTTCGAGAACATGTAAAACTATAAAAATGCTTTAACCCCTTCTTGTCTCACAACACCATCTAATGAATTTCTTATTGTACCTCCAATACATCAAACATACTAGAGTTACTCCTTCACAATTTACTTAACAAGTAAATTTAACGAGTAATAAAGAGCCAAAAGAGTCCATTTCCATAGCTACCAAACTTTGGATCAACAAAAGAAATAAAAAAACTATGACACAAGTAAAACCAACAGTGACCACCATAGCTCCTACTATTATGACAATGAAAGGGGTAACATGACAGCTGGCAAGAAGATATTACATTGAAAGTTATGCACTTGACAGACGTATAAAAAGTTTAAATGATTCGCCAAAAAATGAATATACATTATAATCTTACATTATTTTGCGCTTATTTCAGTATGATTTAATGAATATTCTTCATGAATTATTTCTGGCCATTTCACAACACAGTACTTAGAAAAATATTTGATTTACCAATAAATATCGACATACTGCTCTCTCTCTCGTTTTACAATTAGTGACATACCAGTACAAGGTATGGTGGTAGGGTAGGTTTTGTATATGAAATTTTAATGATTTGAGAGAGAGAGAGAGAGAGAGAGAGAGAGAGAGAGAGAGAGAGAGAGAGAGAGAGAGAGAGAGAACAAATAAGATATAAACAGCTCCCTAGTGATATTAAAAGTAATGAGATGGTATCATAAAACTAAAACTGAAAGCAACTCATAATGGCATATTTTTCAAGCAAAAGAGTTCATGCATTACAGACCATAACAAAGGACCTAATTTCGCGAACAGAATCTGCTTGTGGCTTCACTTCTTACTAGAACGAAAATCAGAGATAGCGATTATCACAAGACTGAATTAAAGGTAGGGAATATTCTATCAGGAAGGTATAATGCCTCAATCTGAAGTGTTTTGTATCATTGTCCTCAACCATTTTTTTTTCGATGTTGACTTTCAGTGACTTCATTTTAATTGATGTCATCTATCCAAATGCTACCAGAAAGTCATCTTTCCAAACGCTACCTTTTAATATGCTCATTTTAACTGCTTTTCAGTAACTGTTTTCCTGATTTCGTATCAGTCTTCAGACAAATACGTAAAATAATGAAACTGTATATATCTGATTCAATAAAAGAGATGAAGGCTGTAAAGATTTTAAGAGGAACCGGCAAGTGTTAATGCGACCCTACTCTAGAAATGGGCGGTTTAATGTCAAGTTTCAAAAATGTTCCTGTTTGGGAAAAGTGCCCCGACTCCCAAAGGAAGGAAGCGCTGGAGATCCACGTAACAGAAATTGCATTAAGAGTAAAGGGTTCTAACAGGGTGTAACGGAGGACACGGGACCCTAGTGCTTCTCTTTTAAGAGAAGCGCCCATACTACGGAGGGGCATTTATACAATTTGTTCGTAGAATAAAATATATTGGTCATTAAAAGGATTTACCTTAGCGCGATGAAGGGATTGCCTTTTGAAATGAGAAACATTACAGCATTCGGAAGTAAACTCTTGGTAATAAAAGAAATCAAGTTAAAATAAGAGGTTTATACGGTCTTTAAGTCTCTTAACATCCTCTGCAGTGGTGCTATAACTAAAAAAAAGCCTGCTGCACTCTATCTATTACCTACGAAACAAACATTTCATTGTTATCATCTCCTTTCACTGAAGTAAAACCAAGTATATTATCACTCACCGAAGGCCAAGAACACGAATGAACGCATGAATAACACAAAATATCAACTCAGAGCTGAAGTTTATGAAAAATGAAAATATTTTTTTTAAAGAACGTAATTGTCTACAGGTCGGTAATATTCACTTCAAAGACTGATCACAAAGCATGAACCAACTTCGCTTTGTTACAGTTTCCAGTCCTCTTAAAACCCTGAACAATACAGCAGCATTACCAATTTCCTGCTGCACAAAGGTCTCGCTGCTCTCACGTTTTGCTTCACCGTCTACTACAGGACTGACTGTCTTATATTGTCATATATAACAAAATAATGACCCATTGACCCACGGCCAAGCAACCGCTCACCTCATGCCCTGTCTGTTTCTTTACCATACAATTCCAACTGCATATTGTGTCTATTAGAACCCCCCACACAATATATATATATATATATATATATATATATAATATTATATATATTTTTTTTTTTTTATTCAAATAAACCTGACTTTTACCAAAAGAAATCTTCGTGTTATACACACACACACACACACACACACACACACACACATATATCATATATATATATATATATATAATATATATATATATATATATATATACATATATATATATCCTTCATACCTTCTGTTTCCCAAGTAGAGTGCATAATCATTAAAAGAAGCGTTACATTAACCAATGTTTATATACTCTTTAGCGAAGTAATTTACGTAATTTCAACATCCTACGCTTTTGAAATCAAGCTATGTTCTCATGTTCATTTCTAGAATTATGATGTTCATTTAGCACATCATGTATTATTTATATTTATTTATGATTATCAATAAAAATAGTTGATATATGACTTATTTATTCTTTATTATTTTAAAGATCTTAGTGTTTTCGTTATCAGCACGGAAACTGGTATTATTAAAATAACATTAAAGAATTTTTTCCTAGTGTACATCCATCAACAGAGGAGTGCAATTTGATAAGTTGAAAGCATTGTCATTCTACATCCAAGTCAAATATTTGATACACCAGTATAACGTTCTGTACTTAACCAAACAAAACAAAAAAAAGGTAGAAGGAAGACTAAACCGATAGAGTTAACAGTGTACCTGAATTATGTTATTTTCCCATTGATATTAAATCTATTTACCATATGACTATGAAGTAATAATGTTGATTCCCGAGATGAACAACCAAATTCACGAAAAGCATTGTTGGTCAAAAACATATAATTCATCTAATCAAATATACTAAAGAAATTAACATCCAATTAATGTGAGTAAGTTCAGCATGATTGTTATGGTGAATGCATCAGTGAATAGCCCCATAAGGAGGCCTTATTAGTGATGTTATTGTCACTCTTCCAATACAGAGATCATTACTCTGAAGCCTTTGTCGCCCATCACCTACGCAAACTCTGTGGAGACAAGTGTCATGAACTGTACAGTTCCCCTTTAGGCAGCCCAGTCCACGAGGCAAGAGAAGCCGTGAAAGCTAAAAAGAGACGCCACTGTAGATTCTTCTGGGAAAGATTTGGAATATTCCGCAGCCCTCTAACGAGTCCACAAGAGTACCTTCTTTTAATGGGAGACTAATTCTGCGCAGGGCACTGGAGCTGTGCCTTAGCAAACTGGGTAAAAAAT
Source organism: Macrobrachium nipponense (assembly GCF_015104395.2). Taxonomy (NCBI): domain Eukaryota; kingdom Metazoa; phylum Arthropoda; class Malacostraca; order Decapoda; family Palaemonidae; genus Macrobrachium; species Macrobrachium nipponense. Next base: position 61,120,486 of record NC_087212.1, on the reverse strand, counting down.
AGGCTGTTATAATTATAAAAGTCACCTCAGTCTTTCCTTTAAGAAAAAAGCATTGCAACCAGATAGATCATCATGGCTAGGATCAAGCGCAGTTGCGTCGTATATCATCCTAATAATTATTCCATTCTCATCCTCGTGGGACATATTCGTTATCCCCAAGTCAAAGAAAAAAAAAAAAAAAAAATAAATTAAAAACGAATGATTTTGGGTACGGCCCTCGATGTCATTTCCAAGTGACGTCAGTCACATGATCAATGTAAGACACTTGATTACCGGGTCAAGTGGACAGACGTCACTTCGACTAGGAGATCCGATATCTGTTTTTGTTATCTGTATTTCTCCTCTTTCATAGTTCAGTCAAATTTATACCATTTACTTGATGGAAATTTATACATATATACTTGCATCCATCATACCACATTAATCACCTAGTATTTCTCTCTAACAAATCGTGTATACTGAAAAATTTCATCTTTACTGATTCATCCAAGAAAAATTATTGTAACTTTCTCTTTTCCAATTAAAGGCCCAGGTACCAAGTTGCTTCTTTTCTTGCCAGTCTCTTTAAAATCGTTTTCAAAAAGCAATTTACCGTTGTTACCTTGCATGTTTTTCCTTGCATATTCATTCTCGTGTCTGCTCTGTGGAATGTTGCTTATGTAATCACTGATGCATCCTAATTAATAATTGTAATATTTATTATGGACATTCTAAAACGTGTTCTCATTGATTCTATGCCGAAAATTTCTTAAGAACCATTCTTTACTCATTTTCACGGAAAATTCGACGGTGAAGATTACTGATGCTGATTTTCTAAATACTGATAGCAATGGCTGTATTATTCTTAGAGTCTGAATGTTTCACTTTTTTCCTGTTATTCATATAAAATGTTTCATTTTATTCTTCTAAGCTTGCTCAACTTCGAAAAATTACCCTGCGACTAATTATCAGTTACATGAGCACGGTGTTAACAATCTGCATATTAGCAATTCTAAAATGTTTGCTGGTTTTGTTTACTTCATATTATCCTTCCCGTCTAAATTCTGAAAGTTTGCTTTTCTCTGCGTTTTTATTCGTGTGACTTTCCTATAATTTTCCTATCTCTTTCGGGTGATATCTGCGCGTGAAATATTATAATATTATAATAGTTGCACACAGCATTCCTTAAGTTAAAAAAATATTTACATAGCATTATACAGCGAAGGGAGATGCAAAATTATCATTGAAGTCACAAAACACATTTAGCATGCAAATGCACTGGCAAGGGAAAAACCTCCTCCCAAAAAAGATACGCTAAGCTGTAAAAAGTAGGGAATAGGTTCCCATTTCCTGATGGTCTGCATATTTGTTGAAGCTAATGACGTAATCAATATTTATTATGGTGGACAAGGTTAAACCAAGAGAAAGCTTAATTCTAACAAAATGCGATCAATAAGAATTACTGTTGGTTGAAAGACTTAAGCTTCGTTTGTCAGCCAACTGTCTTCAATTGGACTGTTAATGAGTTTCACTTAACAGGAATTTGAAGTGAGACTTTAATATAAAGCGTAATCTGGCACACTCATTTACGATAGGAAAGAGAAATAAGCTCAGAATAAAATGATTAATAATTAACTTCGTATGCAACGGCACACCGCCTGTTGAACAGATACAGCTGGTAGTATTCACGGACAACAAATCGTTTTCACTGTCTACGGAAGATTTGATGGGAAAATAGCTTTTGAGAAAATTTCAATGAGTTAATCCAAAGAAAGGTCGCGCTTCAAGGGCAATGCATGTCTGGTGGAAAAAAACACAACTGATCATGAGGATGACAAACGGCAATTATATAATTTTCAGTCTTTGTTACTTACGAAACAGTCTCATTCTTGCGATGATTATTTAAGTACTTGTACACAATTTCTTTATCAATAATAAGACTATCAACTGAGATCAGAGAGATAGAGAGAGGTTCTTGAAATCTTATTGAAATTACCAGACTTTCGACAATGAGAAAAGAAAATAACTTTGCAAAAGAAATGAGTGCCTGTGAGGTATACAACACACACTCACACACACACACACACATATATATATATATATATATATATATATACATATAATATATATATATATATATATATATATATATATATATATATATATATATATATATATATATATATTAGTTACACTCCATGGCTGAGCAATAAAAGGTATGTTTGGTGACAACGTTTCAACATGACCAAACAACCAAACTGCCTACAACCCAAACAATTTAAAATATCGCTTGCAAAAAGGTCACTGAATTTATATAGCCAGCAATAATGTTCATCAAATAATAAAATTTCTCATTATTGTACACACCTGTTGCGATTCACCAAGTCATGAAAATATAACGTTATTTTATGTTTGTTTGATAAATCTTTATATTTTGTCCGACCTATTTTTATTAATCTGAACAGGCAATGGTGCGAGTTAATTACAGTAGGGTAAAATAAAAAGTTTTGTCCATTTAAAGCCCTCTTTCAAAGTCACCCCATAAAAATGGGATTTTTTTTCAATGGAAAGCATTATCTAAAATAAAAGTTGAATATTTCAAAGGTTTCCAATTTCTTGAAATTAATGAAATTCACCTTCGTGTACATCAATGTCCCTAAACCTCAGAGCCCTTTCAAACAAGGATTAGAAAATAACGTATACACGAATTTACATTCATCTGCCTTTATGTACTGTATATTTAAAATCCGTAATCTGTCTCATGACTAAATCGTCTACAATGAACGACGATTTTGGGCTTGCTACTCTATTGCAAAGTTTGTTACAAGGGCAGAGGTTTTTATTTTGTTGGAAATTTATTGTCAATTTTCATAATGAGAAGCAACTGACGATATCATCTATATACCTGGAGAAGTGACCTTGTTTCAAAAATTCCAATACACATACACACACACATATATATGTATATATATATTAATATATATATATATATATATATATATATACATATATACCTATATATATATATATATATATATATATATATATATATATATATATATATATACTTACTAAAAAAGGGGGATAAACGATTTATACTGCCTTCCTAAATTTTGGATAAAGGTTTTGTTAAAAATGAATATGCATCCGCTACAAGTACTTTAATAGCATCACGTCAGAGCTAAGAAATTGGAAATCATAGTTAAAATCAGAGCTATTCAGTGTGTTGCTATATTCTACCTTGTTCTTGACTGAACAATCTGATTTCGTCCTGAGCACGGGAGGTAGTTCATCGAACATCCTTTTTAAGAGATTTATGTGCATGACCCGAAACATGGAGAGAGGTGTTGCTGTAAAGAACGAATTGACATCTCTGTCAACTAGCCCAGTTTCTTTTTTCCTTCTGCCCTTTGTCGACGTTGGGTCATCACAAGTATATACTATATATAAACACATATAAATACACTTTTTCTCCTGCCTCACTCAGGCTTACCCATATAAATCTTGTGCTAATGCATCTGCTCTCTTCCACCGTTCCTCCATGTATTTTTGACACGGCAAGCACCATCCATTCCCTATCTCTACAACTTTTAAGTACCTTGGTCAAAATCACTTTTTATCTTTCTCATTGCAGCGCATTGGTCCTCCACCCTTGTCTAACGAAATGCCAAAAAATCCAGTTTTCTAAACGAAATTACCTTTCATACACTCCACTATTCAGGACCAAATCCTCACACATTTAAAACCCAAGACTTGTTCATTAATTTTTTTATTCTTTTACAAAATCTGTACAAGTACGGGGTTGCAAATCACAAACTCCAGACCGTTTGATGACTTTCAATGACGCGCAGCAGTGAGAATGATATTATAGACATTAAAGATGTGATAAAGAAAAGAAAACGTTTTGGTTATCCAACTTTTTGTGTCTTGCAGTCATGACAAAATTGATATCAGTATCAAGCACATTAAAGAGACAATGAAGCAGCAAGCAGCAATACCGAAGAGAAAAAGAAGAGAGATGGCAGTGTCACGCAATGATTATAGCCCAAGATCAGCCAGCCGAAATCATGATGACACGTGACTCGTTCAGCACTAAAGAAGCCTCATATCGAGCGATCAGAACCTACAAGATATCGAAGCGGGTGAAATAGACGCCAGCTTCAACGACCGATACCCCCCTTGGGAGGTCTAGAGCCAAGGCACTCTTACGAGACAAACGACCCTCGTGTCGCCGATTGCTAAAGTAGCCGAATAAATTTCTTCAGGATGAGAACGCCATTGAAATACGTAACTCGGGGGTGATAATCCCATTTCAAACAGAGTGTAAATCGTCCCAAAGAGCGACGTCGGTTATTCCACTTATCGACCGACGGGATAAATAAAGGGATGGAGAAAGGATCAGAGGGAATTTGCATAGGTAATTTTATTGGATGTTGAGATGTGACGACGAGCAAAGAGATGAAAATACTTGAGCGCAACAGAGATGCCAAAGGCGCTAAAGCAAGCGTGGAAAGACAAATGGCGATAGAGATAGAGAAGAAGAAGAAGAAGAAAAATAATGAACACAAATGAGAGAGCATTAAGGGGGAGATCTTTAAGGCGAGCGAAATGTCGATTCTAAAAGACAGACGAATGAATCTCCTGAGGACTGCAATGTCAATTATGGGAACGAAACGTCAGATTAAATAGCTTCAATGTCAGGCTGACAAATGAAAGCAATGAAAGCTCTTTAAGATAAATAGCATGAACGATAACTCTACAAGAAAGAAATTGGAAAAATAGAATATGAAAAGAGATTTGTGATGAAAAATACCAATATGAGTTTAAATATAAAAGGTATCTCAAGATGTTTTCTGCACATTTACATAATGCAAATACACATGTTTGCGTATCGTTATCGATATCTAAATAAGAAGGGCAAAAAATAGTTACAATACTTTCCAAATATTTTATCGATGAACTGCCACAAATGCGTCATTTGCTAGGTCACTTAAATGTTCAACTATCTGTTAAATTGGAACGTCTCTTTCGTACCGGACCGTATAATACACATTCAAATACGCACCACACACACACACACACACACACACACACACACACACATATATATATATATATATATATATATATATATATATATATATATATATATAGTGTGTGTGTGTGTTTGACTATACTCTGTTTTTTTTCATCTGTCCATCCGCCTGTGGTGTTTTTGTATGGTAACACTCCGTCCCGGGCTTTAGATAGTTACGCTATGTGTAAGTTTTAGGCAAATAAAAGGATATCTGGGTGTACATTTGCAGCTGAAAAGTGTTTCCATAATTTACTGTATGCGAATTACACCGTTAATATTCGAAGTAGGATATTGTTAAAATCGTTGAATGTAAGCTGAATGTAACTGTCTAAAGCCCGAGATGCAGTGTTACCATACAAAAACACCACAGGCGGATGGACAGATGGAAAAAAACAGGGTAAAGTAAAAATGTTCTGTTACAACAGATTTCACCTAATAAAAGGAGCTCATAAAAACGCCAAAACATAGAAAGTAAGTACTATATTTCATAGACTGCTGTCTCTAGCTTTAGGTGAGTAATGAAGAGAGAGACAGCAGTCCCTGATATATAGTACTTACTTTCTATATTTTGGCGTTGTTATGGGCTCCTTTTATTATACACACACACACACACACACACACATATATATACATATATAATATATATATATATATATATATATATATATATATATATATTATATATATATATATATATATATAGGTGAAGTAACTCAGTGGGAGAGGGTCGCTTTAGCAAGGTCCATATACAATTCCCTAGCCTACCACCACTCAACAGACGAACCATTGTGATTCTGCACCAGTGACTGTTGGAGTGAAGAGAGAAGGCGGGGTGTCAGAAATCTTAACCCTAAAGACTTTCCCTAGAATCGTAAACCTCTATCCTACTAGTCTACCACACACCAGCCCACTAGGTTGTAAAAGGGTAACAACATCAGCTAGGGTCAAGAAAAATGGGTGAGGGCCTTGGAGGTTCAACCCCAGTCTTCCTGTGAAATCAGAAGGCTGTATATCTCTGGTGCCATTCACTCCAGAGAGAGAGAGAGAGAGAGAGAGAGAGAGAGAGAGAGAGAGAGAGAGCGAGAGAAGAGAGAGAGAGACGAATAGAAGGAGGAACGAGAGAGAGAGAGAGCATGTTAATCTCGTCGACTTATGATAAACCATGGATGAGAGAAGGTCACGAGTATTCTTACGAACTTAGCCGGCCCTCACTGGTAGTAATTCTCCGACCGTCACAATAGTCGCTACATTGTAGTTTTAATTGTAGTTCCAGTGTCATTGAATGATGTATTTCTTGATACTTGCATTGTTATTTTCTATGAATAATTCTCTAAATATTTCTTGAGTAACTTGTTGGAACCTTGAACTGACAACAATTTTAAGAAACTAGCCGTAGGAGAAAGAATTATTTATTATTATTGACTATGCATTACCATGAAGTTTGACAGCTTTGACTAAATGCTTACCAAAAGAAAGTCACAAGCAGACTTGGCTTTACATATGAACATACGAACAAGGCAACCAACATAAGTGATGCTATACACACAAAGATGCCTCTGTAACTAGGGAATTACCAACCCTCAAGGGAATGATCGTTTTTCGGACTGATGGTTTCCTTATGCAAAATATGATGATAGGTATCACTGGAACATCTGGGGCCTCAGAACTGGAGAATCGAAAGACCCTATTTCATCTGCTGCCGAATATAAATGTAGCCTCTTGATGCGACGACAAATGGGGGAATAAACTCAATCGATGCTACAAAGAAACTCAGATAGGTTAGAGAAAATTATAGGAAATAGGCACATGATCTCTTACTAAAGGTTTTTTCAGACTCCGTCAATTCTACCATGTGAAGACAGAGAGCGTCGCACGGTCAAAAAATTTACAAACTTTATTTTTTCTGTAAAGGTATTTCATTTCCTAGAGTCTACCTTTGAATGTCTAATATTAAATTTTGAACGGCAACAACAATCAAAAACACCAAATTCCAGTAATGTATAAAAAGAAAGCCCATCTCCGTGATCTTGACTCTTACATCCATTTTTTCTTGAGATGTTTAACACTAAAATTTCATATTTTAACAAGTGGGAGTTACTTTTCTGAAGACAGGAGACTTTGGGAAGTGAAGAAATGCACCAAGTAAAATAGATCATATTGAGGAAGACACGTTTTCCCTCTGAAGTTTACCTCTGCTAGATTATTAGAGTTGAAGAACCAGATTAGTATCGGTATTATTACTGAAGAAAAAGTAAAAAATGGTTTATCAGTAACTAACAACGCAAGATTCACAAAACAAAACAAAAAGAGATAATTTTTATGTTGTATTTCAACTAAATCATTCTGAATTTTATATCCTTATGAAAATTGTTCACGCTATTATTATTAACAATGAACACAAAAAAGATATCAGCAATCAGAATCCTGATGTTCATCGTTATTCTACTTTAAATAGTCACAAGTTTAACCAAATGAAGTAATTACCAAATAATGCGTTACACAAACACGCCGATATACAAACATACATACATATACATGAACTTGAAAAAATATAGGTGTACGATTAAAATACGTTTATGAACTGTATTACGTAGCATGAAGCAGAAAAATCCATCCGTGCGGATGTGGAAAAATAGTCGGCCAGTCCGAGAAACAAAGTAAAGGATATTACGATAAAGAGGATAACGGTTAAGAACAAAAACTACCATGAAAATAAGTGTGACCAAAGAACTCGCGCCACAACGCATAAATCATAAAGATCAATATTCTTTATGACACGCATGCGCTCGCAGGGTTTGCGTGAGTAGGTGCGTGCGTATGTGTGTGTGTGCGAGTATGCGTGTGTGTGTGAATGGTGCCATACGGTGCACCATTGACATACATTGTTATCGATTTCTATCTGCCATGATCAATATTTGAATGGACAAGAAGGGGGACACCGCACACCGCTAAATAATTGACTCCGGGTGAGAGCCCACGCGGACGACATCGGAACAGTTGCTGGTTATGAAAATTATGACGATGATGATGGTGATGCCACGTTTTAAGCTACAATGACGAGGCTTATGACGGAAAAGATGGTGTGGACGACAAGAAAAGATTACCTACCCCGATGAAGTATAGCTGGCCCGTGCAGAGAACAGATCATGGACTATTCCTGATACGAAAATGAGATTGTTTCTTTGAGATCAATGGATCTGCCCAGCTTTATCAATAATAAAACGAATCATTAGCTTAAAATAAAATTCAGTACAATACACGACGAAGAACGAAAATAAAAATAATAGCGATCTAAACACCATAATTATTGCTTGTTTCATATTGCACAGACTGAACCGGATACAACGTCAATATTAACACTAAAATCTTCGATATGTTACTTTGTTATATTTTGAACTTTCATTAAATGTAAGCCCGAATTTACGAAAGAAGATGCCAGTTTACTTGATCCGATTATGAAAGCAAAAATTCCGATATTATCACTGTTACATTGTCGGGGAAGGATCTTTCCATTTTATGGGAACAATGTTCAAAGAACAACACAGTGGGGAGAACTATAAATAGTACATAACGCACAAAATTTTACTTCAGTTCTGAGAGTTTCTGTATGAGAAAGTCCTAGATCAGATTAAGATATCTTTATATTAATTTATATTAATTTATATTAATAGTACAAGTAAGGATGATTCAGGTTTACTTTCAGGGCCATTAGTCCTGCTCTCCCCATCCCCAACCCCTTTTCTCTCTCTTTCTCCCCTGGGAATCTGACCCCTTTGGATTTTCTCCCTAACCATGAATTATTAAAATATGTAGGGTGAATTTTGAAAGGGAGGGGCCAGGGGAGGGGGGGGGGGGATGTCCACTGGGAAACGCCCTGGTCTTCTCCCAGAACAAGCCCAACCAAGTGATGAGTGTTCATCCCCATCGATTTGTTACACTGTATGACTTCAAGTGCAATACAGTAGGTATCCTGGGAGCTTCAAAAACAAAAACCTTAATGGGGGCACAAAAATAACACAAGTGTTTGTTCTTCTCTTTGCTCTTCCATTATTTTGTTCCTAACCCTTGGAAATGAACATCCCTGCCTTACCCGGCAGCAAAGCAACGAGGACACGGATCTTTCGTGTCACAGTGTCTGCCGTCACCCTTGTTGCTTCTGTGCAAAGTCACACGATATAATCTCCTCATGACTCAGGGTCGTGTATAGTGATGAAAGAAGTAGAAAATAAACCTAGGTTGAACAGTTATTCTTTTCTCTTATATTTATTATTCACACTAAGATTTAATGCACCATTGGCCAGATTATATGCATTCTTTATTTGCTTTGTTTCATCTGATAATGATATGATACTTATACTTTTATGAAGGCATCCAAACCCCTACCATATAGTTCCATTCTTACTCCTTTCCTAATATTGCTTCGACGTACAGGAGTTCGAAGGTTAAATGTTATTTTCAAGAAAAAATCTGCTAACTGTCGCAAGAATGCTGTTATCACAAGAAACCTAATGGTCTCTTATTTAGAATCTTTTATTCGCTCTCTTAATGGATTTGTTGAGTAAAGCATGTCATAATGAATAAGGCTTGTTAAAGTGCAAATGTTCTAACACATTAAATGTCAACCATCCCTCCTTTCTAAGATGAAGGAACAGTTCAGGATTACTTTAAAGTATTCGTCCCATTTATCATCAAATTTCAATCATGTGGCATAATATAAGAGGTGTGAAAATTGTATCAACCAACCGTATTAATAGGATACTCCTTTTCAGGCATAAGGCTGGAAAGGTGAATTCCAAATACGTAGAAGTTTTTATCGTAAATATAACGTTGCTATGTTGTAAAATGACCTTAGACCAGAAAAATTTACACTTTTTAAGTTTTTGTTTGGAATCGCATATATAGCTTCACCCAGTACTGTCATGTATGTGCGTCAACATTAGCAAGTTGATACGATATAGGCCCCCAAAATTTGGATACATTATATATTACCCTAACGACTCATCACTGATTTTTCCCTCATGATAACTACATTTTGAAATTAAAGTTTTAATAAATATATAACACTGTTTTAATAGCATTTAGTTGAAGTATGATGATTCAGAACAGAGCAAAAACTGTAACGTTTAGATGTTAAACTTTCATTTTTTCCTATTACTCTTCAGCATGGCCATCAAAATGAAACTACATTTGAAATGTACCTACAAGCTTTTCCTTTTAAGTCAGTTCTTTATAACAGACCATTTTAGCAGGCAAACATTTTTTTTATTCCACTAAACAAACTCACAGCTTTACTTTGTTGGACAAAGAATTTTTTAAATCGCTAACTGTTCGAAGTCATGTGTAAACTGAAGTAAGCGGTCTACAGTAATAAACGATTTTACTAAGAATGGCGCATCACCACAAATCTTTCTTTCTGGAGGAATAGCATTCGAAAAACTTATTGTATCAGAAATATGAGATGACATTCTCGGTTTAATTATAATACAGCTTCTTTTCACCGACTCTTTTTCTAATGGAAAAATAAGTGATGTCATCTGGCCGCTCTATACAATATCTGGTGCATCACTCAAATCTAGACGGAGTCTAGTAATCATATAATTACCAGACTCCGTCTACATTTGAGTGATGCACCAGAAATTTTATAGAGTGGCCAGATGACATCACTTTTATAGTATATTCTTTGCACTTCGATAACAGATTACTGACATGTTCCTTAATTTTTAGGAAATTGTTCTTTAGATAAAATGTATTCATTATTACAATAATTCAAAAATTTTTTTTAAAAATAATAAAGGTCACGACAAAGCATCGTCAAAAAGTCAGTCACAAAGTGGAGGGTTACAGAAACTTTAAAAACTAAACAGAGGCTCTGTCAGCAAAGCTCTTCAATTCATGGCACGGTCGATAAACAAAATAAAAGGAGGACGCTGCGCATGTGATGGTTCGTAGACTATATAACAACTTTTGCCTGAAACAATATTTTTTCTGTAATAACCATTATACCTTTTAAGCTTCTAAATTTAGCGCCTTACTCTGAGGCTTAAGAGGACCGTCAGCTCCTAATACTGTTTGGTTCCATTCCTAAACTTTTTTGTCTGGTTTTGTTTCCTCGTATGTTGTCTCCTTGTCTCTCTGCTCCATCTGACTTTGTGTATCACCCTTATGTGTTTCCATTTACTTGAGTAAGATTCCCATTTATCCGACCCAGCTGCAAAGAGGCTTAATGCACAAATGTACTTATCCTATTACTGGTAAATGGAATGAAATGTTAATAGACAGCCACTGCCGGAGGGAAATAGGATTTATTCTGAGGGGATAGAGAGTGGAAGCAAGGTTTTATGATATATATATATATATATATATATATATATATATATATATAGATATACATATATATGTATATATACACACATGTGTGTATGTATGCTTTGTCACTTATGCACGTGTGACTTCTGTTTACAAATATTAATCCACAAATATTGCTTGCACTCAATATTGATTATAATTGATATCATACATAATTCAACATGTGTTAAAAAACTACCAATCAGGGACCATGGCGAAGATGGTCTAATACTGATTCTACGCACATAACCAGAGTTCAGCTTCCCTTGATAGCCGGTTGGTCGAAGTCGACTGTGTATCGTTTTGTCGAGGGTAAACATTTGTGAACAGATGTCACACGTGTATAAGAGACAAAAATTCACACACACACACACACACACATACACACACACACACACACACACACACACACACACACACATATATATATATATATTATATATATATATATATATATATATATATATATATATATGCTTTGGCCACAAAATAAACAATTCCTGTAACACCGTTGCACAACCTGTAGAGAAGCTAAATTATCACAGTGCTAAGTGCAAGTCTTTAATTTCTTTTACAGTAAAACTTCGGAGTGAATACTGAAGATTCAAAGAGAAGAAACGTGTATTTTTATTTTTTCAATATTTTAACTCAGATTTTTGTTAAAGCCTAAAAGAGCATATACAAGAAGAGATGTAGGAATGAATGACGTATCACGTATTGTTGATTGTTCCAGATAATTTTTTCTTTATTTAGTGCTGTCACACTATTGCTAAAAGTAAAGTGTCATGCCATGGGAAATTAATAAAGTATATCCCGAGAGAGAGAGAGAGAGAGAGAGAGAGAGAGAGAGAGAGAGAGAGAGAGAGAGAGAGAGAGAGAGAGAGAATTTGGATATTAGAATAACAATTATTGTAACTTCGGTATTCATGTTTGCTTCTTCAGAGGTGAATTGTACACTCGAAAGTTTTCTCTCCTTAACTTCTTATAGTTAGGCAAAGATAAAAACAAAAGGGAGGGAGGGGTGGGGGGTGGGCGGAGTATGCAATTAGCGACAGGAGAGGAAAGCTGTACACACTCCTCAGCTTCAAAACCTTGAGAAATTCCAGGAAGCGAGTCAAGAGTCAGCTACACATCCCAACGTGAAAACAGTCGACAAGACATACTGAAGGGAACTGACAGAATGAACACCTGGAGAATCAAGTCCGGAGTGAAATTACCACAAGAGTGGCACGAAACAATGTGCCCTTTATATAAAGCGTTCACAATCATGTCACTGGAGAGATATATTTGGCTGGTGACTAGAATCTAAGGGAAAATAAAATCAGAGCGTTACGTAACTTGCTTCCACGTTATACAATGTCATTTAACTTTCGGTGTACAGTACATTCTGAAGAAAGGTATGCTTCCGGAAAAGAAAATAACACATGACAAGAGTTGCGTAGTTTGAGGCAATTGCACTGAAGTATTTACATCGAAAATTGTTAACAGTTAATTCATTTTCATGAGAAAACTGGGAGATTACCGTGTGGATGACAACTGAATAAGAATGTTAGTTTAGGGTGATATACTACCACGTAATAATTATTAAGATATTGAATACAGCAACTTCAAGAATTAAGGTCAAACAGCAATTAATTTCATACTTTATTTGCTAACCTTAAAATGTTTATTAAAGTGTAAATGCGAATGTTTGTACAAATGACACTGATCACAAAGCCCAATGTTTTCAATTTTAAATGAAATATGTGACAAGTGTCATTTAAATCAGAGTACTTTAGCCGGAAGCATTATAGGCAAAAACATTTTAATTATTACAGATATTCTCATCTACAGGTTTCCTAATTAAATATGACGTTAATCATATGCTCACATTTTTGTTTTAACTTCACTGTTGCCACTGTCTGTTCGTAACCATTTGGAAGACCATGCTAATTTAGTATGATTTTTGAAATTTGTTACCGGCTGAATTTTATGGTTTTTCTAATCGCTAGTAATAAAGAATCCACGTTTGCTTTCAATTCGCTAACCAGTCGCTCTCGTACTCTTAAAATTGTTTATCTTCACACGTTCCGTGCTATGGTTTAGTTTGCTTTATTCATTTTCTGTTCCCATTCCAAGTCATCCCACCTCTCTCTCTTTCTCTCTCTCTTGTACAGTAACTATCTCACCCTTGGTCCCTTGGGAAAAGGGTCGCGTCAGGCTCCCTCACTTAGGGTGCCACGCCTAACATGGTTTTTCCCTCCTGATCATCTGGTCTCCTTTGCAAAAGTTCCCTTCTTTTTCGCGATAATAATTTTTTTTTATTTGCAACAGAGTGGCGTACCCCTTTAATTTGTATAGCCTTATTTTCATCGCTTACTATATTCCTCGTGACTTTGTGCGTGCGTGTGTGTTTGGTGTAGATCGGAATAGGAAAACATTTGTTGCTTTTTGTTGCTTTGCGAATCGCTGTTAGCTATCATTGTACTCAACATTCACATTAGAGGCAACAAATACCTATGAAGAAAAATGTTAAAATCTTACTAATGTTCACATAATCGAATGCTCATAACAGAACACAACCTGGAACGACAACAAAAGTTAAGGAGTAATAAACTCTTCAAGGGCGGTATGCAGTCAAGTTAATGAACAAAGTTTCAAGTTTCCAATACATTTAGCAATCTTTCTCCGTAAGAGATAAAAGGAAAACATATGTAGCTTTTATTTTCTTGGGTTATTATGATGGACAGTTTCAATTCGCTCGCAGATACTAAATTCCCAAATGTGCTTCACTTGCTGTATGTATCTAGTTACTTTTCTTTTCTTTCCCATAATGTGCACTGAAGGGGGAGGGAGAGGCGCTAAGGTTCAGAGACCCATGACGAGGGTAATCCTCTTTCGCTTCAGGGAGCACCCAATTTGCTTGATCGTTCATTACCATCACCGTGCACTGCAACTTTACATTTAAATCGCCTTTAAACAGATACGCTACATACATCAAACTTGCGAGAAGGACTCGCACGCGAATGGGTTTAGAGAACTTATTCTGAAGCTCACTCACCGGAGCATTTCTGTGCAGCTTGTAATGCCTCCATAAATCAAGCCATTTATGCTTCTCATAGCTACCGGGGTTGCACACCGTGAGATCCTTTGATTTCCACGTTTGTTGTTAGAGAATCTGAATGGAAATTGTTTCCGTATTCTGTCTCTTCCTTTTTGTTTTGACAAATGCATTTTAGGCAGCCTGCCTAAAACTGTTTCTATTGTCTCCGGTTTTGATATAAAGAAAAAGAAGACTGGGAATGGGTTTCATCTACAGTGTATAACCTGTTCTAGAACTGATTTAAGAATCACCTGTTGATGTGAACTTGACACACACAGTCAAACATATAAGAACTTGATTTCATTCTGTTGTAAATAGGTGCCACAGAAGAAAAATGAAAGGTACGACATATACAGTTTTCTCCCCTGTCATTATCTTTATCTTCTCATCATCTCTGCAATGATTTCACAATAGACAAACCACCTCCTAGTATTATCAAAATAATGAACATTAATCCGACAAAAGAATCTAAAACCAAATGCGGCTATGGACTGAAATTAAAATTCTTGAGATCATCTTTATCACTACTTGCCATATGAAGTGTTTTATATACAAGTTTTTTTTTTTTTTTTTAGAGCAGAGGCCTTTATCACTTCTGCTGCACGAAAATTACATTATCCATTAAACTATACCAGTCAATTATATTCATAGTACTAACAGCACAAGGATAATCTCCCCTTTGCAAGGTCAAGATAAAAATAAGGGGGGATCTGACCGCATGATTTTTGAGCAAATGTCAAAGAACTGGTGACGCAGCGCCTTCAACATGGCAAAGCATGACAAAAGCATAAAAGAGGAGTAAGGCAATGTGAGAATCAACCTCGATGTGAAAGACCGAATTGCGTGTTCAGAATTGAAATACTGGGAGATTCGGAGAAAAATAAGCAGGGGAACACTCCTAGATTACACTAATAAATATTAATTAAGGTTAGCAGGTTCTTTTAACTAAAGTTTGTTGCTGATTTGGACATTTTACTTGTGCTACATTCTAACCTTCAGTCTTACCCTGGAGTAAGCATAATTTCTTCAGTAAAGATATTGATCCCAATTCGATCAAAACACACAAACGAACACATTTTTCTTCTTTGAACTAGTGAATCGCATTCGCTTAGCCTGTATGAGGCGAGCTATTTCAAGGACTTTCTTATCTACGAGTTTTTTTTTATATCTACTGAGCACGAATGGCTTCTTCCCTTTTACACCCAACTTTGAAGGAACACTCCAGGGAGGCTTCTTTTTTTAAGATCTCATTACTTGTACCTGCTTTAAATTGAGAATGGAGGAACAAGATAACATACTCTGTGATTTAAGGAGGATATGACACTCGACATCGGTCTCTTCAACTCTCTAGATCCGAGACATTTGATTTAAAACGCTTGATAATTATTAGTTTTATTCATATTTCTCTAGAAATTTAGATAAAACATGCAAATCCTTGTTTTTTTCTTAAGAAATATTAGCAGAAGCAAAATATTTTTAATGTACAGATTTAATTCGACATGATTTTGATGTCGTTTGAAGTTTCGTAGTAATTAGGTAGATACCGAAATCCGAACTATCGTAGTGAACAATAAAATATTGGCAACGAAAGCACTCAAATACGAACGCCGAAAAAATGGTGAATGATTTAAGAAGAAATGAAAATTGGAGGAATTCCCACTGGACCTGTGATGACTCCGGCACGGTTTCGAGACCATAACTTCGACAGATAATCCTGTTTAGTTGGCATTTCTTCGGCCTCCTGAGGACTGGCTTTGCCCAAGGTTATTTCTCACGAGTTGCACTTTTCATTATTATACTTTTCTGCACCAAAAAGCAAAGTTGTAAAGACTTAATATGGGGTCCTGTTATCGAAGAAGCATTAACGTAAAAGGTTTTATGGATTGTATTGTCATCGAATGCTCATGGAAGTCATCATTATTTGCTATATGCAATATTTTAAATATGTGTAAATATTTCACACATACCAAGTGCTTCATAGTTATCTAGTACATTTACATCTCATGCATGGATGGATATTATTCAAGGTCAGACGGGTTACAGATTTGTCTTTTAATTACGTTTCATAATAACGCTGTGGACATCCTATAAATACATCATGAATACGTTGACGATAATCTTATGCTCTTAACACTTCCTAAAGACAGTTTTTTCTGTTATTCCTAAATAAAGATGGTAATTATTTTTCCCATGTTAACTGCTCTTGGATGAGGACTTAAGCAATAATAGAATAGAATAACCATACGCGTTGTCTAAATTCTGATACTTCTAGTTGCGATAACACTGGAATAGTAACTTATTCTAAACTTCATTAAACGTGTAATGTAATACACGTTGCAGAAACAGATTTTATCTTTGTTTTACTGATACAAGGTCTAACATTTCCAAAGTGGATATATAACAAGTACTATTTCTTCACCAGGAATTTTTACGTGATAATGAAGACAATAACGGATAGAACAAGAAAAATGCAAGAATTAGTTTTGCAGGAAAAAAAGGAGATATTTATCATGTTTCAATTGATTTCACGAATCATGCCCAGGTATGGCAATGCATCGTCATTGTGTACATGGTACATAAAATATAGATTTCTTTTAATCTTTTACAAAGAGGAGTTCGTGGTTGCATGTTTCTGTTTCTTAATATTAGCAGTTATAACTTGCACTGTATTTAATAAAGGCAAATGCCACGAAGGTAAAGTGAAACATCGGAGTGGTTGCTAGGAGTTTCGACGAATGGTCCTTCACTAGCAGTCTGCTAGCAAAGGACCGTGCGACGAAAGACCTATCAACCACCCCGTTGTTTCACTTTTCCTTTGTGGATTTGCTTTTATATATATAATATATATATATATATATATATATATATATATATATATATATATATATATATATATACATATATATCATTCCCAGAAAATAAACATCTAAATAAGGCTCCGAGAATGAAGGCCTTTCTAGTTATGATCTATTGAAAGTCACGTGTGCTGCAAGATAATAAATGTCATATCTAAAAAATCATCTGTTAACACATTGTCAATATTTCAGCAGCTGACTGTGCTCACCTTGACATTATTCTTGTGCGTGAAACTGTTTCTGAAAGTCTTATAATTTTTGTACAACTGATATCTCACATAAATTACTTTTCTGCCCACAAAATGGATGTTTCTTCCAGGTATCTTTGTCTGTGCTTCTTTGTAAGTGACAATCTAAGTAAAAATTATTTTTACACGCATATGCATACACACTAAGCCATGTGTTCCCTAAAGCATTACTGAAGAGAATTTGTTGTGGCTAAACAGTGACGTTTCTGGATGAAAGTAAAATCTAAGGTTATATATTACTTTCTATGCAAATCCCCATTTGTTATGCAGACCTGGCGCATACTTACAGCTTAGCCAGAACCGTGATCTGACTTCATTGATGCAATTGGCTTACGTAATAGCCAGGCTCCTTGCCCTGAATAAGACGTAACCAGCTCTGTTACCATCAATTGGAATGTTGGAACTTCTGTCACTACTGACGTTCGGAATGTTGCCAACGCGGCGTAGACTTCGGTTCAAATGTTCTCTTTGTAAAGACTCTTCAGTTTCTCACAGCCTCATAGTGCTACGAACAAATTTTCGGGGCCCTTACGGTTTCTCTTTTCCCTAATTTCCGACCGATGATTCTTTCTATTCTACGGTACCAAGCAAAAGAATTTTAATCAAAATTAATTACAATCATAATTTCAGTTTTTTAAATACTGGAAACCAATACACGCTCAACAAAACCTCTCATTATAAAATACATAGCCAGTTTGCTTCGGCTGCACTGACTAAGCCCTAAAATGTAATAGTTCACTAGTAAAATGAAGGAAAAGATGCAAGTCATTCCAGAAAATTTCTCTTTGTTGTAAAAATGTGATGTCTCACGTATACTTTGATCCTGATAATATAAGATTGAGTTTTATTTACAGTATAAATTCTGCTAACGCGTCCTAAAATTTTGTCTTTGCTGAAAAATCTGTGATCTTGTGGTACTAAATCTCTCTCTCTCTCTCTCTCTCTCTCTCTCTCTCTCTCTCTCTCTCTCTCTCTCTCTCTCTACTACATACATGCATACAAACATACCACACACACACACACACACACACACACACACACACACACACACCTTTGAGACAGTCAGTTAAGTGAAGACAAGCAATATATCCTGCTAATATTACCGATAGCATCCTCGAGCGAGGAGGAGTAAACCATGGCCTCATATAAGCTTTGAATCCCTTGTAAAGCTTCTTTGAACCAGGGAGATTCTAAGGGCTTTTTACAGCTTTATATTCCATATTGCACTCTGAAGAATGGAGCAGGAAAGAAAGGGAGGTATTTTCCGGCATAAAAAAAACTGAAGTTTGAATTCAAACTCAGTGCAATATAAGTAGTATTTTCAACAAATACTAGGTAATACATAATGGAATATTAAGCTTTATTTTCGTTATTACAAACCGAATCATAATTTCACCGATATTTATCCTATGATAAAAACATTTGTTTCAGAAATGATATTCGGAATGAGTGGTCTAATAACACAATAGCAAACATGCGTATTAGTCCTCTAATTCACAAAATTAATTTAAAAAAACAGAGAACTTTTTATTTAATGGTAGACGGAAGTTTAAAAGACTTTATAAGACTGAGGGAAGCAACATAAGTGCTAGGTTAAATGATTCGCAGTTCAACAATTACTTTGAATTTCTTTTAAGTAATCTGTGGTTTTGTCATCTATTGCGTGTACTAAGGATGAGAAGGAATTACTCTTTCACAAAACGAGACATTCAGAAAATCAAGAAACCCGAAACGGATTTTTTTTTATAAACTTCTACTACTCCCCAACATCAAAATCAGTTCTCATTAAAATTTCAAGACTTCACAAGGACTTTTAAGAGGCGAAGTCTTTTCTAAAATCCCCTGGAAAAATCAAGGCGGTATACTTAGTAATATTTAGGATTTATGAGCTCTTTTAGTCAGGAACCTAACTGACCAATGCAATTAAAAGGCCTTGCAAGTCAAGCATAAAATAGGCATTAAAATTATGTGTTATCTGACATATTATTCGTTGAAAACCAGCCATTAACGCTTAAGTTCCTTCACATAAGTAGATGTTAAAGTGAAGATGAATGTAACGGCAAACGTCTCGCTGTAAACGCGTCAGGTCATAATGAGCATGAGGAAGAGATGAGGAGGAGGAGGAGGAATTGGTAGCAAGAATAGATTAGCAAGGCAAAACAAAATAAACAATTGCAATAGCAGAGTTACAGGACTGGAAACAATAGGAAGGAATCGTCAGAGATCAGAAAAATGAGAATAATAAAAACTTTGAGATTTACCACACATCTTCCTAGGCAATAATCTTGTTTTCTTAGGCGTCCTGAAGAATTTCAAGTCTAAATAGAGAGACTTCTACTAACGAGATTCAGAAAAGAAGCTACAGACTAGGTCTAAAAACATCAAGTGACACTGATTCAAGGCCTTGGCCACCATAAGGAGAAAAGGTCAAAGCAACAGATAAACATTTATTAGAATTTAAGCCTGAGCATCAAAGTGTGCAAGATAGAAAAGAGGTCAATAATAATGTATATCTAGGCGATCACCGTAGGTACCCCTGATCCGTTGTCTGTGAAGGTGGGAAAAATAATATAGGTGATTTGATAAAAGCCCATAAGAGTACAGAGGCATGAAACGCTCATATATACTACAGTCGTGCACAGTGTATACTTGGGTGTGTCCATAGACTTGTGGGTGTTAATGAAAAGTGTTCATTTACAGCAGAAGTGTTTTGAAGGTAGTGGACTTCGATACGTAATAAATGATAACAGTCGATACAATCCTCTGAAATACGAAAAGACGTAACAATAAACAAACGAAAATACATAAACAAACGACATGAGTTGTCTAAAGATGAGTTCAAGAGTATCAGACATTTTCACCAGAGAACAGCAAACTGTGAGAGTATGTAAGATCGGCGCTATTATTCTCCTGATGATAAGAATACCCAAGATGTAAGATTTTACAATGACGTGACGGCCAATACAGTGAGAGTGGTTAATAACGTACTCACGGCAAAAGAGTTAGCTGCTTCGTCATTGATTATCTGGTCTTAAGAGTTAACAGCGAACTGATGCTGGTTTAGAATTAATCTGGGAAAAAACAATGAAAGGCCCGGAACTCATAATATGTGACAAAATTAAATATAATTTTTATAAATATTAATGTTTAAAAATAAAATTGATATATACATTTGGCAGTTGGATAATATGTATATCGGCCAAGATACTTTACTAGGGAGGGAAAATCACAGAAGGTGGTAAATGAAAAGGAAAAGTTGCTATTTATATATATATATATAATATATATATATATATATATGTGTGTGTGTATATATATATATATATATATATATATATATATATATATATATATATATATATATATATATATATATATATATACACACATATATAAACAAACATGCACATACGTTTACATAAAGACAGATAGATAAACTCAGTGATATAACCCGTCAACTAAACTAGGGATGGGTACCTGTGTCAACTGGAGATTTTAAAAGAGTTTTAGGTAAGGAACTTCATACCCACATGTCATATATATATATATATATATATATATATATATATATATATATATATAGATAGATAGATATATGTATATATATATATATATATATAGATATATGTATATATATATATAGATCTAAATATATATATATATATATATATATATATATATATATATATATATATATATATATATATATATATACGACAGAAAGTGAAAGGGCCTAAAACACTTTTTTCGAGCTAAAGCACTAGTAATAGGGCTCAATTTCTCCGTCGTATGTTTCCTAGGTATCTCATTACTTCTTTGGCATCATGCAGATCAACTTATCTTCTATAATGAAGAGTATTTTGTGAAAGAATGTTTATAGAAACAAAACCACAAAATCTACGAAAGTGAGGATCATTTGGATTTGCGATTTCTGTTTGTGAGAGGTGAGGAATGCTTGGATGCGTATGGAATTTAGGACAGATGGCGCAGGAGGAAAGATGATGGGTCAGAGTATTTTGAGATGGGTTGATAGGATGGTGAAAAAAAAATTGCTATGCAAAGGTAGCAGATTGAAGGAAAAGACGACAAAGAAAATACTGGATAGCTGCTGTACACGAAGTACTGGAATATATAGGTCCTAACAAGCTATAATGAAAGAACAACCTAACTTCAGGTACTTTTTTTTTATTGTACGTTCAACAATGTTTTCCACAAAATAACAAGAGCATTTACTGACTAAAATTCCTAATGTTTTCCTCTTTTTATTCCAGACACGCTATCCTGAAATCGACTGAGGCTAAATTCGAGTCGGAAGAAACGATTTAAACCTCAGCTTCGGCCAAGACTCCAAGACTGAAAAATAAAATTCCTTGCTTTTCTCTAAAAGCAAGGAGAAAACTTTAAAAATCCCTGCCCAAGTAAAAGGGGTTTAAACATAGGTCTTGCTTATGTACGCAGCAACATCTCTCGCTTACCTGTAGCTTCTACTTAGCATTGTACTGTGACTTGTCCCGTCTCTATTAACGTTTAACTTTGGCCCTTTCGTCACAGCTCTTGAGATAAACTTCCTCCTCGATTGAAAAGAACGCTTTAAACTAGGCCTACAATAACTAAACTATTAGTTCATATTCAAGACATAAAACTGCATTATCATTAAAAGACCATCACTAAGAAGAACGGCAGAGCTTCAAGAAAACTAATCTCAAGTTACCCGGCAGTCATTTGAGGAAGAGGAACTTCCTTCTTTTATTTCAATCACAGAAGCAACTAGACATCCAAAATGACGATCAACATCGGTGGAATCATCGCTATCGTAATCTTCTATCTTGTGATTCTGTTTGTTGGAATCTGGGCGGCGAAAAAGAAGCCGGAAGGGGCTGATGATGCAGATGACGTCATGTTGGCAGGAAGGAGCATAGGAGTCTTCGTGGGAATATTTACAATGACAGGTAAGAGTTAAAGCACACCCATACACACGCAAGATAGTGAATAAGTTCTACAGCAAGTATTTACTGTATTATCTAAATGCATGACGGAAGATCAAAATAGATAACCAGTAACGAATGAAGTCAAAGGATAACCAATCTTTGCAATGTTTATATGACATGTGGAATGTGGGAATCAATGACAGGCAACACATGTCAATTATCAACAAGTGTAGATTGAATTCTTATAATAAACTAGACTAAAAAAACTAATTCTAACTAGTTACCTATCCATGCTTTTTTCATGTAGGCATTTGGGGATAACGCAAATTCTATAATAGCAGCTAACTCTAGGCATTCCTACACCCATTCTCCATTTTAAAAACTAGTTCCGAGTTTTGTGAATTGTGTCATCATGGCAAAACGTTAACTGGATCTTTGACACTGGAGAAATACTGCAACTCATCTTTTGAAAACAATTGTTATAAAACAGAATTGCATTCTGTTAGATGTCAATCAGTCTTTTATACAACATTTTTGAACTAACATAACTTTACTGATTTGTCGTAACTTCTTCTTCCTACTTTCTCAGCGACATGGGTCGGCGGAGGTTACATCAACGGTACAGCGGAGGCGGTGTATGATACAGGTCTCGTCTGGTGTCAAGCACCGTTCGGCTACGCCATGTCTCTCATCTTTGGTAGGTATCAGGTCTAACATAACTTAAGATTTGTGAACCCTAGAGAAATTTTCGCCCAATTCTCTACCATAAAAACAAAAACCAGTAATTTCAAAACCCTCTGGGGTGTAATCAGACACTGGCTAAATACAGTATAACAGGAAAACAACCATGTTATAAATATAAGGTGGCTTTTCTGGTTTTCTTACATACGAAAAACCTTCAATACGTGGCCCTTTGTTTCAACTGACTTGATAAAAGAGAGTTTCCCAAGTAGGTTTTATGAAGCTTTGAAGAAAAGTTAATATCAACTACCATATATCATAGAATTGCAGTCTATACTCGCATGTGCGATGCAGTAGTTAAACAACTTGATATGAATTTAGATCACAAGTATATTCATTGTTTTCTTCAATGATCTCTGACCTTGAGGTTTGCCAACCTTTGGGACTACCTTTATATGACTCTATGCATATTTCATTGGGGTATTAGGATTTTGATTAGCTTGAATAAAAGCCGCAATTTTCTTGTAAAACGACTCTTCACTTCCAGAAGAATTAATTACAATATATAAAATACAGCATAATTAAAGGGATAAGGAAATATAAAATATAAACAGTTCAAAAGGGTTAATTTGACTTGTAACTTAGCAGAAAGCTAGTATATTTTACCTCAGAAATATCCTGCTTAGACTCCCATTAGTGCCCCATGCACGGTAGTTTTATCTACAGTCTTGTATCGCACATCTCATATTTCCTGTTCAAGACATTTAACTTCTCTGCACACCTACGGTATTGTGGTTTTCTTATTTGGGGACAAATTTTCATCGTAAATATTAATTCGTGTATCACTCAATGTTGCTGTCAGAATTCTGCGGTTATAATTCAGTTGGAGATCAATCATTCATGATTGTGTATTTCGTCATTAAAACAGGTAATCTCGACCTTGCTCCTCCTCCTCCCCCTCCTGACAGGTGGAATCCTCTTCGCCAACAAGATGCGATCTCAAGGATACGTCACCATGCTCGACCCTCTTCAGGATAAGTTTGGAAGTCGAATGGGTGGACTGCTCTTCTTGCCTGCACTCTGCGGAGAAGTATTCTGGTCAGCCGCCATCTTGGGAGCTTTAGGTGAGTCTTGTTAGTCTGGGAGCCTTCTTTTTAGTCGACTAGAAACTGATAGGCTCCTCTCACAATGACGACATTCTTCAAATACAATGACAACGATTCAAAGTAATATTAAAAATCACGACTGTCGATGAAAATACATGCAAGACAATAATGGAACGCTAAAAGACATCAAAAGATACGATAAAATTGGTAATAACTGCTAGGCAATCCACAAATAGACTGTAAACCGTACTGCCAAACAATAAAAAAAACATACCTCTACTTACTCGAAGTACGAATTTAACAGATGCATTTTCTCTCTTTACAAGGGTGACATTCTACCCTTGCAATACATTGGTACAAAGTGATGAGCTATTTAAGACAATTTTATCAGTTAATCTACATAAAATATGAAGCATATTCTATTTTCACAGTTTGGAAAATAAGGTATGTAATGCTAAGGATAACGGACCAAACTAATTACTTGAACAAGGGTATGTTGTTATCGTTCACTCATTAATATAATATTGCTTAAAAGATTTCACACATGATTTTACTTATAAACAAAGCCCTTCAAAAGTTTATTTATTTCCTCTGACTTGACTGGATTACTGTTGCCTTCCTTTGATTTTCAGGAGTGAAACTATTTACTTGAAATTCTGCCTTTTAGTAGTGGAATTAAACCTAAAATCAATTCACATTATACCTCATGTTTTATAATTATACTGTCGTGGGCTTGAAAGAGAGATGACATCACGTCATGATACTAATTATGTCTTAAATTTGTTTTGCTGTATTTTCCATCATTTGTTCTTTAGAATTAAACGATGTTTACTAAAGGTTATTTCTTCATTTGACTCATACCTCTCATAAATTCCCAAAATTCTTTTAATTAATTAGCCAGTAATTATCACTATGGCGTTAGTTTCGTATGAAAAATGCGGAGTATTTATTGTCATTTATATGAAAACTATAAATGATATCTCTCCTCCCTGATTTGTTGTGCCACAAATTATTCATGAGGTCAATATATCAGTGAACTTTCTTGGCATCATGACACAAGTAACAGGTAACCGTTTACATTTTTAATATTTTTCTTTGGCATTCTCAACCAAGAGTTTCTCTCTTAGTTATAAACAGCTGTAGAGACTGCTATTGATATTTCTATTATCTTCTTAAGCAGCTGTCATTTCTCCCGATTTCTTGAATATTTAATAACAGCTAACAATACATCGACACATCATCAGGACATTTCATTGTTCTTATTTTTATATCCCCAATAGGTGCTACTCTCTCAGTTATCCTCAACATGGACACGCAATTAGCTGTCATTTTATCAGCAGTTATAGCCGTAGCTTATACGCTCTTTGGCGGACTATACGCCGTTGCGTATACCGACGTGGTGCAACTTGGATGTATATTTATAGGCCTGGTAACCTTTGGCTGTGCGCATGCGTAGCAAGAGAAATTAATAGTTAGGACTCAATGGCTACGTGGGTCAATAGTCCCGTTAGTGCCTTCTGACGTTGCTTCATTATTTTTTTCCGACGTATTTCCTTCCTTCACAAGATAATCAAAGATATTAGGTTAAAATTTTTAGGAAACCGTTCATCATTATTAACAGAGCAAAATATTGGAAACCGACTTATCTTATACATGTCAATCACAAACTCCGGCTCCGATGGTCTTTAAAAACTTTTTGTATTATTGGAAGTATTGCGAATTTAGATATTAATAACTAAATTATTGACGTGTCTACAATAAAGCCAAAGTAAATTTGCATAGACTTCCTTCCGGATAAAATATATATGTTGGTAAACAATATGTTTAAATAATATATAAAATAATTCTTTAAGCAATAAAGAGCAAGATCTATGAAAAAGAAATACTCTAGGAACTGAAGCAACCTCACATAGGTTAGACTACATCACGCTACCTGTAATTTAATGAGTGTACTTAGATATTACGATTCGTCGAAAATGACATCATATGTACATCACATTACTGTGCTTGAGAAATAGTTGGAAGAACGGCGTTCAGATTAGAACATTGAGTAGTGAGAGACACAGCAAGTGGATAGTCACTAAGTGAAGGGTTGCTTTCGTTGGTTTAGAAAAGCACTTTAGACATTTGTCTCCTCAATTTTTCTTAGTAACCTTGCCGCTACACCATATCATCTAAATTCATGTAAATGGTTGAAATGAAATTGCTTGCAGAAGAGTGGAATCTGAAACAGAAATGGCCTTTGCATTATAAACGGTGTAATGAAATCATTTATTTCGTCTAGTGGAGAGGCATAATCTCATCAAAACATTATCTGCTTACATAATTTGCATGCCATTACTAAAGTGGGCTTTCATATTATTGCTGAGCTAATCAGAACGCTACCTATATTTATAGTCTAACGAGAGTTTCTATTAATATTACGTGGATACAACGACGACCGACAACAGTAACTTTCCATTGAGCAAATTCAATTACCAGATATTATAAATAAATATTCACATTTCCAAAAATCATTAAGGATATTTCATTTATTTTCAAAGACCATTTCAAAGGAAAATAGAAAAACATGCTGTATTTTTTAAAATGTTATCCACTCTTCCTGCCAAGTAAAGCAGGCATAGACTTGTGGCACATAATTCTAGATATGAGTATAGTTATTGTTCACGGATTTCCTCTGAACATACGTACTGAATCGGTAAAAAGAGTTGATGGCTGTATTCGTTCAGGTACGTTACCAATTCATTTTGTGGATGAAAATTTGCAAAATATTTAATGTAAATGAATTTTGGTAGTATCCTTTTTCAATTTATTAGGTTCTCAACTTAGCATTAGCCCCAGAAGTTAGTCTTCATACTTACTGCAGTCATACTTTATCCTGAGAATGCAACTTGTAGTATTATTTTTGACTCTTAGCAACCAAGAGAGTGGTAGAAAAAAAAGGAAAAAAAAACACTGCTACACAAGTCGGCTATCGAAAGAAGGTTCACAGTCTGTAAGGAATATCATCCTAAGAATCACCAGCCACACCCCCACCCCCACCCCAACCCCTACTACTGTGCATGTTACAAGTTCTTGAATTAAGTCTATCATTATTCACTTCTCATCCTAATATACTTCTTCTACTATCTGAAAATCTATGAATACCGGTATACAGTTTCGCAGTGATCTACTGGTTCCTTCCGCGAAAAAAAAAAAAAAAAAAAAAAAAAATCATATTCTACCGGAAACATAATTAGCTCGTATGAAGCTCCAGGCAGGGGCGCCTCTCCCGTCTAAAAAAAAAAAAAAAAAAAAAAAAAAAAAAAAAAAAAAAAACAATAATACAGCATTAACGGTCAAAAGACTATCGCCGGTTTTGGTTACCACAAGGAACTCAATATAATTATTCTTCGCATTACGTGACTTGAGTGTCAGAAATATTGATTCATTTTGGCCATTACTATTGCATAGCGGATCGATAAGCTGCTTTTAGGTGCTCTCGCCTCTGACAAGTTAACCTCAGAGAATTTTTCTCTCCGAATCTGCTGCCAACACTACCTTTCTTTTGTGCTTTCTTTACTATATGAAGAAGCGATCGACAACTATTCTTTGTATCACTTTGCAACTGGTTGTTGAAAATGTATTTTGTATCGCATTAATATGTTTACTCTATGCAACAGTCACCTTGGTCTTAATATAGGGCAGCTATTGCTAACAACCGACTGACTTTGAATGGGTTTCAAATACAATGTAATCGCTCCCAAGCAAATGCGCCCATACACGCGTCCAAATATATCGGCTACAATTTATCAATAAATGTTAAAATACGAATGGGACCAAGACAAAATTACTTGGATGCAATAAGATATCACTGACATATTTGTTTGCAACTATATATATATATATATATATATATATATATATATATATATATATATAATACAAATAACAAGAACGTGTATACATATACAGATATATACACCCGTATATGTACATGTGTATGTATTTATGTATGAGCGCATTTATGTGTTAAGCACTATTGGATCTGAGAAGATCGTGGATATCGCATCCTACAAATATACTATCCAAACTATAGAAAGATTAGCACCTTGTAGCTACCCTCTTACATGTATATGTATATATATATATATATATATATATATATATATATATATCGGCAATATGCGTGTTATGCACGTGCTCTCATCACGTTTTTCTCTTATTAAACAAAACTTAATAATGAAAATAACTCAATGTGAGTAGCTATTCCTCATCAGATCTTATAAGTAGAATGAAAAAAAAACACTATTGTTAACGATTTTTGTTATATATGTTTTCTATGAATGAGTTATGATTTGCCTGTACTGAAACATGGCATCGTATTTAGTAACTAATTCGCTTATACTACCTTTTCAAATCGGTTAGGTGCCCCACTTAAATGTATTTAAATGTTAACAAAAATGCTACCTATGAACATAAGCTATCCTGTTACGTGAGATCGATAATGGTTTGATATTATTCCAACCATAATGACTAGCATGTCAAAATGAATCAAAATAGAGACAAACAGGTAAATTAAAAAATGGATAATTATGAAAATGTAAATAGAGAGCCTTCTTAAGTACTCATTCAGTTTAATCGAAAAATGAAAAAGAATCCGAAGATATAAAATAAGGTTCTTTCATCACTCCATATTTGTCCAGAACAATCTGGAAATGGACGGACCGATTTGTGACCACCGACACAAAACAAACAGCGTCTCTCGTGACCACTTACACTAATGGAAGAATAAACAGCAAAGCGTGTTCAGACGAAATACTATATACAACTCCCACTAATAATGGAATCTCTCTCTGGTGAATGACAGGACATCAAGCAAGGCCATTCCGATTTTCTTAAAGCACAAATATTTTATTGCTGGCTTCGTTTGGGGACTGATTGTACAAATAACAGGGTTTTGAATGACTCCTTAATATAACACTTCTTTTAAGAGCAGTCTGTAGCGACGTAAAACTTTCCCAAGATATCACTGACATATTTGTTCGCAGCAATATATATATATAATATATATATATATATATATATATATATATATATATATATATATATATATATATATATATATATATAAAAATACAGAGTAAGATATTTCAACAAATGTTATTAAAAAAAAGTCGTAAGTAATACAAAGAAAGCAAAACGGAAAAGTGTTAAAAAACAAGCGAGAACTGGCAGTGTCAAAAAATAAGAGGAAAATCTGTAACTTGGATTGAGAAAAAGGAAATGACCGTAATTTAATAATCCTGTTACGAAATCCACTGGGGTCTTAAAAACTTACCTACTTTCCTCTAGAGTTCATAATTTCAGTTTCCTACCATTTTGGATAAAATAACATTAGTAAATAATGTATCGATTATGCTGTAAAAATATATGTAGTATTTACTGAACAAATAGCAGGTTCCAAAATGAAGTGGCCGTCAGAAAATTTTTCTCTGAAAGGACATATCTTCCTTACTGTAATGGATCATACTATGACTGCTTCATGTGACATTATCTTTAGGACCGTGAAATTTACGTAACTTAGGGATTTTCATTACAAGATGCTATCAATTTAATATTGGTTACAATATCGACTGGAACTGTTTTCCATTCACTCAGATGCCTTAATGCTAACATATATAATAATATGTATATATATAATATATATACTATATATATATAATATATATATTATATATGTATATATATAGATATATATATATATATTATATATACATATATATATATATATATATATATATATATAGATATATATATATATATATATATCTCACACATATCCGCAGGTGAAAAATAAGAGACGAGGTTTAGGTCCTGACCAGTTTCGACTTTCTTTCCAATCCATTCTGAGCGTGAAGTCAAATGTACGACTGACATTAAGTACCATTAAGTAAACGAGTATAAAGCAAGAATGTATAAAGGCAAGAATATGTTGCATTAGCGGAGAGAAAATTATTATTTCAAACCAGTTGTTCAACAGTAAAATCTCTAGCCGACTTATTGAAAATATAAATATTCTACAGAATGAAGCGAAATTTCCCAATAGGACTAGCCTAAACAATAAATGGATACTTATCATTAAATGAATGTGCAGCAACCTACAGAGGCTACCGGCTTTGGAATTTAAAGGAAAATCAATAAATCCTAAGTGCATTTTTTTTTACTTTCAAAGGGAGGCCCCGTCAAGTTCGGGATAAACTCGCTGTATTTTTATACATATCTTAAATATTCGAAAGATAAACTTCACTCACTAAACATTTTTTTAATCAAGATGGTTCACCCAAATGAAATGAGAACATATTAAAAATAATCTTGGAAATTAAAAGCACATCTACGATTACACGATTCCACGGTTCACGATGACTTTACTAGACCTTCGTCACATTTGCAACCAGGATTAGTAATGTATTATTATTGCAAGATCATTTCAGCAAATTCTTACTACTTTTATTCTCAATAATTTTTGGTATGAAATACTGACGGTTGCGCCTTGTACGTAAAATTCTGTTAAAATAGCTATATATATATATATATATATATATATATATATATATATATATATATATATATATATATATATATATGGGTGTGTGCGCGCGTGTGTTATGTATGTGAGGGAGAGTGTGTGTGTGTGTGTGTGGTAAAACGTTACTCTGTATACAGGGAAATTTCACTATTCATTGTTAATAAGAACGTAAGTCACACAACAGAAGAGTTTTTTTAACATTGAGCCATTTTACTTAGCTGTGGTAAAAAAAAAAAACCGTAACTGCTTTCATACTTTAACGGTTGATCCATGGCTGACCTCTTGCACAAAACACTTCAACAACATTTGCCGTGTCACAGACCTGAAGGGAAGACTAATTAACGACTAGATGAACCACTTAAAGACACACACACACACACACATAACGTAATTCACCTCTATCTTGCAAGCACTCTCGGGCTTCCTGAATAGCAAGGCCCTTCCTCCCCAATACCTCTTTCACATCACTTTTCTAGGTTCTATACTCGGTAACCAACCTACATCTCCACGTTTTCCACTCACTCCATTATTCGTGCATAACATGAACAAAGAAAGCAAACTGTCAATCTTATCGACTCCAACCTTTTTACATTTCATTCTCATTCGTATACACAGTTCATTCCCATTAAAGAGATTCGGTCTCCTTAGAACTGTAGCGTGGATGTTGACCGTTGAACGCGAAAATGAAAGATTTATAGAAGTTCTAGAGGTAAACTGTTTACGGAGTACATGAAACACATATATATATATAATATATATATATATATATATATATATATATATATATATTTATGTGTGTGAGTGTGTGGGTGTATATATATACACATAGTATATACTGCATGTTTACGGATATGTATCTGATCACTGTCTATAGAGGTAAATGGCTCAGATATCCTCATATTTTGTAATGGTTATAGCAACGCTCTTAGACTTGAATTCATACAACATCAGTCAAGTAAGCACGTCTAGGTATTAACATATTAGTTTCATTAGTACGTTTAGATAATATATGTATATATAGAGCTCACAAGATGTTTGATAGCAGAACATAATTTAGTCGACCTTTGATTTTCTTTGCACTCTGGGCACTCGCAGGAGCCACTCTGAGCGTCGTCCTCGACCTGGACAACACAATTGCGGTTATCCTGTCAGCCTGCATCGCTGTCTTCTACACACTTTTCGGTGGTCTGTACGCAGTGGCTTACACAGACGTCATTCAACTTATTTGTATCTTTATTGGCCTGGTAAGTAGATTATTTACAGTTTGAATTTTCATCATTCCTTTTTCTAGCTGTTCTTTAACTTCTGTTACTATTTCACTGGTAACACTGGGTGTTATCTGCACATTTACCGGACCCCTTTACGCTCTCCACTTATAAGGTTGGTGTAATTTTCTTGTTATCTGCAAGCTTTCATCGCCGTCCGTCTAGTGTAGAATCATTTTAGATCTTCGCCTGTAGTTGTCATGTATTGGAATGGTAAAAGATAATTTTTTATGAATACTTGCACGAGGCTGAAAAGCTTTCATCTGTTAAGTTGATCAGTCTCTTGCTAGAATTAATTTCCAAGAAGGAAACTGTGTATGTAACTAATTCTTAAGGAAATGAGTTGTAACAGAACAGAAACTGAAATCAGGTGCAGGAGAAGACGAAGTTTTACTAGGCTAAATACGTATACCATTTACCGCTTAACAAATAGGTTACCGACCAGAGGGAAAACAGTCGATCAAGATATGGGTTAACTACATTAACCTTGCAATCTCAACCCTATGTGCAATAAAGGTGAAAAGGTACAAGCCTATCTTTCATCGTTGCCTACCGTCGACCTTTCACCTAAGGCATTGGCTGCCCTACTACCATACTCCAAGATGTTAGGTACCTAATCTTCGCACAAAAACACCTTTGAAAGCATAATGGAAGATACAAATATGCATGCATTGCAGTCCAGCTTTTCATGGCATCTTCTGACTAATATAAATTATTTTACAATCAATTTGTAAAACATTTTAAAGGAAAAGCGTGGCGATAAAAACATTAACATTCTAAAACGACTGTGAATGTCACTTGTAAAACATATAAGAGGAAATATGTCCATAGCGATCCATTTCACACCTTTGATCGATATTCAGTCATTCATCTCCAGAGTCAACATAGATTTGTTATGTGAAGTAAAGCACCTTTAAGAATGACACATTTCATATCACCGTTGAGAGAGAGAGAGAGAGAGAGAGAGAAAAATGCGAGTTAACCTTTGGTAGGTTAATTAAAATGAGAAAAAGCTATAAAGCATATAGTACATTTTGTCCAGAAAATTCATTCACTTGACACGAAAGTCATAAAGTTGCGCAAATGTTCATTCATGAAAGCTAACTGTTGTCGGCTATAGGAGCGATTAAAACTGGCCATCAGGAAATGACGCGATTTGTATTGGTACAATAATCTAGTACCTAGCTTACCACTCAGGCCCATTCAGAGAGCCTCCTAAACTATAAAAACGGATTCCGTTACCCGATTACTGTACCTGAAGCAGCAATCAAGATTAGGAACATCTAGTCAAGGACTTCCTTTGGAACATTAATGTGGTTAACTCAGTTCACAGAAGCGCATTAAATTGTATTTTATAAAGATATGGTATATGCTCGATCTATTTACAAAAGCATAAATAAGACATCAGTAAGTATCCCGTGCTTAACTCAAACTGATCTTTTGCAGTTGCGGGAAAATAATTTTAATCTACACTCAAGTTCCATCTACTTTTAAGGAAAAACGATAGAATGGCAATGGCGGTAGTAGTGTACAGTTTTGCCCGTCGCGGTAGTAATCTGCAGTTTTGCCCGCCTCGGTAGTAGTCTGCAGTTTTATAGTAGTCTTCTGTTTAAGTGTACATGCTACGGCATTTTGCTCCTGATTTTCTTTGTTTCCGTCTCGTATTTGTACTTACATATTATTTACAGTCTTATGTTCATTTTTTTTTTTTCATCCCCAAGGAGCTTTTACTAGGCTAAATACGGAGGCCATTTACCGCTTAACAAGTAAATTACCGACCAGAGGGGCGTGGTAGCAGTCATCAGTTTTAAAGCCTGGGAAAACAATCGATATGGATATGGGTCAACTACATTAACCTTGCAATCTCAACCCTATGTACTATATATGTGCCCAAGTTATGGTATTTTGATTTATTGCTCTTTACAGCAGACCAAGAAACGTTGATAGGAACCTTAATGTTGCAATTAACCTTTCCTCGGGAGACATAAGGAATAAAAGGTCTCCGAAGACATCATCAGTCATTCTTAAATAATTGCTGTAACCTTCCGGGTTATTTTCCTTTAATCATATGATAAAACCTCTCTTTCTTAGCCCTGGTTTCACCCATGCTTTATGATTTTTCTTGCATATTTCATGCTCGTATTCGTCTTGTAGGAGTGCTATTTTCATTATTGCACTTATCTTCCTTTTACTTGGCGCGATGATTTAAAAACACTCACTATATCAGGACACTATAGGACTGAAAGGAACACGGCCACTGCATATTAACTCTGCCCTCTCAAAATATGCGTAGAGCAAGTCATCTGCATGTATGGGCATTACCCAAAAGGACTGGAGCGCTCTCTAATCCCGGCAGGACAAACCCGATGCCAGTCGCGTAGGTGTATGTCCAGCTTAAAACTACTTTTTGACAAATTCAAGGAACTGATCGCTGATAGGACCGAATCTATTCCATAAGACTGGAAAGGGCAAACAGAAAACAGTCACAAAAGAAAGACGGGTAACGGAAGCTGGGGAGTTATTGTGGAAGACACAATAGACCCTCTTAAAGCCTTCAATGCCTGAATGCCTGAGAACCATTTACCGTAAGGAGTTCAAGAAGAAGACAGGAGTATCGAACGGACCCTTGTGGCCGAGTGGAACCTTTATCCACCAGGAGCTCCACGAGGACCGGGGCCCGGGAGGACTTCGATCTGCTGAATTTGGAAGGTGGGGTCTATATTGCGCTTCCGCAGAAGGGCCCTTTAGGGACCCTTACCGTAACGAGAACAAAATATCTGCATATTTTTATGTGTGACCCTTCTTCCCCATTTGTTTCTCAAGAGAGGAAGTAAAGGCCCTAATTTAGACAGCAAAGTGGCGTGTTGGGGTGAATCCAAAAAACAGTTTTGGAATACTATTAGGCTTTAATTCTACTTCTTATTAAAAACTGCCAACCAAATAACCCAATGCGCGCGCGCGCGCGAGAGAGAGAGAGAGAGAGAGAGAGAGAGAGGGAGAGAGAGAGATCTGCAAAAGGTGGCAGCTGGACTGCTTAAAATGAATTACTTGGGCTAAATACAACTCTTCCAACTCTAGCAACACCCATCTCTTCCAAGGATCACTTTGTAACTTTCACTCTTAATAACAGAAACCTATTAACACATCGAATACACACACTCTATAAAAACTTTATAAAGTTACAGAGATGTTCACCAAAACACTCTCACTCATATGTATATTAAGTTATAATGTCAACAAATACGACTCAAGTGGCCTTAAGCAAAGGGAGTATGGAACCATATTGGGCAATTCACTAGGAGTCTGGACACACAACACACACAACAATATATATATCATAGATATATTATATATATTATAAATAATATATAACATATACATTCGCGCACACACACATATATATGTGTGTGTGTGTATGAATGTGTGGAACAAATGAACACATGTTTCACAGAAATGAATTTCTGACTCATATTTGGTCCGAATCCCGGTCTTTCTGATGAGAAGCTAAGGTGTGACCAATTGACCCACATATAGAGTGAATCTACAGAGATATATATATATATATATATATATATATATATATTATATATATATATATATATATATATATATATACAAGAACGTGTTTCACAGAAATAAATTTCTGACCCACATCTGGACCGAATCCAGGTCTTTCAAATGAGAAGCTACCTAGTGCGTTACCAATTGACCAGCACAAGTCACAAGGGAAGTTGGAACCTATTTACTTCTATATCTGAGGCTTTTCCCGGACAGGCTGCCGCTTAACACACCTGCGAATTTTATCCAACTTTACAGCCCAGCAGTGAGTCAGTTGGTAGCATTACATTCAAATTGCCCCTTCAGCATGATCATTAGTTCCATCAAGTTTACCCTGATGAGTTAATTCGAATACAATGGTACCAATTAATTCACTGCTAGGTCAGGAAGCTTGGTTAAATTCGCTGGTATCTTAGGCGACAGCCTGCCCTGGAAAAACCTTAGGTACAGGAGTACTTATGTTCCTACTTTTTTCACGGTATGTGTAGGTCAATTAGTAACATCCTGGCCTGTCATTTGAAAGACTTAGGTTCGATCCCAATGTAAATCAGAAGTTTTAATATATACACATACACACACACACACACACACATATATATATATATATATATTATATATATATATACTAATAAAAGGAGCCCATAAAGAACACCAAATGTTTTTTATGGTTTTTTTTTTATGGGCTCCTTTTACTAGATGGAATTCTGTTGTAACAGAACATTTTTACCAGTCATATATATATACAAATATATATAATACATATATTATATTTAGAATCTATTGGTCACTTTTTATCAGATACTTGTAATAGCCACAATACCTTCTTAACTTTTCGAATTCTTCGCACTTTTCTGGATACACATGTCACTACAAAGCCTTAAGACCCAAGGGCAAGAAATATAAAGAAATTAAGATGTCTGGTAGCGGGAAACGGACCCACGTCCCATACCCAACAACATGACCTCGTTCTGATTATGGGATGTGGGTTCATTTCCAGCCACCGGATATCATAATATCTTCATATTTCTTGCACTTGGATCTAAAGGCTTTGTACTGACAAGTGTACCCAAAAAAAGCGCGAAGAATTCGAAAAGTTGAGAGGGCACTGTGGCTATTACAATTATATATAACACGAAAGAACCACACCTGCAAATCATGAGCTTCAAACTCACGCAAGAGTGGAGGGGTGTGGTTTAGTAGCCATGCTGCAGAAATCCATAAAATTAAGAAATCGAGATGTTAAAGAGATATTTGGAAAATAAAAATTTATGAGGTCGATGGAGTGAGTATTTTGAAGACTTCCTGAATGTGGGAGTTTTAGTTAACTTCTGAATCTTTCTTTTTGGGCAATGTGGATCATATGAAAATAGAAAGTGCTACGTCAGTTTGTCTTGCTAACATGAAAAGTTTTGCCTTTGTCTCTTTAAACCTTCTCCTTAAAGTCGAACTTTTCAATCAAAATGTCTAGGCCATACAAACCTTCAAAATCTAGTGTACATAACACGCTTATCTAGTAAATGGTTTTTACCAGGAGCCCTCCTCCCCAAGCAGTTTTCTCTTTATATCCATTATTAAAGTTCTCCTTTTCACTATTTGAATCTTATGATAAACATAATTTTCCTAATCTTCGATCTGACGTCAATATATCTGAAATAAACTGTTTCTCGGACAGGTTGCACAGTCAATTCAACTCAATGTTTAACTGTGCAGTAACTGAAGGGTGATACACTGGCGAAAGCATTTCCAAGTCTACAAACCCTCTTCGCAATCTTGCACAAAAGTTCTTTTTATCCAAATACTGAATTCCATTACTGAAATGGGTTTTGAAAATCATTTCTGCCATCCATACCGTCCTCTGTTCCCTGGATAACTTGCTCATTTTAACTTACAATAAGCTCATTACTTCCTAAATTAATCTTTCATTTCTCTATATAAACAGAATCAGCTCAACATGCTACTCTAGTATTAATTAAACGACACTTCTTTTGTAGATCTTCCTTTAGCACCATTCTTTTTACTCAGAACATATTACTTGAGACTCCGTCGCTTTACATAATATTTCAACACGTAAATATCTGTAAACATATCCCACTCATGATCACTTTCAAGAAATCTTGCTAGAAATTCACAATTTCGTCCTCTATTGGATCTTAAGTTAATAATTAAACTAATTTATGATATGAGTAACCGAGATTTGGTTTTAATTATGAAAGTTCCATGAAATGCCCCTGCGACTGTTTGGTTACTCAGGACGTTATACTTGAACTACTGGCATCCATGCATCCCTCTTAACGCTTTCGTGTAAATGATTTCTTTCTTCATTTCTTCCATAAAATCACGGCCTGATCATTAACTACTGGCCACTCTCTCTCTTTATGCTGGATATTCTCACAAAGCCATAATAATCAGAGTTCGAATCAACATCCGGCCGGATGCAGGTGACTGACTGACCACAGTAGATAATCCCAAGAAAACTGTATCCTTTCATAACAGCAAACCATCCATCAATGCATAGCAAAAGTCCCAAGTTAGTTTTCCTCAAGTTAATACTTGTTTCACACATATTTTCTACCAAGTTTTATAGTAATTGTAGTCATATTCAACAGCTACTTACAATTGCTCCGACATTTCGTATTTATATGCGTTTAACTATTTAGAATTAACGCACATAAAAACTTTGGTTTCAATACGAAAACTCAGCCACTCCTCAAACTGTACAAACGTACATATTCATAGGTTCACAAAGGCAATGTTACCACAAAAACATATTCTAATTCCGCGTGCAACAACAATAGTCTACGGACAATTAACTCCACAATAATTTAGAGTAAATGCTATTCAGCCAGGGCCAACCAATCTCTCACTATTGGTACTTAATAGAGATGTATTGGATATCCACATCCATAATTTTCATAAATCCACACCCGCATTGACAATTTCTTAGCATCCGCATCTGCATTAGCATTGTGATCTACATCCCAATCCGCATCAGCATTGCGAGCTACATCCGCATCCGCAGTTTGAGAAAGCGGATATGAGAATATCACCCCCTGCTCAGTGTTAAATAGTTCATACTCACATGTTGCAGCTAAAAGTAGAATTTTTTTTTTTTTTTGCTTTTTGCTAAATTTGGGTTTTTCGTTCTATTATACAGAGTAAATGATACACAATTATACATTTCATACATTATATACTTTATAAGTAGCTCTGTTATAGCATATTTGTTTTAAAGTATATTGATTTGAGTAATTTGATGTCATTTACAGCAGTTGCCATCATAAAGGCAGGATATTGCATTTTTTAGGAGACTCTCTCTCTCTCTGTCTCTCTGTCTCTCTCTCTCTCTCTCTATTGAAAAGAATAGGTTTGAGTTTTGTTACCCTTATCATACAATGGCATGAAGTGACCTTGTGCTAAGACAACTAAAACGTTTTTGTTTCGCTGTTACTGTTTGTATATTCATATGAAAGTATACACAAACACATACATGAGTATCACTTATGTTTGTAAATGAAATATATATATGTATGTATGTATGTATGTATGTATGTATGTATGTATGTATGTATGTATGTATGTATGTATTGTATGTATGTATCGTATGAGTATGTATATATATATATATATTATATATATATATTATATTATATATATATAAATATATACATATATATATATATATATGTATATATATATATATATATATATATATATATATATACATAAAATCATACATATAATCCTTTATCTACACTGCATATACTTCATGGATAGGACTTTGTGCTACGGAAACCCATTTCAACATAATTATACGTAGAGAGAGAGAGAGAGAGAGAGAGAGAGAGAGAGAGAGAGAGAGAGAGCTGCATAAATAAACCTTACCCTTCTTTAACTGCAGAACTGTAGGGCGTCCAAATTTGTATTGATCAGACGTGTAGCCATGTCAACATCCCTATTTATGTATACTACTACTGATGATTTCTTGACGTTCAATTGAAATGCATATTAACCTACTTAAATTCGCAAACGCATTCACAAGGCGATTTAGCGTCGGATACGCTTAGGTTCGTAATGGATGAAATCAACTAATACTTTAGTCTTGACTTTTCAAGACTGGTTGTAGGCAGACGGCTGTCTGTGCTTAGAGAGCGACTGAACTGTTAACGGCAGTTGGAAAAGATGCAATCTTCAAGTTGATTCTGATTTATTCATGGGGTGTCATAATGGACTGCAATTTCATTCAATATATCCGCAGTCACTGAGATCCTCCCCCAGCACAAGTTCTACCCTTCGCAAGTAAAAACTATCATAAATACAATAATGCAAGTTCTCATGTTAAATTTATATCTTAGGGGTAGAGTTTTTAGTAAAATGTCATCTCAGCATGTAATCTAAGAACAATTACATTGTCACCAAACTTAACAACATTCGTGTTCTTGAATTAAAAAAATGACTCACTTGCATCCGTATCTCCTATTCATCGCCACTATCAACATTACCTCCACTCTTGAACTCAAGAGATCCCCGTACATCCCTCCCCGAGTTCTTCTTTCACCTAATGGTTAGAGTGGGAGTGTGCTTAAGGCTGTAGCCTACTTGAATTACGTAAGTCCAATGACCCTTCACTGACTACTCGCTACAGTATCTTTGTCCTGAAAATCCCTTTCCCCTTTCATGCACTGCTTTTGTTCTCTTTCTTACTGTATATTATGCCACAGAAGATGAAATCTAGAAACAAATGTCATTTAATCACTCCTTGCAATTTAAACATAATTGTATGAACTCGTAGGAAAACATGCCTATCATATAGCTTGTATTCCATCTAATATTTGTTACAATTATTAAAAGAATCACTGAAGTCAGTAAACGAGCTTCGACCCAATAAAAGCGTTGTACGTTGACAAAAGGAAAAAAGTTACCTTTTCCTAACAGAAACATCGATGACATCAGCGCAATCTACTGGAAAACTGCATGAATTAAGAAATTCTTTAAATCGAAAGGTCTAAAGAGAATATGTGGAAGGAATAAATCGTCTATGGATACTTAAAAAAATTTACTTAGCACTTTAAAATAGGAAATCAATGTGAGTCAATTCCATACTTAAATTTCAGAAATTACTTGCTTCTGTCAATTTTAAGGAACTTTCACAGTTCTCCTCATTAAAACCTACTTCGGTTTCAGCACCTCTGCTAAACGCTGCCAATTGCAACGAAGTTTAACAATGCGAAGATATCAGAAATGTGTTGCAGAAAAAAACAATAACCCACGTCAATATGATTAAGCATGAGTTCAAAAAATTAAAGCTCACTTCCAAGGACTGCGTAAATAACAAAAACACGTAACAACAAACTAACACTCTTTCAATATGATAAGCTCCAATATGTCATCGAAAATCCAATTGTTTGTTTGAAAAATTCATCTTCCAAATGCTGACCCTGTAGAGAATTCACTTAACCATTTTACCATTTTAATATCGCGGTTCACTGCTACCAAAAGTTGATCTCTTGAAACAACTGCAACAAACAATGCGGACTAATATGACCTTTAGCAGATGAGCTTTCGTTCGCGTTCGCAACATTCGAAGGTTATATAAAGGTTAATGGACGTAAAGTAAAAAGAAAATAAAACCGTAACTGTTAAAAGATAAAATGTTTTATCTACGCTTCTTCAAACGTTTATATGTTCATTCACTATTTTAAAATCACTGCAAAGGAATGAATAGTTGAGGACACTTAAGCAAGTCCAAACATATCACCCCAAGGTGCTTGGGCACCTAGTCAAGGGTTGCGAACCCCTTGGAGAGGGAAAATTTCCTTAATTAACGGATAAGCCTCTTTCCCGTGAGGAAAACAACAGTCATCTTTCCTATGGTCTGCTAGAGTGCCAACAAGCAGTGCAGCATGGATATTGCTGCTCTAGGAAGTGCCAATGGCTTAGGGCACATTCATGATATATTCCAAGGGAGAGGAATACACAAAGAAAGCCTGCGGACACTTGGGGGAGGAAATGCCCCTAAAAAGCTGAGTGGTCTCTTCTGTTTTCCTAAGGCAATAGCAAACAAATGATTTCTCCTGTGGAATAACAGGACATGACAGTGATGGGATTCTCCCCACAAACTCTGCGTTTGTTTGCAAAATGCCGCCAAATGCCATGGGTGTGAGTTTGCAAGGTCATATCCTGAGTTAATATAGCATTTGGACGAGAAAGATAAAAAAACTAACTCCCCCTGGGGTTTTGGAAGTGTATTGCTGAGGAGAAGAAATATATAGTCTGATATGAAAAGGCAAAGGTAAAAGGTCGGGGAATACAATGGCGCTAGTTCATGATTTCATAGATATATTTAAGTGTGATAAGAGAAAAAAAGGATTTTATATTAAGTGCATACGGCCTATGAAATGAGAAGATGAGAGAAAACGAGTATTTTTAAATGACTGAATAATACCATAAGCTGGTTGTGCTAGGTGATTTAAATGCAAAGGTAGATGACAGACAAAGAGATGGTACTGTTGGTAGGAGCAAGTAATTATGAAGAGAGTTTCAAAAAGATATTTAGAAATGAGCACCAGTACTGGAAATAAATGCTTCCCAATGAAGAATATTCTTAGTGAACCAGGAAAAGAGGAAAAGGTGACGAAAATAATTAGCTAAATTATACATGGCAGAGCACGTTGATGGATGTAATAGTGAGAAAAGGGGCTGGGTGGAGGTACATGTAATCATCATTTAATTGAATGAAAAGTTGAAAAAGATAAAAAATTTAAGTTACAGAGGAGAAGGTAAAAATGCGGTTTTAAGTGCATCTCTTTTGCTTCACTTATTCTATAATTTATCTTTCCGCTTAGCTCAAGATCTTCTAAATGTGTTGCTCAAATCAAGCAATTTCCTATTCTCTTGTAAACAACAAAACTTTATTATGAACCTCTATAGTATCTTCGTTTTCAAAAATTAACACCATGTGATGTGCAAATGTGCGAAGGCTGTTGGTTGAGGATATATAAGGTTTCATCACTCAGTATCAGTCACAACGCATTTCTCATATTTCCAAATATATACACAAACATACACATACACATACATGTATGTATAAATACGCCTTAGCAACGACGGGTGGCCGCATGATTCAATCATGTGATCTCTGAGGTATCATCAACCTCAGGTCGCGTATAGATCACCATTCCTGGCTGTTTTTCATGTCAGCATTCTTCGAGGAGCCAAGCGCTTATCACTAAGCGCCTCTGTCTCTAACCGGAAAAAGCTGAGATTAACCATTCACTACCACACCTTCATTTAAGGTATATATATGTATATAAGCAAGCCGTATAGTATTTGATATCCGCCATTCCATTATTTCTAATGTATAATATATTAATCTCATACACATATAAAAGGCTTTTTTGTTATTTGCTGTGCTGCGTTATTACTTTTAAGCGTTATTATGTTAATATTGAAAAATTTATCATAAATTTGGTGTAACATTCACTATTCAAAAAAGTGAAATGCGATAATGCATTACAAAAAAGTATCTAGTCGAGTATACTTGTAAATTCGAAAAAAAAAAAAAAAAAAAAAAAAAAAAAAAAAAAAAAAAAAAACAAAAAAAAAAAAAAAAAAAAAAAAAAAAAAAAAAAAAAAAAAAAAAAAAAAAGAGTAAGACGGAAGGCAGGCCATAATTTGTCCTACGTGAACTTTTGTGCTCTATACTAAATAGAAAGTCTCTGGGAATACATAGTAAGTATGAAGGCTGGCCATGGCCATTTCTTAAAGCAAATCACGTGACTTGGGTGAGGAAAATTGAATCAAAATTCCAGTCAGCAGATAGGCGATGAGCTTCTGTGAATTCAGGGGGCCATGGTGGGGTAGGAGGAAGGGAGATGGGTTACGACATAATAGTATTTTGGTGGGGAGGGGGGGACGGGGTCGAAGAAAGTGAATTTAAGAAGAGTTCGGATGTGAGATGGTCTTGGGTTCTGGGAGGTACGGAAAATATGGAGATTTCAGATCCGACACATCAGATCCCAAGAAGAAAAGTGAAAAGTTAAAATCTCAAGTTCCTATTAATATCTTACGTAGAATGACTCACGAGTGCGTGCTTACTTGTGCAAAAGCGTGTGAGCATTCATGTTGGATGAGTGAAAGAGAATTTTTAGGCAGACAGAAAACAAATTAATATTGTGGAGACGAGTAGCGCTCTATAATACTATGGCCGTTTCATCTATATATATATATATATATATATATATATATATATATATATATATATATATATATATATATTATACACATATATATATATTATACACATATACATATATATATATCTAT
The DNA here is from genome assembly GCF_015104395.2 of Macrobrachium nipponense. Taxonomy (NCBI): domain Eukaryota; kingdom Metazoa; phylum Arthropoda; class Malacostraca; order Decapoda; family Palaemonidae; genus Macrobrachium; species Macrobrachium nipponense. The sequence goes on along the minus strand of NC_087212.1, from coordinate 61,076,472 downwards.
CTATCTATATCTATATAATATATATATATATACTCATACATTTCAAAGTTATTGTTCATATAAGCAATGAGAAGAGCAAAGACATCGTTTTGAAATGGGTAATTCCTTTTGAATGCTGAGTAAACTCTAAATTATCATAACATAATCAGCATTGAAGAAATATGTTTATTTAAATGAGTTCAACTAACTATGCACTGGAATTTCCGAAGAGCGAGATGATATAAAGAGCCTCAATTTACAGATGTTCATTAGCGAGAGAAAAGTGAATCACTTTCTCTCATATACAAAAACAGAAATAATTTTTTTTTTTTTTATAAAAGAAGATATATCTGACTGTCGTACGTTATTTTTATATAAGAAGTCCTCTATTAAGTTACATATCGTTAAAAAAAAATACAAGGTGTCCATAAAGCCTTTACAATTTAAAAGTATATTACAAAAACAAATGGACAGACAAAAATGTGGAAATCATTACAAAATGAAGAGTAGACATTTTAGTTTTTTTTTTTTTTTTTTTTTTTTTGGCCTCATTTAATACACCTCTATATAGGCACCGATTTCTTGCCATGTTCGCAATGGCATCAGTGATCTTTTGCTTGTGATCAGTCACGTCCCGTATCTTTAGTCGATGCACGATATCTTTAACGTAACCCCATAGAAAGAAGTCCAGGGGAGTGAAATCTGTTGAACGAGATGGCCTGGGAATTGAGCCATCCCTTCCAATCCATCGGTCTGGAAATGTATGATTTAGGATCCCACGAACTTGCAGTCCCCAATGTGGCGGTGCAACACCTTGCGGGGGAATGATGGTTTGTTAAAGGTCATCTAGTTGTGGTTCCACATATTTAGTCAAATGGTGAAAGTAAACATCTGCATAATTGATGTCCCGTTGAAGAAAAATGGATCAATGATTAGACTGCACATGGTCCCACACCAAACATTCACCTTTGGACTATCTCGGTGAACTTCCTTAGTCACATTGGGATGTTCTGATCTGAAACGTGAAAGGTTGCCTCATCACTAAAACAAACTCGTTTGAGGAAAGTTTCATCCTCAGAAATTCGTTCTAGCATGTTAACTAGTTGCAAACTCTTTTCGTCTTGGTTCATCATTTGGCTCGAGTGCCCGTATGAGGTGCAATTTGTAAGAGTACAATCGCAAGTTCTTGTGTAGGACTTTGTGAACGAATTGACGGATGTGGTGGTGAATCTCTTCTTTACTTGGTTCTGTAGTTTCGCTGAGTCTGCGTATCCGATTTTGTTTCAATAAATCATTACACACTTTGCGCCTTTTCTTGAGGAGTAGCTATTTTTTAGTTGTTCATTTACCAGTACCCTTTTCATGAACAGGGTACCTAAAGTACATATATGCAATGTGATTAAAAACTTTGATAACTGCTGAGTACACAGAACGAACCTGATTAAGATAACTCATCAATGGCTTTTATAACATATTTTCTAAATTGCAAAGAGACTTGTGGGCCCTCTGCACTTGAGAAGGTGTACGTTCTCTGTTATGCTAAAGAATATCAAAATAAATTATGAAATATTATGTAAATGATGATGAATAATGACGGCCAACACAAATATAAAAAACTGGAAACACCTTGTGCATTCAGTGGGCAATCATGGTGTAATGATTACATAAGTACTTCATAATAAACAGTTAATGAAATTATCATTACCTTACCTATGTGAAAAGTAGACTTTACTTACTTTCAAGGGCAAATCTGCACATCTGTATCCGTTCTGTGTAGGCGACATTATAGAACTGATCTAGACCTGCAAATAAAAAAAAAACATTTTTTAATAAATTATCCCCACAAAAAATAAATTATACATAAAACATATGAAGCGAATTTTTTCATTATTTAAAGTAACTCCGGATTTCAGCGAGACCACCTTTTTCTACCCAGCAGAAAGACGACTTTACAGTTGGTAAACTGACCTGAGGGTCTGTGGGTTGGATTGAGGTCTGGGTTAGGACGGGTGATTGGGAGCGGGTGGGGAAAATACACCACAGCTTCAGGGACAAGGGAAAGTCAAAATATTTGATAAATGTCGAACGGTTAAGAGACCCATAACGGCTGCAGGCACGGAGACAAGTAAAATAAAAGGTTTTCAATGCCATAAAATATTGTACAAGGAATTACCGTAATTTAAAAGAAGAAAAATATAAAAACTTTCATTCATAGTTGATAATTTCATCCATATATTGAAGTTCTAAAGTCAAGATCTGAAAAAGAGAATTACCACACATAAATGAGATATCAAGCCGTCAAAAGGCATTGCAAAATTTTATAGGAAATAAAACATAACATGATAACCATAATACGTTAAAGCGTTCGCAATATTTTTATGATTATTACTAAATATACATTCAGTCATTCCACATGAAATGAAACAAACGTTGCAAACGAATAAGACATAACTGCCACTGATGTAGTCTTGAATGTCCATGGCATTAAATGGGATTAAAGCAGTGAAATTTGTTGCTATAGATGAAAGGAGTCACGGAGAGATTGTGACTGTGGTTGCAGATGTTGGGTATAATCTCTGAGAACAAGTAATTTTTCTTTCAATTTTGACTCTTGCACAGAAAATGTCTCTTTAGTTCTTAATACAGTTTCAGAGAAAAGCAACCAAGATAACTGACTTGAGAGCAACAAAATACTGTTAACTTTGAAGCCGTTGACAATGTTGGATGCTGATTCAATGCGATAATAATTCGTTAAATATCCATTTATATATATATATATATATATACATATATATATAATATATATATATATAAATATATAATATATATATATATATATATATATATAGCTATATACTATATATATATATATATATTATATAATATATATAGATATATTACTATATATATATATATCATATATTATATATATATATTATATTATATTATAATATATAATATAATATATATATTTTTACGTATATAGCGGCCTTGAGAGAGGCTAGATACGTAAACGGAAATAATTGAGGGATTTCAAGAGGGAATTGCTTTAACTTACCGTAAACTGATAGTTATTATTAATTTCTTTAGAGGGAAGGTCGCCAGAAAACTCAGCTCGTTACTTAACAGCTATTTATTTACAAAAAGGCCCGTGCTGGCCTGGAGAAAAGGTAAATGATATTGGCCCCCACGTTGGGGCTTATAATCTCATTCAATTCAAGCTGATTTTCATTCACTTGGGGTAATGCACACTTGCGGGCAGAGACGGCACGTGACTCATGGAATCTGGAAAAGAATCCCAGATTAAACGAGATAAAAGAAAAAATGACTTCTTGCTTTGATTAATTAATTCTCTAATACTGGGGAGAGGAACTTTTAAGGTTTCACTGAAGTATGCAATGACTCCATTGGTCTGGGACGATCACACAAGGGGAAGCATGCGGCCATGAGGCAGCGAGAGGGAACAAAAGGATGAATTCCTTTTGTTGCTGGAAATTGAATTGGGAGAATGAGGATCAAAATGATAAAAGGTTGGGAGAGACTGGCAATATGCTGTTCCACAAGACGTACCTGGATGTCGTGTTCAGTGTGGACCTTTGTAGAAAATGTGGCTCTTTGTAGAAAAGTATGGGGACCCCTTTGTCCGAGGCCTGGGTCATCGGCGCGCCACTCACACCCTGGGTAGGCCTAACAGGAAGGCAGGTAATTTGACCTCTGTCCGAGATCACGTCTCGCAGCCGACTGAGGCAGAATTCAGGTGGGTTGCTTGGGGGTTGGAGGTCAGCTTAACCCCCCACGATCAAGGCAAATCCTGGAAAACAAGCATACAGCCAGCAGAGGGGTCACAGGAAAGAGAGCTTAAGGTATAGGTCTAAGAAGTATCAATCTGCCTACACCCTTCCCTTTTGAGATACGTCCCTACAGCTGATAAAAGTCTCTTTTCCCCCAACTGGGGAACTCTCTATCTCTAGCTGGCGGGTTTTGGGTTTCCCGCGTTTACTAAAAATCAGCTGATATTCTAAAGAAATGGCTGCCGTTTTCCAAATCAAATTATTTAGTTGATATTTGGGTAGACGAACGATTTATACACGTCACAGCTCCCCCTGTTAAGAAGGCATTCACTCCCTTTCGGGCGTGAAGGTCTTGGCTTAAATAGATTGATCGTCTCGACTACCCAGTTCCCCTACTCTAACTTGAAGTCTGTAGAGCGGCGATACAGCTAACTACAGTGGCCTACCTAACGTATAGGCGGAGATGCTAAGTGTACTAACTTAATGGAGTAATGTAGTCTAGCCTAAGTAATAACTACTGGTTGTCTTGTGACGACAGTCTACTCTACTGCTAGATAAGGTTACTTGAAAATTCTACTTGCTACTAACCTAATGCCCTGGTACTAAATCATTAGCCTAACCTACTCAATACAGTTAAATGAAGACGCAATCATTCCAGAGTGTGGTACGCACAGCAGCAGTTCAGCGACGGAATTGTTAAAATACATAATGAGAGGTAATGATGCGTGGGGATGATGAGTGGTTAATTGACCAGGAGGGAAATGCAATGAGGTAATTATATTTAAGTGAGGGTTAGTATTACAATGGCTAGGGGTTAGAGGGTTAGTGCTACTGGCAGAGATCAGGCTGGCTACCTTCTCTGGGTAGGTGCCAGGATCATTCTGCAAATGAATGCGACACTGTACCTCGGGCACAGGTGTCAAGGAGAGCATGTGGCTCTTTTGTTAATATGTTAATGATTGGTTACGTCCCTTCTTCTTCTTCTTCTTATTCCTCCAGGACCTGGCTATACCAGTCCTAGGAGTAGACGGAGGCACAGACTCTGGGGAAAGGCCAGAAACGCCGGCAGGAGCAGAGGCAGTGGTAGCCTGAGGGATTTCAGGAAAACACCCTACTTCGGTATCTGCAGCAACCGTCGTAGAGGTGGAACCTACTGCCGGGGAGGCCCTCACTTCGGCTGCTGCGACAGCCGTCGTAAGGGGAAAACTCCAGGCTGACTCCTGGTCGGGCAGTTCCTGGTTTTCCAGAGGAGGTATGAAGGTTAGGTCTGCCGGAGGTTCATCCTCGGGCGACAGTGGTGAGGGTGAAGAAGACTCATGGACTTTGGGTTGGCCATGGGCTGCGGTAAGCTCCATGCCTGTTGGAGGATCTCCTGTAGGAGGATCCTTGGTTAGGTTAGGCGCCGGCGCTAGCTCGGGGCCAGGCGCAGAGGTCAAGTTCGGTGGTGGCTCTACGTCCAGGCTGGACGGAGCTTGGCACTGCTCAGTGCTGCCAAGTGGCACTGGCAGAGTGTGGAGGTCGACTGGACCTGTGGCGGTTACCGGAGGTGCAATACCTCTCAGCGTGCCCTTGGAAATGGGAGACAGAGGCTCCTGTCTCTTGTTGAAGGCTAAGCCTTGTGGAAAGTGGACATTGTCCGCTGCTGGTAGTCGGCTAGGGCACCTAGGCCAATTCGTGGAGTGCCCTATTACGTTGCAGGTTTTGCAACGGAACTGTGAATGGTCAATCTCCCTCCTTGGTAACGAGGGAGACTGTTGGTGGACGTACTTCCTGGAGGAAGTAGAACTTCGATGACTCCTTGCTGTGGAGTGATTTGTTGTGAGGTTAGGACCCCTAGGCTTTTTGGAATGCGAGGGAGACTTCATGTCTTGCCCTAGGAGGAGGTCGTAACCTCCTGGAATGTAGCTTGCAACTGCAAGGGTACAAATTCTGGAAAAATGAGGTCTGGTGACTCTCAATTGCACGGTTGGAAGGATCAGCTTGATATGGTTGATACCTTCGATGGTGATTAGTTGTCGTCTATCGACGGTAGCCCCTCGGGGGATTCTGTCTTCCCGTATCAGGGAGACTTGAGCGCCAGAGTCGTCGTAGGCTCTGACGTGGCTTGGCTGATAATGACTTTGGAGGGGTGCAACAGTTATAGGGCCCTTAGCTGGGGGTCCTAGTGAAGAAGGATTGGTTACGGCCATTGCGATGGCAGGAATATTGCAATTAGCGCACCCTCCGTAATTTGCAGACATGTGACCCTTGCGGCCACAGTCTCGGCAGAACGTGTTCCAGAACCTCTTCCATGGCACTGGATGATAAGACCGAGATGTCCCCACAGGTTGCGAATCTGTGGAGTCACCAAGGCTGGCAGTGTGCTCGGGCACAGGTGAAGAGTCCTCTCTGGCAGTGATTTGACGTGGGGAGGTTAAGGAAACCTCTGTTGAATCACCCTCGGAAACAAGTCTGGGGTTAACTGGTGGGCTTACCTCTTCCAAAAGGGAGGAGGTAGGCGGTAAAAGGGTAAGAGGCTGAGATGGTGCGGACGAAATTTCTATCTCGGGCACTGGATCAGGACCAGGCTCGCAAATCGAAAGGATGTCAGGCTGACCAGAGACGGCGGGACCAAGAGAGACAGTGGGTGCAGGGCTGGAAGCTGGCAGAGTGGCTTGAGCTAGGATACTCTCCTTACGGGCCTTCTCCCGCTTGATGTCGAGTTCCTTCTCCTTGAGAGCGAGCTCATGCTTTCGCTCCTCTTCCCTTGCCTTCCTTTCTGCTTCTCTTTCTTTTCTCTCTGCTTCTCCGGCTTTTCTCTGGTTTTCCCTTTCTTCCTTTTCTTGCAGGCGCGCGGCAGCCTGCTGCGCCTTTATCCACTGGTCTAGTGCTGGTCCAGTGTAACCAGCCTCCTTGCCCAGAGTTATGAGGACTCGGAGCCTCTCGAGCTCTACGGCAAAGAAGTCGCGGGAAGCAGGGGAAGACATTTCCCTTAGGCTGCAGTAGAGGCTGTGATGAAAATGAAAATAATGGCCAGGAAGGGTACGGAATGGAATAGGAGTGCCTACTGTGGAAAGTGGCACTCACTTGGAAAGGTGTTCTGCGACGTGGTAGAGAAAAAGTCTGAGAAGACTGGGTGCTCTGTGGCACTTGGGAAGTGTCCCGTAAGTTGGTGGCACTTCTGGATTGGCACCTTCTAAAGAGGTGAAAAAATCAAATGGAGTGTACGGCGTACGTCACACTTAAGGGCGTTCCTAAGTTGGGAGACGCTGGAATGGGCTACCTGTAGGTCCAATACAGGTGCACGGCACTTTCGGAGGCGTTCCTTGGTGGAGTGATCCAAAATGGTGGATACTCTAATGAATGGGCGTTCCGTAGGACGGACACGCAGGTATAATGGCTACCTGTACGGCCTGTACAGGTGCAATGGCACTTATGAGGAGGCGTTCCTTGGAGCACTGGTATCGTGCTGGTGTGTCCCGTCGGACGACACTAGATGCAGTATACTTAAGTATACCGAAGTGAAAGGGCACTGCTCATGGCAGAGTGTAATGGTGGAGGAGAGAAAGTAAAAGGTGGGAGTACTTCAGCAGCCAGTCGATGAACAGTGTCAAGAATTAGTGGCACTGTAAAATGATAAGACCTGACGTGCACTGGTGGTGGCCTGTCCTAAACTGGTAACGACTTCCCTGTCTGGAAGTAATGAATTTGCGTGGCACACTGTGCGAATTGTGCTTGCGGTATACGCAAGTCTTTCGTGATAAAGAAAATGAAAAGACCACTCGGGCAACGACAGGTAATGGAAATTCTAGAAATGCTCAGTCACTCGCTGAAGTACTCGATAAATGAAATAAATAAATGCTTGCAAACTGCAATGGACACATGCGCGTACGTATCACGCTGTGTAAATGAAAGACACAAGAGACTAAAATAATGTTAATTCTGCATGCTATAATTAATGGTAAGATGTAGTACTCTTGGCTTCGTGAATACTGTGTTCTGGTTTTCTCTCTCTCTCTCTCTCTCTCTCTCTCTCTCTCTCTCTCTCTCTCCGGAGAGGGTGAAAAATGATATATGAATGAACTCCCTTATATTTGAATTGAACTACTAATGTTAGTTTAATATGACGCAACTTGCGTTAAATGATTTACTTACGTTAACGTTTTTAATGAAAGAATTGCTTTTGGATAACGTTTTATGAAAATGATAACGCGCTCGTGGTGAACGATTTTTACGTTAATGTTAGCGGCTTGCGCTTATGAAATGATTTGCGTTTCAATATGAAATTTACAAAGACGCGTTTTACGTTAACAATTCTTGCAAGTGACTCTACTTTTAAGATTTACGTTAACTTTACGTAAGGACAAGTGAAAAATTACGGTAAGGATTTGAAAACGATGTTAGCAAACAATTGTAAATGAGGTTACGTTAAGTGAAATGAAATTTTCGCTCAGCGCGCGAGTGAGCGATGCGAGGTGAAACACGTGAGGCGAGAAGAGCGGGTTAGCACCACGGTGTGCTAGCATTGATGGCGAATCAGCTGATTCTCTGTAAATGCGAAGGCAATTTACAACACAAAATTCTACTTTCTTATTCCAGGCGAATTACGTTAATTTCTCTGGCAGGACGATAGATACTAGTACCGAGATTGATATTATTTACGTTAAAACTTTGAGACTTATGTTACTTTGCTTAAATGGTTTAGATAATTCTGGAAGGGATAAAAACATGGCTGCCGCTGTGAGCGAAAACGAAGGCTGGTTGAGACCGCGCAGGCGCGAAAGCTTACTAAGCTGAGAGGTAAGCGTTACCAACACTTGGAATGAAAACTAAGTTAAAAATGGATTCCCTAACATATCACAGACAAAAGAATTGTACACTTCTTTTGCCGTAACTATTAGTAAAACACTCCTAACTAGCTAGGCTTTCTAATACAGCAATAAACCCTGGCAAAGCACTTCCTAGTTTGATCTGGTCCTTTCTGGCATCTATCTGCACACGTGTTCGTGTGAGCTCCTACGACAACAATGCGATTTACAAAACAGAATTCGCTCGGCGCTCTGGCCGTTACAATAATAAGAATATTTCTACCTTCACATTTGTTTAACACACTTCTACAATAAAAATACTTAAACGTACCTTAAGCTAACATTGGTTATAGAATAATCATATTAATGAATGGAATACCTTACCGTGAGTCAGTGTCTTTCTTCTTTCCCTGCAAGTGTGCTTTCTTTTACTTTTTGTAAAATAATTTACAGTTTACGTTTTACAACGGATAACGCGATTTACAAGCTTTTTTTTTTTTTAAGCAAGCTAGGTTCGATCCAGGCAAGATTCGCCAATTTTACGTATATAGCGGCCTTGAGAGAGGCTAGATACGTAAACGGAAATAATTGAGGGATTTCAAGAGGGAATTGCTTTAACTTACCGTAAACTGATAGTTATTATTAATTTCTTTAGAGGGAAGGTCGCCAGAAAACTCAGCTCGTTACTTAACAGCTATTTATTTACAAAAAGGCCCGTGCTGGCCTGGAGAAAAGGTAAATGATATTGGCCCCCACGTTGGGGCTTATAATCTCATTCAATTCAAGCTGATTTTCATTCACTTGGGGTAATGCACACTTGCGGGCAGAGACGGCACGTGACTCATGGAATCTGGAAAAGAATCCCAGATTAAACGAGATAAAAGAAAAAATGACTTCTTGCTTTGATTAATTAATTCTCTAATACTGGGGAGAAGGAACTTTTAAGGTTTCACTGAAGTATGCAATGACTCCATTGGTCTGGGACGATCACACAAGGGGAAGCATGCGGCCATGAGGCAGTGAGAGGGAACAAAAGGATGAATTCCTTTTGTTGCTGGAAATTGAATTGGGAGAATGAGGATCAAAATGATAAAAGGTTGGGAGAGACTGGCAATATGCTGTTCCACAAGACGTACCTGGATGTCGTGTTCAGTGTGGACCTTTGTAGAAAATGTGGCTCTTTGTAGAAAAGTATGGGGACCCCTTTGTCTGAGGCCTGGGTCATCGGCGCGCCACTCACACCCTGGGTAGGCCTAACAGGAAGGCAGGTAATTTGACCTCTGTCCGAGATCACGTCTCGCAGCCGACTGAGGCAGAATTCAGGTGGGTTGCTTGGGGGTTGGAGGTCAGCTTAACCCCCCACGATCAAGGCAAATCCTGGAAAACAAGCATACAGCCAGCAGAGGGGTCACAGGAAAGAGAGCTTAAGGTATAGGTCTAAGAAGTATCAATCTGCCTACACCCTTCCCTTTTGAGATACGTCCCTACAGCTGATAAAAGTCTCTTTTCCCCCAACTGGGGAACTCTCTATCTCTAGCTGGCGGGTTTTGGGTTTCCCGCGTTTACTAAAAATCAGCTGATATTCTAAAGAAATGGCTGCCGTTTTCCAAATCAAATTATTTAGTTGATATTTGGGTAGACGAACGATCTATACACGTCACAATATATATATATATATATATATATATATATATATATATATATATATATATAATATATATATATATGTGTGTGTGTGTGTGTGTGTGTGTGTGTGTGTGTACATATGTGTATATATATATACACATAATATATACATATATACGAGCACACACATTATATCTACAAATGAAACTTGGCTGGAACTGGGAATAAATGGCTTGGTGTACGTTGCGTTTGCAAGTGCTAACACACTTGATGCGTTCCAGTTGTGCAATGTAAAAGTCAATTTACAGACAGTGATTGCCAATGCATACACAATCAACATGAACTCATTTGTTTATCTATCAATGCATTCTCTTTGTCCTCAGGTTTGTTTTTATAGCAAACAAGTAAATCTCGCGTGAAAGCAGGAAAGGAAGAAACAGAGAATGTTAAACAACCTTAAAACGGCCCAGGTACTAAGATGAATTATTCAGGAGATCCATAGTGACTTTGAAGCCCAAGGAGAATGGCTGAAGGTCAAAAGAAACGGTTTAATCTATTTTTTAATAGCTATGCATGGCAAAACAGCCGAGGATAACAAACAGCGTAACTTAATTAGATGTGAAACTTCAGGTACATTAATTAGACCGATTTGGAGATCTTCATCTCTTAACACAAGCAACTCAATAGCTATTGGGTCCACCCCATCCATTCTTTCTCGTCAGACGGACGGAGAGCCCAAGTCTACTCGATTTGAACTGATAGTCTGATGACTTACCACTCCCAATTGTTAAAAAAACTATTCAGACTTCACTAAATGTTCTGAGTTTAATAAAATACTCATGGCCGTTAAAGTACTTTTCGGTATATTTTAGTGACAAAAGGGCCATTTTGTCAATGTATAGGCAAAATAACAAGTTAAAATTTAATCACTAAAAATTTATATTTGATTTTTTAGGAGTCTTTGTTTAGTACAGTACAATTAACACAATTTAGCTCAAACCTCAAAATTTAGAATGACAAGCTGAAACTTTGGGAATAGGTAGAGGTGATTTGTGTTATCTTCATCCAAAAAGTCCCAAAAATTCCAGTGACGGGTTTTCGAGTTATGGCCACAAAATGGCGGCCATTTTGGTTTTTTCAGTTTTTCTCATTTATTGCTCCTAAAGGGTAAAAAAATAAAATTGGTAGATGAAATAAACATTGTTTTGTATTATATGGTAGTTTTAGAAGCTATTTGAATAAATTTCATCAGTACTAAATACATCGGTGTGAAATTATGGGCCTTTATTTTAAAAAAATTCTGTTACTCGTAGTTGACAGGAATATTACTATTCCTGCTATTGGAAAAATAATTGGTATATCAAAATTTTTACCTAAATAAACAATCTGCAGAGTCTTCTTGTCTTTCAAATGACACCAAAATGACACTTCTAGGACGCACCATTGCGGGGGTATCTTCGTTTGAATACATGTACTTCAATTGGTGCCATTAGCAATTACCTACTAGTTCCTACCATACAATCGTCAACATTTTGCTGTTGATGACACACATAGATCACATGCTTATGACATTATGATTAGTTGAGGATAAATTCTAGATCACATAACCACAATTACCATAAAAATTATGTAGTGAACTGAGCATATAACCGGTAACTACTTGCAATACAATACAATGTGGCAAAAAATTATCAAAATTAGTTTTCAACTATACAGCTGTACAGACAAAAAATAACTTCAACTGATGAAACTCCATTTTTACGCACAAGGGATTATGCATTAATTACACCAAAACAAAAATATGAATCATTCTTTATTATTTCTCGTAAATTATTTTCTTTTCTTTTTCTGTAAGGGTTGAGAATAGTTTTCATTTTCAGTTTCGCTATGTTCCTCTACATATCCATTTATATCTCCTTCTTCATCTTCATCAAATGAATATTGATTATTGCACCCTTGTCCAGCACAATACCCACACATACGTGAACAAGGGAGCCCACTTCTGCGCTCGCAGTTCAGTTCACAACCTTTTCTACAATTATAAGTTGTAAGATGAAGTAGGGAATGTGGTACGGGCTCCTTAGTCGGTCTAGAGTAATCCCTTGCCACTGTTGTACTTAATGGAAGGTACGATAAGAATGTTGGCGTGCTGCTGCTGATGTTGGAGGAAGTGTAGCTAGGTCAAATTTGGCATGTACAGGCTGTTTAGCTATCGTCCTTAAGTAATTAAAGTACAGTGGTGCTCAAATCTCATGCGACATGATTCATTTTGTATCGTCCAGATTCTCAGACTCAACGTGATGTTGCCAAGTAGTGTTATACTTTTTTTTCTAATGTCATACATGTCGAAAAGTTTGTGAATTCACAGCTAGCCGTATTTTCCTTATGGTTATACAAATATGATCCCTTTTATGCATTGGTATAATTCGTAATCTGTGTGATTTGAACTCAGATTTTCTTTTTTTACGCTGCTAAGTTCAAAGTGCGGTGTGATAAGGTTAGCTTTGCTATCAATAAAAGCAGACTTTACATGCTCCTCGGACTGGTCAACATAACTACGTCTGCTGCATTATGACAGTACACCTAATAAGCTCAACAGTCATAACAACATTTTCAACGTAGGAATATGAATTAAAATATGCTTTCTTTGAATGTTGAAGCTTTCGGCTGTGTTTAAGCCCTGTATGTTGGAAAATGTTTTATAGGCCTAAAAAAAAATTTAAGCCTTCTGAGATATAATCTGTTATTAATGAATTTATTTATAGAGATTATCTGTTTATTGACGAATACAATAGGAATATGTAGAATTACAACCAGTTTTCTTTGAATGTGGAAGTTTAAGGCTGCGTTTAAGCTGTCAATATGTTGCAAAATGATTTATAGCCCTAAAAGAATAATCTAAGCCTTATGAGATGTAATGTTACTAATGTTTTTGTTTGTAGAGATTACCTGTTCTTTGAGGATTAAAAGATGATGATTTTGATTATATGGAGAAGATGACTATTAATCGAAATATCATAAGTATTAATATCAAGGCGCATGGAACACTTGTTTTCCAACTGGTTTAAAATATTATTTTCTTAAAAGTCCTTCTCCTCGCTTTTGGTGTATAATTTATTCTTTCATAAGGTAACTTGAAGAACAAGAATGTGTAGATAACCTCATTTGCTTTCTGGCCAGAAATTGTTAATAGAGAGATGCGACTGTTAATTGTAAATTAAAGAAATCTAACACCTAGGCCTAGGAACAATATCTTGGCTTTGACAAAAGAATAATTGCATAGGCGAATATTTGCTGGTATGCCATATTTTTTTAAATATTTAAGAATTAAAACAATTATGTATGAAAATCCAAATATTCCTCTAACACATATAAAGTAAGTGTTTTCAAGTGTCGCTACTCAGTGTAGACCTACTTATGTCACACCGGGTGGTTGTTGTTGCACCGACACTAATGATACGTCACACACGCTCCCCTCACATGTTGATATCGGTGGGCGCATTCTACTTTTGTATATACATATTTAAATTTTTTTCAGCATTGAGGTGTAAAAGCAATCAAATAGGACTATTTCAAATTTTAAGTTGGCTTTGGAAGCATTATTAATGTTATGACAATTATTCTTTTTATTTAACATTTGAACTGATGCTTGATGACGACTTTATTTCGGTCAAATGCTTCAGCGATGTGTGAACGAAAGTTTTGAAAATGCTTCGAAAGTTTTTTCTGAAATTTGCTACACGTGATATTTTCTTACAGTTTTGATATACATGGAAGATTTCACTCTTAAGAAACATATTATGTCCATATTGTATGCAATAATCGCATTTCTGCATTGAAATAATAGATAAATATGGAGCATGCTAGGTTGCCAGTTAGTAAATTTTGAACGAAATCCTATGGAGTCCTGTTGCATGAGATTTGAGCATCACTGTACCTTTGTTTATCAAGACTACCTTTTGGCTTTCCTCCATACAGGACAAGAAGAAATGCTTCTCCAGCAGCAGCTATATCATCTGCAAAGGCTTGGGGGTCATTAAAAATTTGCATCTTGTGACTTAGTACAGGATCCTCCTGTAATCTTTTATAAGGAACCCTTTTACCCTTGTGATACAGAGCAGAGGTTGTATCACAACCTGTTATTGCATGCAGGAAGAGCAATCTGTCAGTCATGTCCCCAATTTTGCTCTGAATTCTTTCACTGCTGAATATTTTATCAGGATGTGCTTTGTTTGCTGGGATCATCATTTTGATATCAGTCTGAGGTTTGGCAAGTGCAATTAAGAGGACAAGAAGATCAGTGTCCTCCCCCACAATAACTGATTCCTGTCCTGAGTTGCTGTTGTTACTATCAATCTGTCAGCATCTGCCTCTGCCTGATGGACCTTACAGCCAGCAGCTTCCAGATGGGTAGATAGGAGTCTGATCAATCCTATCTTGTTTTTAATATTTCCTAAGAACTCCTACTAAGACACCGGGACTTGTATGTGGCTTTCTACAGCTATAACTCTAGGTGATTGTGTCCTTCCTTGACGAAAGTGTTCTTCATCTTTTGTACTGTGAGTGTCATAGCCATCAAATACTGTGAGCGTTCCTGTCCTTCTGTTTAATGAGCAATGTATACTGAGAACATATCTGACTGAATGTAGCAGGACGTTGCCACACAACATGATGAAGAAGGTACCCACCATCTAAAATATACACTGCTCCAGCTGGAGGAACATTTTCACAGGGTGCCAATGCCTCAATGACTGGTACAAGAGCAGATTTTTTTGCTTTTCTCATAGAAAAATCACCAAAGAGGGAAGGTGGTTGAGGTGCAAGTTCATATCCCAGATATGATGCAAGGTCAGAATCACTTCTAGCAACGCATATAATTCGATGGAATAGCTGGTTTGCATTGACAGTAATCTGTGCATCATTAATCATAATTGATTTTGTTACAGATGACAACGACCTGATGTTGTTTCTTCGCTGTGGGTGAATATCTCTGAATGCTTTTCCTTCCATTGTTTTCATTGATGCTCTTCCAACTGTATAGGCTTCATCACAATTCACTTTTTCATTGGCAACAATACCATTCGATATGGAGATTAGGATAGATGTTGGTTGGTTGGTGGGTTGTGTACAGCCAACCAATCTTTGAAGGTATTCATGTCAGTAAGATCACGAGATTCACAAAGGTCAATATGCTGTCCTGAAGTGGCAGCAATAACTCCACTAACAGACTCAACAGCATTAATGATACTGGCTTTTGCGGGCATGGACTTAACCCATTTAACGATAACTGATGGTGTTATTCCACATCCTCGGGTGAGACTCCAGATGTTTTGATGGAACGCATGAGGACTTGCTCAATTGTCATATCAGTCCAGATCCCTGACCAGAACTTGTCAGATCTTCTAATTGTGAAATATCCCTTTGTTGCAAACTTTTCAAACTCCTCTGGTTTCATGACTTTTTCCAGTTTATGCATTTGCTATAGATAGACTTGAGCAGACTTTGCATAATTCAGGTGTCCTGCTGCATGCAAGTAAGTAGCATGAGTTTTACACTGTAGAAGTGAAGATTCCAATCACCACAACACTCTGCCCTTATAAAGAGTTTCACAATTGTAATACACCTAAAATACTGTACCCATAGCTTTTCGGTTCTTCCACATGATTCAACATCAGTAAGCTTCATTTCAAGTTGATTCATGATGGACTTTACAGCACTTGAATTTGCTGTTACGTCCAGTGATTCAGTGTTGTCAAACAAAGACAAGCAGTAGGTTTGTAAGTCTTTCTTAAGGGTCTCATTAACCGAAGATGACTCCAACAATAGTACTGCTAATGCAAGTTGAGTAGTAAGGAAATGAGCTCGAAGACTCCTGGCATAAGCACGTCCAGTCATCATATGAACAACACTGTTCTTTATATACAATGTCTCCCACAGTTCTTCAAGGCCACTTCCAGCTATTATGGTCCCTATAGCTCCTAAAAATGACAAAAGAAGATGAAACCCTCCAAGGCGTACAGTGACACGGGAAAGAGGGCTACTGGGACCGGCAGTAAGAACCATATCACAAGCTTTAGAGTTAAGTGGTTGGTCAAAGATTACCATGACTGAAGACTGTCCACTCTTTAGACATTCTTCTGCAGCATTCAGGAGGCAAGTGTAAATCGTAGAAGGGTTGACAAATGGTACAGGTAGTACAGCTGATGTCTTGTAAGATGAGCTTTTACTGTATATCTTGGTCATAAATCCATTCCAATTCGGGCATGGGAGACCTTGAAGCCATGTGCTACATATCCACAATGTGTCAAGTTGTTGGGCTAGTTTTACACTTGCAGGCTCTTGTACAAGTGTTTCTATGTCTTCAGCAGTCAAAAGTGAATAGCCCTTTGTCATAGGCATATGGTACACAATTAATTTGCTAAGTCCCTGAGTTGCTAATGCCTCACTTTAAATTCTCTCAGACCTGGGAATGGGAGTGTTTTCATGAACTTGATCTGCCGGTGTCACACACTTGATTCCGTCCATTGAGTGGAATGTATTATGGCCATCTAAAGTTGCAACATTATAGTCAGCATTATCATATACAAATTGGATATATGGCCGTGGATCTACTGCAGTTGATTGGTTCATCGTAGCTGATGTGGCACAGAATCCTTTCTGTGTAGATGAACACCCAGACCAGTTTGTATGGGCGAGACAAATGATCTAGGACGAACAGCAGCAATGATAGCATGCTGTATACTGACTGACTTTCTTTGTATTTGATTATAATTTTTTTCGGTTTCAAGATTCCATCAATTAACATACGGAGATAATCTGGAACAAGCTCACAATTTCCAGAAATTACTTGCTCTGCTGAAGGGAATACCTCACAATTGTAAGCTTTTGAACGAATGTCATTTCGAATTATCAGAGCAGCAGTTTCTATCAGTCTTCTAGCATCTTCAGCAGGATCACTTTTTCGTGCATCATACCATTCATCCGTTAAAATATCTTTCATACATTCAGTGAAACACACCACTCAGCTCTCACCTATCTTATCAATTATTGTTATTTGATTTCCATAATGGTTCTTGAGTTTCTTCTTCAAGTATTGATTACCATAATTAATACCAGCGTTTTCATAGGTACTTATAATTGACGTTAATTCATCAATTGAATACTGGCATTCATCATTTTCTTCCAAATACTCGCACAGTTTGATAAATGCTATGAACTTTTCCTTGTCCATTTTTCGTCCCTGTAGTGTAGCTGTTCCTGGCTTTGCACTGCCTGGCCTCAAGATGTATTTGTAGCATGTACGATGGTACCGTCCCTCAGCTGCGACAAAGTCAATGACATAGGACACTCGGAGAAGAACCTCTCTCCTCCAGTTATCATTTCGTTTTTCAGCATATGTGCGAATGTTGTTAATAAATTCTAGTGTTTCCACGACACTAAACTCATAAGGAGTTGTCTTTCTAAATGTTCTCACATCCACAGCAATTTTCTTCACGCAAAATATATACTGGGATTTAAAATCGAACTCTTGCCTGATTTCATGGGTCGTGTGAACTTTTCTAGGTGCGGACTCCAAGCGACGTGTGTAGTCTTTTCTACATTTCACATGGACAAAAATGGAGCTCTTGTTTTTCAGTAATTCTTTTACATTGTCCTCTTTTGAAGTGCTACTCTCAATTATTTCATCCAAACCTCTAATGACGCGCACAGTTTCACCAAAACAGTTATTGTCAGTGGGCTCGCACAATATGCAAAATTTCGTTTTGTCTTCCATTTCTGTGCCTTTTCAATTGCTGAATTCGCTGTTTCACTCTACTGTCACATACACGGAAAAAAGTAGGCCTGCAGATGTAAGTATATATATATATATATATATATATATATATATATATATATATATATATATATATATATATATATATATTAATATATATATATCTATATATATAATCTGATATATATATATTTAATATATATATATATATATATAGTATATATATATATATATATATATAATTATATATAATATATATAGATATATATATATATATATATATATATATATATATATATTCAAACAAAGATACTACGGCAGTGGCATGTCATAGAAATGTCCTTTTGGTGTCATTTAAAAGACAAGAAAATTCTTCAGATGATTTATTTAGATAATAATTTTGATATACCAATTATTTTTCCAATAGCAGGAACGGGAATATTCCTGTCAACTGCTAGTAACGGAAATTTTTTAAAATAAAGAGACATAATTTCACACTGATGCTGTTAGTGCTCAAGAAATTTATGTAAATAGCTTATACAAGTATCATATAATAAAAACCTGATGTCCATTTCATTTACAAATTCAATATTTTACCCTTTAGGAGCAATAAATGAGAAAAACTGAAAATTACAGAGGCCCTGAATCTCATAGTAGTAATTTTTTAAAGTAAACATTCGTTTACTTTAAAAAATTACCAGTGAGCTTGACAGAATAACCAAAGCCCTTTTTTCTTGTTTCCATCACGTTAGACTAGTTACCATTTAACTATCCGTTCCTTTACAGTGTGCATTAGAAAATGACAGAGATATAGCCTAAGAATTCTGACAGATTTCTCAAAACAGTTAAGTTATTTACTAGTTTCAAAAACATATTACTACAAATATCTCATCTTGGTCCTGTTTAATTCTTTGTTGGAGGCGGCTTTCTACTTATATGCACATTGTGAATGATACTGAACATCTGAAATAAAATCCTTATCTTTCTATCCTATTACGGGCTACTCTAGGAGCAAGAGCTCGTGCTGGCATAAGGCTAGCTAAATCTAAAACAACAATCAGAATAGCATAAAGTTAACTAAGGAATCACCAAATGAGCAACATACGTTCATTACGAGTTATAAACTTTTTAAGTATGGTCTATAATCTTCTTTTTATCTCTTCGGACATTCTAGAATCTTCGTGCAGCTTCGTAAAGTTTCTAGGAATTTGTACCTACAATATAATGATTATTACTGACCTATTTAATGGCACTGCAAGTGGTCTTACTTCAATGAAATTCGTTCTCTCTTTTTATTTTTCCTTTACCTGTCTATTCCAGTCTTCCTAAACAAGGGCAGTCTAATTTTTCTCCTGTCATTAGGCACGGCCTGCATGCACAGGAAGTGCGAACCAAATCCGGTTGGTACCCAGGCCTTAAGACCCTCCCTCCTTTCATTGTTCACAGTACATCCAAACCAAAGAGGCTCTCTCCATATCATGTGCCTCTACATTAACAAATATCACTTCAATGATATAATTGTGAGATACTAAATCGTAATGAAATTTCTGAAGGGTATTTCATTAGGAGGTGAAGCAAATAGTCTCCTGAGACCTCTCAACTTCTCGTTTACCTAATAATCAGCTTTCCACTGACAGCATTGAGATCTTAAAGAAAATGAATGAAGACATTCTAATTTCTAGGAGGGAGGCCAACACACCCTGGTTGGAAGACAAGGGGACAAAACGCAGACCAATGAAAATATTACAAAGACTATGCAATCTATTCAGTTACCAATAACCATGACTGTTGTTCAAACAAACGTAAAGACAGAGATATTATAATCCCTACGATGACAATTATGGGGGAAATTTATATTTCAGAAGAAAAAATAAAGTCTATAAATAAACCAAAAATTAAGGATTTCTCGGAACATTAAAATAAATAATTCATGTAGATTTATGTGAGTCTGGCTTTCTCAAAGAACATAATTCAAGTCCAGAAATTTCTAGAAAACTGTCTTTATACCAAATAACTCTATCATACAAACACTTTTCATGAGACTGTGCCTGAATACGAGGCCAGCTAACAATGCAAATTAAGGAAACCCAAGAAGCTATTAATTTTACTTAAGTGTTCAACGAACATTTATATATTCTATTGCGTGTAAACTCTCGATTTTGTCTGCTCAATGACCTTTAACTAGAATAAAAAGATATAATTTCTCTTCTTTAATTATGCAAAGAAAGCTTTTCACTGTTTTCTTATGAAAGATCTGCTGAAGAGGGGACGGGAAATTATTTACTTCGAAACTTTACTTTAGATTTCAGTTGAGAAAATAATACGAGCATCTATTTTCTGCACCTGCACTTATTTCCTTAAGTGTTTACCTGATAACTATCAAGATTTCAAGTGCCAGAAACAATCACACTGAAGTAGCTGCATTCACGTAGAGAAGGGAAGAAGACAAAGATACTTTTGTTTCTATAGGTTATTAAAGTAATGTAATGTTCAAAATATAGAACTGTCTAATACTACATCTAAACATTTTTTCATGAATTAAAGAATCTAGGTCAATAGAACCTCGTTGCAAAAGATAAAAATGGTAAAAAAGTATAGAATTACAAAAAATTCAGTCAATCAAAATCATATTGACGTAGTAACTTGTCAAAGTAAATATGTTGCAAGCCCTGTTTGAATTCTATAAGGCTATCATATGCAAAATATGGTGGTGCAAGTTCAGATAATGATCTAGAGTCACTTGCATATTAGCTGGTGAATGCTGAACAAAATAAAATTGCTCGAGGTCAACAGAACTCTAGCTGGCAACGTATAAAACTAAAAAGTTTCCCCATCATTTTATTCTAGTGGTTGTGTATTCCATTTGCCTGGAACCATCCAGCTGTTGGGGACGTCATGCAGATGGAACAGGACTGGATAGGCGAAGTACCCAAAGAGCAGTACGGTCTCTATGCGGATTACTGCTTGCTCTTAATATTCGGAGGGATCCCGTGGCAGGTAAGATACTCCAGCGCCCATCTGTATCAAACTGAAAGAGAGAGAGAGGAGAGAGAGAGAGAGAGAGAGAGAGAGAGAGAGCAGGAGGAGGGGAAGAGGAAGGGAGGGAGAGAAGAAAGGGGGAGGAGTAAGAGAGAGAGAGAGAGAGAGAGAGAGAGAGAGAGAAAGCCTAATTATAGAAAAGTAAGAAGACCGGTAGAATCGTGCTTTGCGCTTTGCAACCCTCTACACGATCATAAGCTTTCGTGTTGGACGTTAAGCGAAGCAACCTGTGCGTGGGTGTATTAGCTGATGTTTCTTTTGAACCGTGTTCCATAAAAACCTTTCCCTTTCATCTTTTAACAACTGTTAAAATCTACATAAGATTGTAACTCCGAAAATAACTTGACCAGATTGTAAGGGGTCATTATCAAAGCCACATTACTTATAGTAATTCACATAGATGCTGGTATTCAAATTATGCATGACAGGCATAGCCGAGTAAACATTTTCGATAACGTATATTATGTTAGATGATAAACAAATAACAACAAACTGTTGAATAAGATTTTGACATCACAATCATTCAAAATAAATAATGAAAGGGAATTTGTTTCAACTATCATTCATAGCATATATTGTAAATCCGTTCACAGTTGTCGTTACAGTGTCCACAAGATATTCGCTTCTATAGGGCAACTTACGCACAAATATTTAATTGAGAACCATGCAAGCATGAGACCAAAAATGTCTGAAGATTATTTCCTATTAGTGTTTACCAAAGCCGATTAATTCAATGCCTTAAACTCTGGTCATTTTCAGTCAAGAAGTCCAAATAATATGCAGAGCAGTAAAATAATCTTTGCAGTTTATAGTTATATTTTAAGTTGAAAGGAGAGAAAGACTATGTAAAGCCCTGAGGAGTGCGATGGCTAAAAAAAAAATAACGAAAGTTGTTTTTATATTTTACGTACAACAGTTTAATGTTTCGATTTTGTGAAAGGGAAATTTCCCACTGTCAGGTATAAAGAATTCTTCCGAATTTCAACAGAGGCACAGACATAAAGGAAAATGCACAAAATATTAATAGAAACGTTTCCAGAGAGAGAGAGAGAGAGAGAGAGAGAGAGAGAGAGAGAGAGAGAGAGAGAGAGAGAGATCATGAAGTTTTTTCTTTTTTTTCCTAGGTGTACTTCCAACGAGTGCTGTCAAGCAAGTCGGGTCATAAGGCGCAGGTGCTGTCGTATGTAGCAGCGTTCGGCTGCCTCATAATGGCGGTGCCACCTGTCATCATTGGAGCTATCGCAAAGGTTACTAGTAAGTATATTACTACTAATGTTTGTGGTTTACTAGAACATACTAAAATCGTGACAAGAAGTTATTTTCATTGAATTTTCTTTCATTTACACAAGGAATATTTCAACAGAAGTATTGTCATTCGTTCTTAATGGCAACACAATCTAATAATCTCGATAAACTTTCAGCGTGAGACGCTTCACACCTTACATAAATTACTGCTGGTCTTATTCATATTTTCTTCTCTCCCTCATGTACCCAGCACTCCAATCAATACTTTTCCTCTCTCTCTCTCTCTCTCTCTCTCTCTCTCTCTCTCTCTCTCTCTCTCTCTCTCTCTCTCTCTCTCTCTCTTCCTCCTCCCCTAACACCCGCCCCGCAACACACATAACTTTTATTGTTCAAATTTCGTTCAGACTGTTCACAACAGCATCACACCTTAGTCATAATTCCTGAGAAGTCAGTCACCGGTATGAACGAAATCGCTTCTGCCTAACAACATATCGACACCCTCTCAATCCATTCCAGCGTGGAATATGACCGGACTGGAATGCGAGGCGGTAGACACCTGCATTTCCAGCAACCATACGGCGATGATCCTGCCCTTGGTCATCCAGCACCTGACGCCAAGCTTTGTGTCTTTCGTGGGACTGGGGGCTATTTCCGCCGCTGTCATGAGCTCCGCCGACTCCTCTGTCCTTTCGGCGGCTTCCATGTTCGCCAGGAATATCTGGAAACTCATCTTCAGGCAAAATGTAAGTCGACTTTCATTTGTATAAAATAATAAGGACATTTACTATTCTAATCTGACGAACAAATGAAACATTAACCAGCTGTACTGTAAGAATACGCCGTTTAGATAGGCGATTAATATTCGGATTAATATTAAAATTTGCAAGGAAAAGGTAGAGGCTTTGAGGCTTTTCTTTTAGTACGCATGCGAGGTGCTGCTGATGTTAGTTTACCCCCTTTTTCCCCCAGAGAAAATGAATAGCAAGTTTTTTTTTTTTTTTTTTTTATTGGCCCAGATCCAGATCTTGTGATTTGAATAACATCTTTGGATCACGTGCCATTATTGTCATCAAGGTACATTTGCCATTTTATAAATGCTTTGCAGGGTGCTTTTAAGTCAATATTGCTGAAATGAGTCTTTCTGTTATTTCGGTTAAAAACATAAACGTCGATTACAATGTTGTCAGTAAACATTGGCATTCAGGATGATAAATATTGGTTTTGAGGGCAAACATACATCGAAGGGTAACTGATAATATTCTGCTGTCCTTTCTTCCTCATCTTTTAACAGAAAGCTATGGCAAATGTTGTGTTATTATGCGACGCCAGTGATGGAGCGATGCATCCAATGTGTGTGTGTGTGTGTATGTATATATATATATATATATATATATATATATATATATATATATATATAGTACGTATGTAGATATATATATATACATATATATATATATATATATGATATATAATATATATAATTATTATATATATCTATATTTATATATATATTATTAGATATATATTACGTATTTATAAGTATTATACTATAAATATAGATATATAATATGTATATATAGATATATGTATGTATAACAGATCGATATATAATATATATATATTATATATATATTATAGAGTATATAGGTAATGGATCAACCATATATTATTAGTATCATACATATATATATATATATAATATAATATCATTATATAATATATATAGATATATCATATATATATATATATATATATATATATATATACTATCATATATGTATATATATATATATATATATATATATATATATTTATATATATATGTATTAGTTCAAGACATGCGAAAAAACTCATATTCATAAGAGAAAATTCCAACAAAACTCTGTAGACGGCTGTATAAATAGTACTGTTTACTAAAGGTAAAATATCCAAAATCAGTCTTTCGATACTTCCAAGTTCCATGTAGCTTCATTGCGTTCAATGGGCTCAATTGCTCTTTTCTAGCCAAGCCCTAAGCTTAGAAAAGTAAGAATGAAATCAGGGAGAATAAGGCCAATATAGGAATGGAAAGTCAGAAAATTTCTGCAATGTCATTAGTTCCGTTTGGCTGTGAAAGTACGTTGATGAAAATGGTAAAGAAAAGCTGGAATAAAAAAATCCAGCGCTAAATGAAGTTAAGCATTTAAACCTTAAACTATTTTCTTATTGCTTTTTTCTACTGTTTTATTTTGTATGAAACAAAAAAGGCCATAGCAAAGTAGTACCTTTTTCTTACAGCCAATAGTCATTCAACAGTGCATAGGCACACAGATATATATAAAAGATTCAAGACATTTTGCTAATATACCGAAACCTAAGAATGTACAAATTCAATTATTTTTAATTATTCAACCAAATTTCGATTAATTTTTTGACAATTGAATATAATCGCATTTTTCCCACAAAATATTGGGAGCGTTGATTCCTTGGACTGTTCAAGTTCCTCATGCTTTGTGCAAAGGCTCATTCTTCGAAATCTTCACCAAAGGAATTTCTTTTGCCTGGTCCTGTGCTTGCATGAACTATACAGAAATTTGACGTCTTCTGCAGGCGAGTGAATCTGAGGTGCTTTGGGTGATGAGATTTGCTATTTTCATCGTCGGAGCTTTGGCTACTACTTTGGCCCTCACCATCCCTTCCATCTACGGGCTTTGGTAAGTTTTCCTCTTATCTTATTCAATCTTAATTTGTATCGCCGCCCACCTTCTCCCTCATTTCTATAGTCTATTTATTCAAAACTACCATTAAACTTAGATTTCTATGTTTATGGTATTTTACCCCTTTGTCTCACTCATTCACTCCTTTGTGATTATTATAGGCTTCTTCTCCCGCCCGTTTTCCCATCATTTAAGGGTAGTCTGTAATGTTGATTTTTAGGGCAGCGCCTTTTCCATGAAACGACTGCGGATTATGAATAACAGACTAAAATCTACAATTGGTATTCCTCTTTATTGAAAGTGCTTATGTCTCATACAACACTTCATTCTACGAAGCGAACATCTAAAACTTTTCCTTTCGAGTTAAAAAGGAACTTAAAAAATCTACCATGATTAGTTCCTGAAATATCATCAGAGATTTGTCAGTCACTTGATACTTCATTTTTCTAGAGACAAGGTTATTGTATACCGCTTGTTGTCATTAAGCCGTGCTGGAGTATGGCTTTAGAATAACACTAATCATTCCTTCTAACAGGTATTTGTCATCAGACTTGGTGTACGTCATCTTGTTCCCTCAGCTCTTAATGGTGGTCCACTTTAGGAATCATTGCAATTTGTATGGATCGCTTGGTGCTTACATCATAGGCCTAATCGTCCGTTTGCTTGGAGGAGAGTCCATGATTGGTATTCCTGCCATTATCAAGTAAGTCTGTCTGTCTGTCTGTCCTTCTCAACCATTGCAAAACCAGTCGATTTTCTCCATATAGCTCCTTCGGTTTTTTTTCTTTTGTTCAAGTTTTTCGTAATGGTGAGACAATTGCAGCAATATTCAAACGAAATCCATCAAAACTAAAAGGATAAAGACTAAAACAACGCAGGCCATTGAAAGCTACTCCTTTATAACATATTGCCCCATACGTGTCCCAGGTATCCCTGGTATGACGAGGAAGCCGAAGTCCAACTGTTCCCCTTCCGCACCTTCGCTATGATTCTGTCAGCTTCGGCACTGCTGGGCTTCTCGATGCTGTCGATGTACCTCTTCGAGAACGACATCCTGGCGCCCAAATACGACTTCCTGCGGTGCGTCACCAACATCCCCGACGATGTGCAGCGCGTGGGAGAGCCACATGAGGGCGAGATGAGTGTCATGGCCTGCCGCACTGTCGTCAAGTACAACGCCACGGATGAGATGAACGGAAGGATTAATCCGGCGCTGAATCTTGGGTCGGACAGCGACGAAGAGCCGACGCCCCCAACGACTACAACGGCCGATGGAAAGGTGAAGAAGCGGTTGGTTGGAGAAATCATATCGCCACCACCAATCACTTCCCCCAAAAAGCAAGACCAGACGAAGCTGTAAGAATGTCGCTTGTCGATGGTTACAGCGTACTTAATTCATCTTTACCGTTAAGCAATAGAATGATGGAGCATAAGTGTTTATACATGAGATAGACCTCTGAACATGAGATCAGAGTAGAGTAGCGAGAGGAATACTGAGAACTGAAATCATCTCATGATCTGGTATTTAAAAGAAAGTTATAACGATACATGAAGTGCGATTATGAACATTTTGATAACAAAGCAATATACGTTACATCATGTGGCAATCACCCCCGAAATATTTCATAGCTTCATTCCTACTGTTAGTTCAGTTGAAGATGTTGCAAAAAATCTTGCCAGACATTTGCAACAAACTATAAAATATCAAAAAGAATTTTCACTAGCCTAAAATGGCCACCATGGCCTCAGTTTAGATAATGTGTTCCAAAAGGTATCACATAAATTGTCTAAATGTTCTGTGTCTAGATTCTATCTTTAATCCTCTCTCCTTAGATACTCACATCAGCCAGAAATAATTTATCACTACAGTTGTCCCCTCATCTACAGAGGTCAGTTGCCTTTGACTGACCCAGTCTAGTTGTGACCCATCGACCTTTAGTGAGAAAATGTGTTCCTGACCTCACTTCATGTACTTGCTTTAGTCACCCATCCCTCTACAATACCTCGTTTTCTTTCCCCCGTTTTCATTTGTGCGATGTAGATTCGTATTTTATAATTGTTGGTTATTTTTGTAGAAGAAATATAGGTATTTTCTAGTCGAATAGAGCAGCTCTGGATTGCTTGGGGGCTTCGTGGAGAGCATCGCATCGCATAAATGAAAATTCGGTGAGGTGAGATCACCTCCTAGTAAAGAAAGAATGGTGAAATGAAAAAAAAAAAAAAAAAGATACGAAAGATACGATGAAAAATTTGGTTATGGTGTAGAGCGCGTTTTTACAACACCCACTCAAGATCTCCAAA
Organism: Macrobrachium nipponense; assembly: GCF_015104395.2. Classification (NCBI taxonomy): domain Eukaryota; kingdom Metazoa; phylum Arthropoda; class Malacostraca; order Decapoda; family Palaemonidae; genus Macrobrachium; species Macrobrachium nipponense. The sequence continues at coordinate 61,049,234 of NC_087212.1, read as the reverse complement.
GTCGAGGCGCGTATCATCTTGCAGGCCCCAGCTGGTAATTTCTGAACAAAATGAGCTCAACCTATGGTTTTCACACCGCGGGCTATTTTGTACAGAAATAACTCAGGATATCAATGGCCGTTTCAAGGATTCGAGACGTATCAAATAATTTTGTTGAATATTAATCATCTCATCAATCGAATTCCATTACCAAAACCCTATTTTTCTCCCTCTTCATGAAATCAGAATGAATTCTGTAACTTTCATGCGCTCTCTCGTGTGAAATAGTGAATGATATGCATCTTTATGACTTTCATAAGATTCTCTCAGAGAGAGAGAGAGAAAAAAAATTATAAATTAGAACGATAACAGCAAATTAAATTAGTTCATTGATGATGTCCACCAAACTCTGTCATAGCACTTAGGCTTTTTGCAAGTACGTTATATATATATATATATATATATATATATATATATATATATATATATATATATGTATGTGTGTGTGTGTGTGTGTGTGTGTGTGTGTGTTTGTGCATGTATACGAAAGGATTTGTGTACGTATCTGTGTGTGTACAGGTCTGCACTCGCACTTATAGTAAGAATATTTTTATTCAAATGAAGGACAATAGACAGAATTATTCCAAAACATTTTATGAGTTTAGGAAAGATTCTTCTTCTCCAACATGACATTCGACTTGGGGTAAAAGGACTTAACCCCACAAAAAGTATTTTGTACATTTGGTTAAGTAGTCCATTGTTTCGACAGAAAATAAGGCTATAATTACGATATATGCAATATTTGTAAAATCTGCAATACGTGCGTGCAATATAAATAGCCATAAAAGGAAAATAAGTCCTGAGTAAGCACCATATAATCATGAATGACTAGATTACAGGAGGCACTGAAATGATGGCCTACCACATGATATTTCACACGATATTTACGTAATACCAGATGAAAGAAATGAAGACATTCATTACTACTTAAAGGCATTAAATGCTCTTTATCGTCGCCTTTTTTTAAATGAATCCCCGATAATCCCAATGAAGACGGCACCTGGGAAAAGTTCAGGGTGATGCTACAGGATTTTATTGATCTCATACCGTTTGCAAGAAAGAGAAAAGATAACTTTGCTCGAAACAAATTATGAATTCCTTCTCTCTTTGTAGGTGAGTTTTAATGTCAGCCATTTACCTTTCCTATCTTTCCTCTGAACATGAATATTCATACCATGTGCCGCTCCGTGAGTCTGAAAATAAAGCAAGAAAAAATGAGAGAGAGAGAGAGAGAGAGAGAGAGAGAGAGAGAGAGAGAGAGAGAGAGAGAGATAGAGAGAGAAGAGGAGAGAGAGAGAGAGAGAGAGAGAGAGAGAGAGAGAGAGAGAGGAGAGTTTCAGTTAGATCCCTTCCTTGTCTGAAAATCTTGACATCTATACATCTAACGACTAACTCGCTGCTCACATTTCTCTCTCGTCGGCAACTGTCCTTATTCTGATGGATTCAAGGTGCAAGCTCAAGTTTCTTCGTATGACAGAGACCTCTGACAAGATTCAGTCCTTGCAAATCAGTTAGCCTCTGTGCTAAGACGGATGGATATCGTCCTTAAAACACAGAAGCACTTGAAAAACTATTATGCTGCTTCTCAACATCTGTAAGTTCAGTAACATGGTTTTCCATATTCATGCGAATTTAGGAGACAAGTGATTTGGTCATATATGGACATTTCCTGAAACGCTTGACGGGAAAAATATTTGTCACAGTAGTTCAGGTAGGTTTGTGGCTCAAGTTTCCAAAGGCATTTATTTCTCAATACAACAAGTATTATATCACCGGAAGAAGTTCCTTCTTTCGCTCATTACACATTCCCTATTCCTGCTTCACGTTCATTATTCATATCCTTTAATCCTAGTTTATCTTGTGATTTAGTTTATCTTTCCGTAATATTCAGAGTTGAAATATTCAGATATAACTTGTCCTTTGTCACTGATGGGTAACACACTAAACCCATTTGCGTGTATATATATATATATATATATATATATATATATATATATATATATATATATATATATGTATATAATATATGTGTATATATTATATATTAGATTCACGTAAACGGAAAAGCTACCCTTCCTCTAAAAAGGATTAATTTTGCCTTCCTCCTCTTCCTATTGAACGCGTTATTTGTTCCTAAGCCATAACTCATTTCCCATCAAAGCCCATCTTTCGTGAGGCAATCGCAGCCTATTGAAAAGAGGGAATTTTTAAGGTTGTAAATACGTGCTACATGTCATGATGCTAGTTTGTGTGTCGGATGCCTGTGTAGTTAAAGAGCTATCGGTTGACTGAAGACTAGGGCGTATTTGTTAAATACATAAATAAAAAGAAATCCGTTTTATATGAAATTAATTTTATAATACGATGAAAATCATATAGAGAATATTGTTATTATATTTCGTTGAGTCTATTTTATATTCTGTATAACTGAATTTATCATACGGTTTTCTGTTTTCGATATGTTGTGTGTAAATCTTATAGTATTTCATTATGGATGGTTTTTACGTGACAATTGTTGACAAGACAAACTATTTGTAATTCTAGACTTGTTGCCTATAGCACGCACTAAATTCACTCTCATCTAGTTGTTTCTTTCATATGTTGTTGATGTAACTGATTGTTAAAACAAGTCTATTTGTCCCCCGGAATGGCCTGAAGGTCATGGACACTAATTCGGGAATCGAAACCTCAAGTGTATATATATATATATTTAGTGTATGCTAAGTGGATGTTAAAATTATCTCAAAAAGGAAGGATTCTTTGAGAGTCACCCAAAAATCTTTAAGCAGAATCTTAGCGTCTAAAAAAATCATGAAATTGTGTTCGAGTGCTGCTTTGAAATGGAGAGAAAGTGCAAACTGTTTTGCCTCAATGTCCTGAAGCAAGGCTGTCCCAGCATTAAAAGTAGATGAAATCATTTGATAAACACGTGCACGTATGCATATATTCATACATACATACACAAGTGTTTGTGTGCATAAATGCATATGAATGCATTTAACAATGTTTAATTCACTGAAGTTCCTTTGTCCTAAAACTGATACCTGCAAAGCATCTCCATTAAGACTGAAAAGCGTTTTTTTTTTTTTTTTTTTTTTTTTTGCTACGCATGTTCCTTTGACAGTTTTCCCTTCCAATCAAAAGAAAAGAAAACCCGTAACAGACAATTCGGTATTTCCTTCCAATTTCTTAAATTTTGAACTGGGAAGATCAAGAAGAGACGATAAAATCTACTAGTAATGCTATCGGGTCAACATGCACTGTGTTTGTTCGTGTCGTGTTTCTATTTCAGTCACATTGATTAAGTAAGGTCGATAAGCAGAAAATCGCCGAAGCCAAGCAAAGTCCATAAACGTAAATAAGCAATAAACCCTCACTCACGGCAGTGTTTCAGATGCGACTCACTTCTCGTTGTGATTTCTGTACGTGGGTTAATCAACCTTCAGTTCAAAGTCAGTTTTAAGAAAGGAAAAGAAAATCAATACGCAATCTGTACCGCTTGGCGCCTTTTTGAAACAAATTAGGAGAACTTAACGATTATAATAAGAACAATAACAATTACTTTTTGACCAAACAAGATACAAGTACACGTAATGACATTAGAGCACAGGTGAAGTATTTATTGAAGTAATATTTTTTCTTGAAATATTCATTGGGTGACATTTTCATTTGTTCTTAAGACGATTTTCCTTGGCGTGGTGAAACTGTCAATTCTTAAGAAATCATAATTAACAAACCAACAGAGCTGACTTTGACCTAAAGGCTGGTTTCGTAAGTTTCAGTGTTTTGAGAATTCTTTAAAATTTGTTGTTTATCTGAAATCAAATGGTTGTTCATGTTTGAAACCTGAGGATCAAATCGCAGCGATTCTTCAATGACCGATTATCAGCAGCACTAATGCCAAAAGAGAAGTAAAAAAAAAAATGTAATAGCAGTTGCGCAACGAAATCTTATACTGAGTCTCTTCTTGTTTAAACATTATAGCATCAAGCATCTTTCCTTCATACGCTTTAGAACTCTCCATTCCTGTTATTCTTCTGGCTTTTTTGTTGGCTTAGTGGACGTCTTTGAAAAATATAGGCTAGCATCCGCCGGATGACGAATTCCTACGTAGGAGCTTCCATTCTCTACGGTTTTGAGGGAATCCCCTAATTGCAAAATATGATAAAATCAGTACTAGAGGAGTTAACACGTTTTCTTATCAAACGACTCTCCATTTTGTAGTAAAGCTTTGGAAATGTATGATTTCTTCTTCCTCTAAAAAAGCAAGAAACCTGATTCCCTTTAAAGAAGCGATAATAAGTAAAACGGATCTATGATGTACAAAAGATACGTAATGAGGATTAATTCTTATTGCTGAAATTATTTTCATAAAGTAATCACTGTACGTGAAAAAAATCGGCAAATTAAAGTTAATTTTCGTAAAAAGAAGAAACTTCATGTTTTGTGATGCATTAAGAGTATAGATGGCATCCTTTACTATAACATGCGCTCAAAATGGTTTAACTCCTCATCAATCAGATTCCACCCTTTTAGAACGGCGCGAAACTACTGAAATACGACGGAAATCTAGCGTATACAGCTGCTGTTAACCATCCGAGGTCAAAAGCGTCACCGTTCTGACAAGAGGAGCTCTCCGACTGGAACTCACCTTCTCAATCGGGTAACGCTTCGAGAACGTCGCTGGAAAGATAAGATCTGACTCCTCTTGTCCTTTTCAGTGTTTCATGTGACGATGTCTGATGTCTGTGTCCGTGTTTTTTCCCTCCGATGAAGGCTGCCCTGTGCCGTCGGACACAGGCGTTTTTATTTATTGTGTGAATTGTTGTGCCTTTTTGGAGAAGTTATGATATACATGTCTCAGTGTGTTGAAAAAGAACTTTTTAACAACAAATGGTCGTTTCCCAATATACTGATTTGTTATTGATATTCAGGGCCACGAAATGCTGCATTCAGCAAAATGGCTTGTTGTGACTAATGTGTATATATGTATGTGTGACTCAATAGCTGTCGAAGAAATCGCAGTCAAAAGAATCCTGTACAGGGAAAAATGATTCCGGCCTTGTCCTGAATTATCGACCAGAGAAAGGAAGGATTATGGAGCTGCTTGCCCGTAAGGCAGGCAGTTGCTGGGCTGTTTCGCATAGCATGTTTCCTAGTGTCTCCTCCCCAGTCCATAGCGATTCGTCGACGTCCCTTTGGTGCAATCATAACACTGCAGTCCCCTTTGGTTTTAGAAACTTATCAGCCGTACTAACGAGAAATCTGAATTCATTACTCCTTAGGACGGAATACTTGAGTAGGTATGCGTTAGTTTTGTCAGTCCTCCCATGGCATCAATCATGATTTCACTGTCAAACCTTGTGAAAGCATAGAGTTAAACAAAAAAGACTGTTAAAGTGCGGTGTTTGTGTAGATACAATGTGATTGTTGTACAAGACAATATAGGCCTCAATTATTAGTAGTGTTCATCAATATACTATCGTGTATCATGTAATAATAAATGTAAATTAAGGTAGGTCACACAACTGGTACTCTCCTATAGTGTCTCTAGAAACATAGAGAAAAAATAAAGATAAAAAACAAGCTGTATTGTGTATATCGTTCATAATTTGATGTGTATATGTATATAAGTGTTTAGGGATGTTTTAGGAAAGACAGAGAGATATAAATATATAAATAATAAATATTAGATATATTGTAGAAAGGAGGTGTTGTTGTTGAAAAGAATAAAAAAAGCAACTGACATAGTGAGAATTTAGCTAAGATGAGTTTTATTTCAGTCCAAAAACACAAATCCGGAAGACTTCGAATCACCGAATCTGAGAATGCCAATCTGAAAAAATATTTATATATATACATACATACATACATACATACACATATATATACATATGTGTATGTGTGGTGACGATTATATACATACATAGTATATATATGTGTATTTGTGTGTGAAAGGTCGACAAGCGGTCGACAAGCGGGGTTTCTAATACCTTTTACAAACTCAGGCCTGATAAGCCTGACGCAATAAGCAAATTCTTAAAGTTTATTTACAATATTTAAACAAACGATGTACCCAGCAGTTGACCAAACAATTCAGCAACACTAAATACTGCAAACTAGAAACGCTCCCTCTGTCATGTAGAATAAAAGCAAGATAGTTTTAGAATTGATATAATGTCTATAAGGCAAAAGTCGACGATCTACAGGCTGTCATTTGAAAATGATCTCTACTACTGGCGTAACTCTAATGAGCATAAAAAAAATTATACATGGTTTGTTGAATGCAAAATAGTGATGTTTTGGCAAAAAACTTATCATTTTGAAATAGCAAAGGTCAGAAAAAATGTACGGCACGTTCTATCTGAAAAGCTCCTACAAACTCTGGCAAAAATCTAAATCATTAGACTGGTTTTTGGAAGAAACACAGTAATCTTACCATTATTTTGATTCATAGGGCGTGCGCAAGCACATGGAACACATTAAAGGGTAAGTAAGCATCCACAGAGTACAATAAGCCCTTTGTGGAAAACATAAAGTCAAGAGAAATAAAACGGCCATACATATATCAGTGGTACTGAATATACACCACAGAGTGAAGTACACCCTTTGATCAGGCAGATATTAATTTATAAATCTAATACTTTAACTATTTTGTGTCACAGATTGCTCTGGTCAAAATTTAATGCTGTAAAGAGAAAATACTCGTTCTTATCATGCCAGCTTAGCGGCAGCACGAGCAATATGAAAATTTATCTGGTTAAGTCCCACATGTAAGTCAAGATTTACGTAAAAGAAAGGCCCTCTGGTACTGAAACGGGTCATACTGACTCAGTAAAGGGAGCAGAATACAGGAATTAGACAGGGGATGACAGTAAAGGTGATAACGGAAGTTTGCTGCTGAAAACTGACAATGAATGATTCCCCAGCAAGAGCTCTAACGCTAGCTAGGAAATTTTCATTTTTTAAAGTTAAACTTTTGCTCCACTCGAAAACCAGACACACACACACACACCAATGACTAAGAGGGAAACTAACTCTGCCTCTGTAGTGTAATCATAAAAACCGCTGTCAGCTACATAGATTTCCAGCCCATGCATCCAAGCTATTAATCTCTCTAAAGGTAATATGGACAGGGCTAAATTTAGGCTATCAACACCTGTGTATAGAGTGATAATCGTGGAGTAGCCAGGTAAATCCGTATTTTATTCTTTACTATTACTTGCATTAGAACTTGATTTTCATTGTGCCAAGCTGTCACTTCGCCTTAAAAAAAAAGTTATCTTTTATATACAAAATCTTGACAATGCCTTCCGTACCTAATTCCATAATAAAAAAATAAATAAAATAAAAAGGTCCTTGGCATCAATGTATTCATCATAACAATTCGTTCCACCCATGAAATTTCTCTCTCTCTCTCTCTCTCTCTCTCTCTCTCTCTCTCAGGGGATCAGGTGATAGAGCATGATTCTTGCCAAGTAAAAGACTCCCCGGCTGCTTACCTTCATGCTTCATTGGGCAATATTTCAGGCGTGTGCACCGCGCCAGGAGGCATAGTCTGGCGTGCTCTGAGAGGAAGAAGGTCTTGTTGGTAGGATATATTTTCCATGAGGTTTGATGGTGATATTTTCATGGAAAAATATATGCTTTAAATATAATCTGAATACGGTATTGCATTTAGCCTTATTCTTCCTTATTCTTTGTTTACAACACACATTACATTGAACTACGGAAATTTACTTAAATGATTCAAGAAACCAAACTTCCTGTTATCCGTAACTGCTTATCAATTATTTATTCAAAAAAGGAAACTGATCTAAACTAAGAAAATTGAAGTCTTTACAAGCCTTTAGCCATCCATTAAAGATCTATTCAAGCAAACGATTTAATAAAACCATGGAAGCATGTTTTCATGAGTAAATTCCATGGTGTATGAGTCCTGGGTCCCGTCGAGCCTCGACAAAATAGTAATTGTTAACACCCTACTCAATGCAAGAATGAGAATTATTAATGGACGACCCTTTTTACGCAATGGAATGCCAGTCATAAAATAGCAAGATCAAATTATTCGTGAAAAAACACAGGGAAACTGAAATTTGTTTTTATCTTCATCAGAGAAATCACTTGGTGACCATATCCAGATGGTCAATATTTGACGAATATGTTCTCATGTTCGCAAGTAGGTTTCTGTTCATGGGAGAGTGCATTCCCTGGATAGATGTTATCAGATGGGATTGCTACGAAGAGCTGTCAAACAGGTTGACATGTGTGCGGCTTCCAGTTAATACCTACAGTACTTACAGGTACAAAGAATTACGAACTTCTGAAAGAAATGAAGTGTATCGAGCAGGAAGAAAAATACAGAGCGATGACTGGACATCGTAATGTAAAATTATGGACTTTCATTTATCCTTTTGTAACAATGAAAGTGTTTTCATTTCTCCTCTGATTGGACTGCGGCTAACTCCCACACTGTTTGTAGCTATCTCTTCAAAAAACGAAAAATAAAAGAAAAAACTTTACATCTTGCTACAGCTTACTTATCACGAGTAAGCGAATTAGAACATCCCACTAACAAATAGAAAAATTTAAGAGATTCAAATTAAAGGTGAATTTAAAGAAATCCAAATTCAATTGTTACACGTAATGAAGTTAACGGTTACCTCGTGTTTGTATCTTCGGATAAGAGAACATCTGGGGCAGACATCCCAGTGACCTCGTCTAATTTAGGCTTGCGGAGAAAAGTAGAAGAGAAATGTGGGCCAAGCCAACCTTAAGAAAGAGGAAGTCCTGTCTCTTGAAAGATGGAATATTGTAGGACGTCACTTAAAACAAGTTTTAAATTCGAATGTAAAATAAGTAAGGTAGATTACCACCAAATACCGCATATTTATTTGGTCTGTTAGTAAATATGAATGTTTATAAGCCATTAAATGAATGGTGGTGGCATGTCCTATCGCGTTACCAGACGTACGATCATGGTCGACTTTAACCTTCAATTAAATTAAAAACTAGCGAGTCTAGAGGGCTGCAATTTAATACATTTGATGAATGAAGGGTGAATGATCAACATACCAATTTGCAGCTCTCTAGCTTCAATAGTTTTTAAGATTTGATGGCGAACATAAAAAGCGCGGACGGACAGACAAAGCCATCTCCATACTTTTTTTTTTCAGAAAACTAAAATGAAACATGAATGCAGCTCATTGTGGACATTACATTGTCAGTTCAGTTATACCATGATTAGATGGTTTCTATTATGAATCAGAAATCGCCTTATAGTCCTTGAAATCAGAGAAATTGAAAATAACAGAGATTAAAGATGTGGTTTCATACTGGTACTTACTCTATAACCTCGATTACATGAAGTAAGTTCGTTAGTGGACAGCCACGTAGATGTTGAAGGGAAAAATTATCCGCGAGATAAACGTGAAGACGTGATAAAAATTTCGCTGAAATTTTTAGAGCATTAATAATTAATTCGACTCTTTGACAAAGCTTTGTAATAAGCGCTTGATAAAAAAAAAATTCAGCTTTATGCAAACATAACTAAACAGCATAGTCTGCAATTTTACCTCGTTTATAGCCTCAACAGGATTCTACTAAATCTGTATTGGAAATCATCAAAACCAGCGAGTTACATTAACCTATCCCAAAAACTGTTACTCACAAAATCTACATTTTTCTCAAAGCAGTTCTAAAAATCACTAACGAACCTGAACTTTATTCTTAATGATTTTAAATATAAATTATATATTATCTCGTGGTCAATGCGACGTCGAGCAGTGTTTATTCAGCGTGCTATGAAAAGTTCATGCATGCTTCGGTTCATTAAGATTAAACACGAAATGAGTTTGAGATAAAAAGCCAAACTGATAAAGCATGACTAAGAATTATCCGAATTTACCTCCCAACGTTTCCGTGGGTGGATGAGGCATTCCTGTCAACAGCTCGGATTAAGTGAAGTTCAAAGAAATTGCTAAAAGAACCTTTTGCTCAATGTTCGTTAAGAGGATCGAGTCTTTGATCTCCAGAAAAAGAGCTCTGCCGGCAATAATGCCTCTGCTTTGTCTGTTTCATCATTGTCCGCTGAAGCTTCTGCTGATAAATGAAAGATGCTCTCTCAAAGGTACAGCTGCAAATGATTAGCCCCCTTTGTTTCAACGTTACACAAAGAAACAATTGCATATTGTGCATAATTATGTATATATTAGTATCGTCCAATACACGATTTTGTTTTGTGCAAATGATTAGAATCGAAACTGATAGTTGGGAAATTTCTTGAAAAGGCCTTTACCTGTTAGACGTTGCAATTAAAAACAAGTAAAAAATCCACAGAAGTTTCTTGGGTGCAATTGAGTTTTCTGTACAGTAGCTACAGCGTATAATCAAGGCCACCGAAAATAGATTATCTTCCGGGTTGTCGGTGTAATGTTGTATGAGTCGCGGCCCATGAAATTTTAACCACGGCCCGGTGGCGGCCTGTCCTATACCATTGCCAGAAGCACGGTTATGGCTACCTTTAACCTTAATTAGATAAAAACTACTGAAGCCAGAGGGCTACATTTGGTATATTTTATAGCTGTAGGGTGGATGATAAAAAAACCAGCTTGCAGCCTTCTATCCTCAGTAACCTTTAAGATGTGGGCGGACAGAAAAAGTGCGCACGGACAGACAAAGCCGCATAATATTTTCTAATATAGAAAAATAAAACCTAGTTTTAGTCGTTAATTACTATTATTATTATTATTACTAAGGTTATGAACCCTATTCATGTGGAACAGGCCTGCAGAGGCCATTGACTTGAAATTCAAGCTTCCAAAGAAATTACAGAAGATAGCGGGGAATAAAGGAAGATGGTATGTTATTACAAAAAGGATAACCTAACAAATTAATAAATAAACAGATAAAAATGTAAATAAATCACTAAAAGGACAATGAGAATTGTTTTGGGGTAATAATGTCTTGAATCTTCGCTTAAACTTTATAGGGTTTAATTGCACAACATCCCCCGGATGACCGTTCCACAGTCCAACGATGTAAGGAATATAAGACCTCTGGAACTGAGAAGTTCGACAGCGAAGCATATTTAATGCATATTAGTGCTGGTATTCAGCAAATCTCGTAGCTCTCGGCCTTCAGGTGAATGGAACTTTGCTCAATGAATCTGAAACTTTAACTATTTATGAGTAACTTTTGACTCACATCTAACTTTTGACATACATCTAATGAAAGTTTCAGCCATTGCCGCAAGAAAGGTATTGTTCGTAAGGCCTCATTTAGTTACAGCAGTGATAATAACAACGCAACCTGTTTTAGGTCATTTGTGCATCCTTTCCTAGAATTCTGTTCTCCGGTTTGGATGTCTGCTTCTGCCAGAGATTTATATCTTTTCGATAGAGTGGTTCGTGGTGGTAGGTTTCTGTTTCCTCATAGTAAAAATTACGACTTGAACCATCGACGGATAGCATTAAATAGTAATACCATAGAAACATAACGAAATTGTATCCATAAAAAAATAAGTCCAGTAGATGTCAGGGAAAATGAGACAATGGGACATAGCATTAAGTACTATTTGACCCAATCCCATCTAAAAAAAAAAAAAAGAAAAGAAAGAAATTATCCTCCAATTCTCTATTGACTGAATAGAATACTTCAAGAAGACTTCCCTATGGGCTGCCTTTAGGTAAAACTACATACTGGCACGGCGCTGCTTCATTAAAAGCCTAATCATATTTTCAGACGAAAATGAAAGCTTGTAGCCTAAAGGCCCGTCCACACGATCGGGCTTTGCTCGACGGACTCTGTTCGATGTGACGTCACATCGAACAAAGTTCGTCGGGCAAAGCTCGACCGTGTAGACGGGGCTTTAGGAAACAACAAGAATTATTATTCAGAATAATTGAATGATTTCACTTACTCATATGAACTGTGAGTAAATGGATAATACAAGACTAGTTGTTGAATATATTATGCCCAACCAACTACTCTTGTACGTTGTAGACCTTCATTAAGGCAGATGGTAACTACATATAAAATGGGGACCAAATAACTGCAACATCAATTGCATTATCTTCTATATCTTATTATCATATTACCAAGTAAAGACTGATGTCCGAGAGATTCTAGGGCATCACCTCGTGGAACACCATGAACGGTAAATTTATAAGGAGGACCGTTATGATGTGTGTGTATATATATATATATATATATATATATATATATATATATATATATATATATAAATATATAAACCAGTAGAAATAGGCTAGACAATCACATCTACTGACAAGTTGGTCCTAGTGTAACTAATTATATGTATCAAAAATATCTCATTTCTGATGGCAGGTAGACAAGACTTGAACATCCACTTTCAGCATTTTTAGAGACCACTGAAAGGAAGGACAAAGACCATGAATTTCTGAAATCTGCACCTATACAACCCTTTGGAAAAATCACAACCATCGACAAATGAGTATATTTGCTGAGAAATTGCTCAGGATGATGGGTAACAAGTGGAGGAAAGTTGTTTTGTGACGAAACCTTAAAATCTGGATGCAAGTTACAGTACTAATGAACAAGTATGACAACACTGAAATCTGAGGCAGGAATATTGTACCTGTTGCTTTCTTTCCTTCCAGTCAGCTGCCAGATATCATATAATTACTTTTTCCACAAACTAGCGTTTTCGTGACTGATATAATTATCTTTCTCCCTCCCTCTCTCTTTCTTTCTTTTGATGGTCCACGTCAGCCACTAAGCAATGGGACCACATGGGGCAGTGATACATATCTCCCTGGCAAAGTTGAACGCCACTGACGCCCTTGAGAAAGCACGCTATTTAGAACAAAAGAAGAGGATTGGCATCTTTTGATGTGGCACCATACAGGGGGTTTGTTGCAGAGAAGCAACGAGCATCTTAAGGAAATTCTTCAACGCCCGACAAGCTGCCTAGCGGCTTGATCAGAACATGACTCAGCCACCAAAAGTGGTCTATAATAACTAGGTCTGTATTTAGTGTATGCTATTTAAATCAAGCGCCAAACTAGTTCGTTTCAGATGTCCGAATTAAGATTATCTATTATGAGATGGACCGAATTCCTACTAGCTATAGCTGCATTATCCCGTTTTTGTGTGTCTCAGATGGTACAAGATTTAGCCACAGTTTTATTGCGGTACTGGAAATGTACTATTTTACTGAGATGTCCATTGTTATTGCATAATGGTCACAGGCTTTAATAAACACACAGACATAAAGTCTAGCTTCAGCTATGATAGTAACCTTCTTTAGCACTCAGATACATAACATAGACGAAAACAGGTTTCAAAGCAACACTGCTACGCTGCTCATCAACTGATTCAAGTTTCCACTGGTTACAAAAATAAAACACTTGTGACAAGGGATCCTAATTTGGACAGCTACTCTAACAGGCAGTGAAATATACAACCATTACTATATCGCTATACTAAGTTAGACCAATTAAAGAAGACTTCAATGTGAATCCAGTTATAGCTCATTAAACGAAAGGATCATTTTCTTTTCCACGAAGATACAAGTTCAGGCTTAGTTATATCACATAAAATTACAATATTACGTCACCTCTCTCTCTCTCTCTCTCTCTCTCTCTCTCTCTCTTCTCTCTAAAAAGCCTCATTCATTCACTGCCTATCCCTGATAGGAGTAGCTATTTCCATCACTTAAAGCACAAAGTTCCGGGGTTCGACGTCCCCCATTAGAATTAATGAAAGGGTTCTTAGCGTAGTTGGACGAGAGCATCTGACGAAGGATATATCTTCATTATTAGCCTTAGATGGGAGAGGATTCGAAAATGACCCAGCGGATTAACGAGGTTGTTCCTAGCGATAGAGGTAAAATGAAGATGAGAGAGAGAGAGAGAAGAGAGAGAGAGAGAGAGAGAGAGAGAGACTACTACTGGTGATTCAAACCTACTTCACTCACCTACAAAGTATACGCAAAGAGAAAGAACATTGGAACCTTTTCGCTTACTCGGGGAGTAAACTTTGTTATTTTTGTTGATTTTGTTGTTCTTGTTGGGTGTACAAAAACCCTATGGTGTACTGAATTTAGAAGCTATATTTCTGTTCAATTATTTTGTGTTTCCACTTATAACTGAGAATATATGAGCGTGTTTAATTTGCGTCCTTTTAATTTGATCCTTGTCGTTAGTATGAATAGTACAAAGTATGAGTATTAATTACGGATAACACTTCACGTTAAGTTAGGAATATGTTTACGACTTATGCGTGAGGGGAAAATCTTGCACGCGTACTGAGTAAGCTGGATGTCGGATCTCGCCTTGTTTTAATGAGCCTTATAATTTTTATGTGAACACTTGCAACTATTTGACTTCCTTCAAACTGAGGGTGTATTCTTTAGTAAATGGAAAAATAAACAGAAAAGGAGATTCTTTTTCATATCAGGTATATGGCGCACATACCTTAGTTCACGTTAGGTTAACTGTGAGGCATACATACACTGCAATTTAAAATCAGCTGCACACACCTTAACAAAATCAAGATTCTAACATGAACTTAGAGCTAGACATACGCAAATCTCGAATTAGTTATCCACGAGCCACTGGCCAATGGGTAAACATCAGTGCCTATCGATTTCTTCGAATGTACATCTTCTTACATCATAAGAATCATTACTGATTCATCATATTTTTGAAACGTTAACTTCTTCCTCGTGCAAATTTTCCATTTCTATAAGGTTTGTAACTTGGCAGATATTAATCTAGCCGTATACCATATCGGACTTGTGGGCCTCTCTCGAGGAAGTTATCGCAGTAACAACCGTTTCAAGCTATCAGTTATTATAAAAATGCGGCATTCGAACAAAAACGAGTCCAGTAACGAAACTTCCAGTATCAGTTAATCTTATTATATACCTCAACTTTAACATTAAAGCATCTTCGTAATAAGAAAACCATAAAAGAAAGGAAAATGCAGAACCCAGTAAAAACATATCACCAAATAAGAAAAAAATAAATAAAAAACAAATGATTGCTTCAAGTAAAGTTAACAAACAAATCACTGCAACCTATAAGAAATATAAATTCTCCTTTTACCATTTGCGATAAAAAATCATTTGTAAAATGCAGGAACAGGGTACACCACACTGTATAAACGAAAAAAAAGAGGGAAAAAAAGATTAATTACTTTATAAAAAACAATTATTATCATGCCAAATGAAACAAAATTATTGCACCTAGATAACACACCAATATATGAAAAATAATATTGGCCCAAATAAAACAAAACCACGCACACTCCGCCTTTCTAATATAGAAAACAAAACTCTAAAACTTAACGGAGCGAATAAAGAAACATCCCCATGTAAACAAAATATAAAAAGGAAGACGATTGTTTACTTTGAAAGCATTGTATCGCACAGAGGTGATTCTCCTGCTCCTCTTCCCATGTGAAGCAAGTGAGAACAGAGCCATTAATAGCGTCTGATCCTGAGTTAGATCCTATAGAGCCCCGTAATCCTCTATTGTGTGGGATCCGGCCTCATTACAGGCAGGGAGGCGAGGGTCACCTAATCAGTGGAGTCACCGAAGCTACATCACTTTGGGCGACTTCGATCGGGATGAATTTATAGGGGAGCGAGCACAATGCGGCCATATATCTGTGTTGAGGGTATTAGAGCAAGCTAAGGCTGGCTTATTCAGCGGCCGAACAACATATTGGATAACTGGCTACGGTCCCTCTCACCGTACCATTTACAACACTCAGCCTTCCCTCCTTATTATTTTACTCATGCAATTAACCTTCACCACCAACACGTGTTCGGTACAAACTGTTGATAGCCACGCTAGCCCATATAATTGAAGGACAGGCGTGTGGAAATGGAGAGTTGCTTTAAATAACAACTGTATAAATAATGTGATTTGCTGTAAAGAACGCTCAAATTTTATTCTTGGTTTTTCAGTATCATGATTGAGTCATCAACGAATACAAACAGTTCAATCTGCAATTGTTAGCTGACAACTGAACATTTTATTGAAAACTTTACGTCAAGAGTTACCAATACTCGATATCAAAATGTGTAAGCATTTAAAAATCTATTTCCCCCGTAAAATCGCATAAATTATGAGGTACCTGTCCCTCAGACCTAATTATACCAATTGCCTCACACTTTTATATAATACATCTGTCATTTCCTCAGTCTTTGAATTATAAATCGGTGATGTAAAAAGTTTTAAAAGCATCCTAGAGCTGAGGGAGATTTCATACCTAAATAAATCACTGTGGCTTTTATATAATTGAAAGCTTTCAGATTTACTTCATTTTATTTCGTGCAGAGTAAATTCTGAACATAGGGTTTGAAATTCTACATAGATAGAACAATAAGGAAAAGTCAAAATAATGACTCTCCAAAAATGGTAAAAATATGTTTTAATACACTTCAATCACCTTTTCAATTTGTTCCATATCAAACTTGCTGTTAATTCGAGAACCAGAATACGTAAGTAAACATAATATAGAAAAAAAAATTGAAATCAATACTTGAAAAACGTAAGTTCGTAGGGGTGAACGAGGGAACAAAATCATGATTCGCCTCTAAATAAAATATACACAGTAAACTATAAACCATAAGGTCGAAAATATTTGTGGTTGAAGTGCTCAAAATAGAAAAATCCAAAGGCACGCAAATTAAATCATTTTAATTTAAGCCGGTAAATCGGCTCTGAAACAAAAGGAGAGGGAAAGGGAACCAAAGCTTTTAATTCTCTTCCAAGGACTAGAGGCTCTAATGAAGTAGACAAGTTAATTCCTACTCGAATAAGTAGGGTATTAGGCTAGGAGAACTATCTCTTTACATCTAATTTGTTTGTCCTTAAACGATGTTTATCTATACGTTCATGCGACTAGTTTTCAGTAAATTTTATTATGTATCAAGCACTCGCTTTTCAATAATTTCCAGCTCCTTCAATTTACGTTTCGTGTATTTACATGAAAAAAAGTGATTAAAAGGACCAGAGAGTGTTCCTCTAGAAGAAAGGCAAGAAGACAAATCATTTATATGTCATGTTATTTTTGAAACGTTAACTCTTTCCTCCCTCGAATTTTCCATTTCTATAGGGTTTTTAACTTGGCAGATAATAGATTAATCCTGAACTTATACCATATCAGTCAGCCAGAAAGAAAACAGGTCAGTCAGTCCTTCCTTGTCATTCCTCAACTATCGATAACGCCAGTCATTTTGAAAAGAACTCATCAACACTAACATTGCTTCCTTTTCCACGCAACGTTCCTATATCACCCACAATGATTTTCGTAACAAAAGAATTCTAAGAAAAACAATACTAGTTTCCGTTCCTCTAATTACGGTGTCGGTGATGTGATTACGCGATCAATCCTAGAATCTTGGGGGCTTGAAGTCTGGGGGATGCTGCAGTTAAGAGTAAATGGAGACAAAAGCAAGACCTAATAGAGACAGAGGCGGGGGCAGCCTCTGCAAATACAGAACAGATAAAATACTGGATCAAAGGCAGGAAACAAACAAAGGGAAAAAATAATTTCCAAAAGAGAGTATCAAACGATTGCAGACCGAGGACAAGTTTAGAAATAGTATTTTTTCTCAAGTGAAAAGGTCGATGGGGCCATAGACTAAAATGTCATTTATCCAATCCGTTAGAAAAGGAAGACAAAGATAGAAACTCCCTAATACTTTGATAGCATTTTACTTAATCTGATATATCTTAACTCTTGTACAAAGTTCAGATTAACCGAAACGTCTAAAATACTGACAGTATTACGAGGATGAATTTTATTTCCATGTAGCAATGAACCACTATTTCTCCTTACCCAAACTCCTACCTAGGCTTCCTTAGACGTTCCGATCTCTTGCCAGTCTTTGGAAACACCCTGGATACCATCGTGACTCGCCTCCTCTCTCATCCTAACATCACCCATTGTATTTAATCACTTAAAATATAGAAGTCAACTATTTCCATGTTTTCATCATTCTTGCTGACATAGCCTTATCTTTAGGGTTTCCACTGACTCTTATAAACTTATCTTTCCTCACATCTATTCTCATTTTCCTCCTCTTGAAAACACTTTCGTGCTTTTCCTAGTTTCTGTAGTTTATAGAATGTGCAGATATTTATACGCCTGGTGTAGGTGCTTCATGCTGTAAAATCTTGTGTGCGTATTTTGGGCAAAATAATTTTGTGACTGTGCCATCTTTTCTTAAATTTAACTTTGTTAATATGGAGAAATTAAATGTTGAACTAAAGCAATGATCCAATGTCCCTTTGTTCAGGTACTCATGATTAAAAGTTAACGATATGGTTCTAAACAATTTAACGTGCTTTTTCTGAAGCAGTCTTTGCCACCTCATGAAAATTTGTTTCAATTTCGCTATGCATTGCTTAATAAAGAAAGTATAACAAGTGCTACTGCTTATCATTTCTTATGGCTTATTTGTGATTCAGCACTCTCGTAAACAACAAACATTCAGATTTATGATATCGTGTGTTATTGAGTTGGGTCTTTGAAGTAGAAACTGAAATAAATAAGATCCCTAACTGTTTTGTCGTAGAAAATAATCAAAACTGATAAAGAACTGTGTCCTCTGCAAAACTACAGCATAAACCATTACTTTTACCGTGACCATACGAAAATACGACGCGGTAAAGAAAAGGTCTTTGAACTTCGTGAAATCGATGGAAGAATATTGATGTTGCGGGAAAAATCTGTATTAAAGCGTATTCTGTAGTAATAGGCTGACGAGTGTTGCATGCTTAAATTGAAGGTTTTCACAGGAATTTTATCCTTGTTCCATTATTAATCTTTCAGCGTATAATAATTCATATTTGCCCAATCATTGTAGTCTTCATTTTGATAATTTCGTTTTATTGATGTTCAACTTTCAAGTTGTTCTTTTTCTTTTGATTTTCATTCAGCTATTCGTCATTTTAAGTCATTGCTTAATTTATTACGTCTTTAGTATGTTCTCGTTGATTTTACGCAGTAAAGTGTACAAATTGTGATCAATTTTGTTTATCATCATTTCTATTTTTGAGCGTTGGTGTTAAGACTATTGCTCTTCATGATGGGTAGCTTAGATCTCCTAACATTATATTATAGTAGAGAAAAAATGTGAAATAGAGTGTTAATACCTGAATTAGAATTGAGTTTGAGTAAAAATAACAGCTCAAATATATATGCTACAACTCATGACTTCTCTTGTAAACCATATCCATGTCCATTCCTAAGCCCAAGCTTCCAAAACGTAATTTTACTATCATTTGTACGACTAGTCAATGGCTTCATTCTATTATAATTTTTTTTATAATATTCCATACAGCAAAACTCGTGAGACGTAAAATAATGTAAAAATGACTGTAAGAAACGATATCAATATGGTTATGGCAGAGAGCTTTTCTTTTCTTCATGCATTTTAATTTCGAAACTGGAAATGTATTTCTTATCAATAAAGTGATACAAAAGCTTTTTCTACGACAGAATGCATGCAGCTAGTAGATTGTTTCCTAAGGCTATGTAAAGTTATTCTGTTCTGTTATGACTGTTTTATTTCCTCTGACGTTTCGACACGAGCCCTGGAGATCATCCAGTAAGAGTTACAAAAGTAAATGTTAAGATAAAAGGTACACAGGTATTTATGGAAAAAGGATGAGTTATAGTTGGTGGGAGGACTGGTTAACTAAATCTTGATGGGCCGCTATTGTATCTGGTCCCAGAGGCATCGTGATCTTCTTGACCTTCCGAATAGGGTAGGTTTGGGAGTGGGGTAAGCTGGAGTATCCCCACTGTTGTGGCAGATAAAAAGATGGACAAGTGTTTTCTCTCTTTTTCTCTCTCTCTCTCTCTCTTTTGCTTGTCCTCTCTCTAGTCAGTATTTGCGGCTAAGTTGGATGCTGGTTATTTCATTATATTTCTTCTTATGATAATGGGTAGATATTCGGTTTCTTTTACCATGTTGAAGCTTGGGTTTTATTACAGTACATGCAGTGCCTCAAAAAGGCATTATGCAGTGCCTCAAAAAGGCATTATTCAGTATCTCAAAAAGGCACAATGTAGTGCCTCAAAAAGGCACTATGCAGTGCCTCTAAAATGCTCCATACAGTGCCCAGAGAAGGCAATGACGACGGTGGTTTGGTTTTCATCTAATTTACCTTTATTAAATTTTAGCTGTCAAGCCAAGCACTTGGGCACTTTTAGCCATTCAGCGCTTAACAGAGTGAAAAGAGGGAGAGCTAGCTAGAGTGGTTGGACAGCAAGATAAAGAGATCCAGAAAATAAAACTAATGACATACAAGGATCTATAGGTGGAACTGGGAGAAAACCCCAGGTGCACTAAGAAAATAGAGATTTGGCAGCAATTCCGGAGAAAAGAAGGGATGGAGGTAAACTAAAAGGCTTGAAAGTTGGTGTAGTTAGCGGCTGACGGGACACTGCACACGCCCTTCAGTATGCAGTTAGGGGCTGAAAGGACACTGCAAACGCCCCTCAGCAGTGCCTACACTGCACAATGTGAGATGCACTGACGCAGTGCCATATCCATTATAATGACGATCACTCAGAACCAAATGATGGATTTCGAATGGCAGTGGAATGGCGTTCCTCCTACGTTCCTCGTATTAAAAGAAAATTTCTGGTTTACTTAATGAACATTTATCATCTCTGGTTGAGAAAAAAATCAAACATTTACTATAAACATAATATTGACGAACGAAGAAGAGCACCTAATGTAAAATCAGTGACTGTTTGCTGCCCACGATTCCTTAAAGTGTCGAACTTCCCCTCGGCTTCAGGTTTTTTTTTTTTTTTTTTTTTTTTTTTTTTTTTTTTTAAGGTGTATCGACTCCCTCAAGGTTAGACACAATGTCTTCCTTTCCTTACACTTTCTTACAGTCAAGTCAGATCTCATTTACAAAATGCAAACGTAAAGTCAAGAAATATTCTAGGAACTTTTCAGGGAGGTCCACAACAAGTAGAAAGAAAATTGATTGGGATAAGTTATAATTCCATGAGTAATATAGTATTATCTTTCCATATCTGATGAAAAAATATGCAACCGACATTGTAGCTGCCAAAATGTATTTAAGTTCATAGCCAACGTTTCCCACGGTAACCAAAGCTGAAGTTACTATAGCAGCGAGAGGAAAAAATATAGATCCATACAATCGCCCTCCACCGCTTTCCCCATTAAAAAGCAAAAGCCACGCCCTCTCACCCATACAGACGCGATAAGTTGGGATAGCTCTCTCTCTCTGTTCACTGCTTGTCTTTCCCCTTTAAAATGATGCTATGATGCATCTCTTCCCAAGTGACCTAAATCAAAGTCGTCCCACGCCTTTCACGACAGAAAAATTAAGATAATTAAAAAAAGGATTAAAAAGTAATGTTCATGTCTACGGGGTCCTTTGTTTCAATGTTGCAATGGTTCATCTACCATGAAGAGAAGTGTGACTCACGCAAGTGTAAAGCTGCTGGCAAATAACCTTGCGGATGAAACCGGATTTTCACTGCCTGGTCTGCCTTTCCTGTAGTATACAGATGCATGACGTCTTTAAGATCAATAATCTAGAGAGAGAGAGAGAGAGAGAGAGAGAGAGAGAGAGAGAGAGAGAGAGAGAATGTTCTTATTGGGAAGTTTAACCAGACCCAGGAGTGTTTGTTCAACTCTTCAATTTCTAGGTAAATGTCAACTTTAATAAAATTCAGCAGGATAAAATGTAAATTTGGAAATTCTAAAAAAAATTCCATGAGGGATTTGAGACAGTTGGAATTTTCTGTACCTTAGAGGCACAGGGTTGTGATTTTAAGAACATATCCAAGGGCCAAGTTAAGACAAAATATTCCAGTATCCAGTTATTTTATAAATCAATGTAATGCTACAAATTGCGGAGGTGATTAATGTTTGGATTTATTAAGAGCTTAAAACACTGGGTCTTAATAACGCAAAAAGATAACTACCTGGAATGGTTACAGATTGCTACAGCCTTTTCATGAACTTTATTTATTTAATGTCTTTTTATTTTTAAACGAATAAAGGTTATAAATTAGGAAAAACACAAGCAGAAAGGAATTCCAAAGCGCGGATGTAGAAAAGAAATTATGTCACTGACCAGTGTCATAGATGGACTTACCTTTCCAAAGACTTGAGAGAGAGATGAGAGATTTGAGGAGAGAGAGAGACGAGA
The DNA here is from genome assembly GCF_015104395.2 of Macrobrachium nipponense. NCBI lineage: Eukaryota > Metazoa > Arthropoda > Malacostraca > Decapoda > Palaemonidae > Macrobrachium > Macrobrachium nipponense. Next base: position 61,026,990 of record NC_087212.1, on the reverse strand, counting down.
GAGAGAGGAAGAGAGAGGAGATGAGAGAGAGGGGGGGGGGGGGGTGGCAGGTGAGGGTGTGCATGCTGAAGCAAGAAGAAATAAAGGTTCTCGTATAACACGTTTTCTTTGTTCATGCTCCAAAGAAAATGGTTCGGGGTTAACCGAGACAAAGATATAAAGTTTCTTTCATACTAACGTAAACGTAACCTTCCCTATTTACTTTAACAACTATGGGAACTATACCTTACCTAAGTACACTTACGACACAAGCAAAAGTTGTTGCTATAAACCGCTGACAAACATCTATGGTAAATCCAAAACCAGATATATATATATATATATATATATATATATATATATATATATATATATATATATATATATATATATATATATATATATACACACACACACACTAGCTGACCTATTTAACGTGCACATTATTTATTTTTCACATTTCCAATATGATAAATAAATCATAAATATCCTATCCTAAAATTCATCATGACCAATAACAACAACAACAACAACAACAACAACAAAGTAGATTGAAGGTTTACTCCCCGAGTAACCGATAAAAACTTGCCCGAGCGGGTGATTGCAGCCTCCACGGATTTACTTTCCGCCTAAATTTAGTCAGTCTTGAGTTATTTCAAATTTGAAAGATACAGTATAGTATAGTGCTTTCTCAACTTAGCGTGGCTGTCATTCCTTACAGTTCGTTCGGGTTGCCCCAGGTCCCTCAGTGTGAGGCGCCTCTAATGTCTACCAGAGAGTTGCTAGTACATCTTCCGGTATATTTTGCATCTTCCAATCTTGGATGGTCTGGGATGCAGTTTAGATATTTGTCGAGCTTATTCTTAAACACATCTACGCTCACTCCTGATATATTCCTCAGATGAGCTGGCAACGCATTGAATAGACGCTGCATTATCGATGCTGGTGCGTAGTGATTAATGTCCGTGTGCTTTTCCTTATTTTTCCCTGGTATAGTTTTGGGCACTATTAATCTACCTCTGCTTGCTCTTTCTGATATTTTTAGTTCCATGATATTTTCTGTTATTCCTTCTATCTGTTTCCATGCCTGAATTATCATGTAGCGTTCTCTTCTCCTTTCTAGACTATATAATTTTAAGGATTGTAGTCTTTCCCAGTAGTCTAGGTCCTTAACTTCTTCTATTCTAGCTGTAAAGGACCTTTGTACACTCTCTATTTGTGCAATATCCTTTTGATATTGTGGGTACCATATCATATTGCAATATTCAAGTGGGACTACGAACATATGTTTTATAAAGCATAATCATGTGTTCAGCTTTTCTTTTTTTGTTTTGAAGTGCCGTAACAACATTCCCATTTTTGCTTTACATTTTGCCAACAGAATTGCTATTTGATCATTGCATAACATGTTCCTATTCATCATCACACCAAGGTCTTTAACTGCTTCCTTATTTGTGATTGTTTCTCATTATTAGGTCCCCTATATGCATATAGCTTTCCTTCTCTGTCTCCATAATTTATTGATTCAAATTTATCAGAGTTAAATACCATCCTATTTACCTCTGCCCAATCATATACTTTGTTAAGGTCTCTTTGTAGAGCGTTCCTATCTTCATCACAAGTAATTTCTCTACTTATTCTTGTGTCATCAGCGAAAACTACTCACTACCGAATCCTTAACATTACTGTCTATGTCTTCAATCATAATAACAAACAATATTGCAGCTAGCACCGTACCTTGTGGCACACCGGATATTACCGCCTTGGTTTCATCCGATTTCTCATCGTTTGCAATAACTATCTGTTTCTGTTGTGTAAAAATTCTTTTAACCATCTTCCTACTTTATCTACGATATTGTGTTTTCTAATTTTCTTTGCTAATATATTATGGTCTACTTTGTCAAAAGCTTTTGCAAAGTCTAAATAAACCACATCTGTTTCATTTTCCGCTTTCATATTTTTGAATATGTTCTCACGGTGGACTAACAGTTGGGTTTGTGTACTTTTTCCGGGTACGAAACCGTGTTGTCCTATATTAAACAAATTATTTTTTATTAAATGTTTCATAATATTTTTCTTCATTACCCTTTCATACACTTTCATAATATGTGATGTTAGACTCACAGGCCTATAATTACTTGCCTCTAGTCTTGATCCACTTTTGAAAGTAGGGGTGATATATGCTAATTTGTGCTCATCATAAATCTTGCCTGTATCTACACTTTGTCTTAATAATATTGCAAGTGGCTTTGCGATAGAATGAACTACTTTCTTTAACAAAATAGCAGGGACTCCATCCGGCCCTGCAGCAGCTCCATTTTTTAATTTCATTAATTGCCTGCACAATATCAGCTTCATTAATTTCTATGTCAGCTAAATATTCACTATTTTCTCCCTTACTTCTATATCATTATCTTCATTATCTATTCTAGGGGTGAATTCTCTCTTATCGTTCTGCCAGTATGTTGCAAATTTCCTTTTTTTCATTCGTGTAATCTCCCTTCAATTCTCAGAGGGCCTATTTCTATTCTTCTTTTATTCATCTTCTTCGCATATGAGTATAATAGTTTGGGGTTTTGCTTGATATTTAATAGGGTTTTTCTTCCAAGTCCCGTTTTTCATTTTCTTTTGATTGTATAAATTCTTTGTTCTGCATTTTTCTATCTTACTTTTTTGTTCTATAACTTTCCATGCATTTTTTTCTTTTGCAAGACCTTTTTTCCACTTTCTGATTTTCTGGAACAAGATCCTTCTGTCTCTTGGTATGCATGAATGATGTTTACTTTCTTCTTCGGTATATATTTTTTCCACTATTTTCTCCAATATTTTATATAATATTTACCCTTATGTCATCACTTACGAAAATGTTATCCCAATCTTTGTTTAATTCTTCATTAATTTCTGACCATTTTATATTTTTACTGTAGAAGTTGTATTTTCCATATCCTTCCCACTTTTTCATTTCTTGCTTATCTCTATTTTCACTTGCTTTGGAATGAACTGTTAATTCTATGACATTATGGTCTGAAATACTCGCATTATTAAAACTATTATTTCTTTAACATAATTCATCTCGTTCACAAATACTAGGTCTAAAGTATTTTCCTTTCTTGTTGGCAGGTGATTTATTTGTTGAATGTTGTATTCTAGTAGCATATCTAATAGCTTTTCAAATTGCCTCTTATCTTCTGCACTACTATTACTCTCTTTTTTATATGTATAAGTACAACCACAATCTCCTATTCGTTCTTTCCATTCTACGAAAGGAAAGTTGAAGTCACCAGATAGGAGAATAGTCCAGTCCTTGTGATTTCTACATATATCATCCAATTTTTCAATTATTAAGTCAAACTCTTTAGTATTAGGAGGTCTATATATTACTATGTTCATCAATTTTTCAGATTCAAATTCTACCGCTATTAGTTCACATTCTGAGTTACTATATTTCTCATATATTTTTCCTTGTTTTTTGTCTTTCCCATATATTGCGGTTCCCCCTTGATTCCTATTTTTTCTATCTGATCTATAAGTTTGGAACCCTTTTATTTGATCATCATTCCCAGTCTCTTGGGAATACCAGGTTTCACTTATATTTATTATATCTATTTTCTTTTCATTTTGGGTTAGTTCTTCTAAGTACTCTATTTTTCTTTTTGAAAAATAGCTGCGGGATTATTATTAATCACCTGAAATGTTATTCTGGAAAATACTTCTTGTGGGATAGCAACATTACTTTGGTAATGTGACTTTTTAATGTGTGAAGGGCTACTATTTCTAAATAATCCTCGTTTAATGGCAAAAGGTTGTAACTAAACTCGGATCACTAAAAATCAGTGCTAATCTAGGACTACGGCCTTCACATCTATTAGGTTACCTGTTTGGTGAAATTTTTTTATAATTAATAAAAAACATAAACCAACAGGTGAAAAATCCTCTGGGATATGCATAAAAACGTCTTACAATAGGATATTAAAAATACCACACGCTTTTTGATTTCTTATAACAACAAAATACAAAATATAGAGGTAATCACATGAAAACCACATTACGGGCAACAAAAGAATATTTACAAAACTTAAGGATTACATGGATAACTTTGGAACAATTACAAATGTTTGATAAAATTTCATATAAAATAATACGCACACTATTTGGAGTTCCTTCCACAAAAATAAAACTTTTGTAGGAAGCATGCATCGAGTATTTTGTAGGGGCACACAAGAAAAGGTTTTCAAAGCTAACATCATGTAATGTCAAGTTATCACCTCGGATTGCATAAATTAGATTTGAACCACGTCCTAAAACGTGAAGATATTAAAGGTTTCGTCCTTATTATCAATGCGTTTGTATTGTCTTTGCAAACCTTTCCAAAAGTGCTTGTCCTAATATACTTATTCCAAATGGACTAGAGATAAACCACTGAAAATGATTATTGATTATTAGAAACTGACTTTGGGATACGTTTTACCTTTCATCTTTAATCCCACTTCAACCACTTCTTGACTTTATCAAAAATACCCTTAAATGATTTCTTGGGCTTTTTAGGTTTGCTCTGTGATGACACCGGAATATATGAGATAGCACTACTATATCCGCCTCCATACCCACCAACAGCACCTCCATAACCATAGCTACTGCCATAACCTCCTCCTCCACCATAGCCCCCTCCATAACCACCTCCTACTCCCCCTCCATAACCACCTCCAACTCCACCTCCAGTGGCACCAAAACCCCCAAAACCTCCCCCAAGATGACCACCTACAGAACCCCCGCCATAACCTCCTCCTCCTCCTCCTCCTCCTCCATGATGTTCAAAACCACCACCTCCTCCTCCATGGTGATCAAAACCACCTCCACCTCCATGGTGTTCAAAACCTCCCCCTCCGTGGTGATCAAAGCCTCCTCCTCCAAGATGGACTCCTCCAGAACCTCCTCCATAGCCACCTCCTCCTCCTCCTCCATGGTGATCAAACCCACCTCCACCTCCTCCATGGTGATCAAACCCACCTCCACCTCCTCCATGGTGATCAAACCCACCTCCACCTCCTCCATGGTGATCAAGACCTCCTCCTCCGAAATGGCCCTCTCCGGATCCTCCTCCGTAGCCACCTCCTCCTCCTCCTCCATGATGATCAAAACCACCTCCACCTCCTCCATGGTGATCAAATCCACCTCCACCTCCTCCATGGTGATCAAATCCACCTCCACCTCCTCCATGGTGATCAAATCCACCTCCACCTCCTCCATGGTGATCAAGACCTCCATGATGATCAAAACCTCCTCCTCCAAAATGGCCTCCTCCGGATCCTCCTCCATAACCACCTCCTCCTCCTCCATGGTGATCAATACTGCCCCCACCTCCTCCATGGTGACCAAAACCACCCCCACCTCCTCCATGGTGATCAAAACCACCCCCACCTCCTCCGTGGTGATCAAAACCACCTCCACCTCCACCATGATGGCTGCCTCCATGGCCATCGTGTCCATGATGTACACAAGCAGTGTCCCCGCCATGGCCATGGTCGCCATGATCATCTAAATGGATTACATCAAAAGTAGAACTAAAAGAACCACCCGTACTGTGGCCGCCAGAAAATGATCCTCCAGATGGTGCTATGGGAGCACTGTAAGAGGACCCAATGGATGCAGGACTTCCAAATGAAGAACTTGGAATAGATGGTGTCCCAAAAGAACTTGGAACAGGAGCCCCTCCAAAGGATGAACCAGAAATTGCTGGTGCCCCATAAGAAGAACCAGGTGTAGACAGATCACCTAATGGTATATCAGGTCCAAGTGATGCATATGAACTGCCAATCTCAGGTGCTCCAAATGAAGATTCAAAAGCTGATGGTCCTCCAAGGGATGATTCAAATGCTAAGGGTGCTCCATATGAAGAAGAAGGTACTGAAGGTGTTCCATATGAAGAAGCTGGAACTGTAGGAGCTCCAATGGAGGACCCGAGACCTGATCCTCCAAAGGCGCTGACAGCATTTCCTGGTGCTCCATATGATGAGCTTGGAACACCAGAAACCGGTGATGCTATCACACCACCAATGACACCACCTGTACCACCAGAAAATCCTCCAAAACCTCCTCCTCCTCCTCCAACACCAACTGGCCCCCCACCATAACTTCCACCTCCTCCTAAAACCCCTCCCCCTCCACTGACATGAGCACTGTCTCCAAATCCTACATTTATTCCACCAATCCCAAGACTCCCTCCTCCACCAACAGAACTGTCTCCATAACCTACTCCACTTCCTCCAGTAGTATGCCCAATACCTCCATGTCCAAAGTCTCCTCCACTAACAGCAGCATCCGCATAACTACTCCCTCCTCCAACAGACAAACTGCTTCCAAACCCTTCCCCTGTTCCATGAGCACTTCCTCCATAACTACTTCCTCCACTTATACCAAATCCACTACCACCTAGTCCTCCTCCACTACTAACTCCAAATCCTGCACCTTTTCCAATAGCTATACCACTGCCTCCTCCACCAACATTAGCTAAACCACCTCCATACCCTCCCCCAATTCCTTTTCCAGGTGGTATCCCTCCTCCTAAACCTCCCCCTCCACCACCAAAGGAACTACTTTCAAACCCTCCTCCCCCACCTTTTCCAATTGATATTCCACCTTTTAATCCTCCTCCTCCTCCTCCAACAACACCAATAGAACCACTTCCATATCCTCCTCCTCCGCCTTTTCCACTGGATATCACACCTAAGCTTCCTCCTCCAAGACCACCAGACACTCCTCCAAATCCCACTCCAGAGCTCACTCCTAATCCACCTCCATACCCTCCTCCACTACCGCCAAGTCCTCCAGTACCACCATGACTATGGGACAAACCAGATCCTAAACCTCCCCCGCTAATACCTGCAGAGTCATCATAGCCTCCACCACCACCACCACCAACTATATCACTCCCTCCAAGTCCTAATCCTGCACTAACAGCTGCACTGCCTGCATATCCACCACCCTTTCCTACAGACACTCCACTTCCAAATCCTCCTACTCCTCCCCCACTCCCAACAAAAATATCTCCTCCTCCTCCTCTTCCTCCCAGTCCTACTCCTGCACTTCCTGCATATCCATCACCCATTCCTACAGAAACTCCACTTCCAAATCCTCCTACTCCTCTCCCACTCCCAACAAAAATATCTCCTCCTCCTCCTCCGCCTCCAAGTCCTACTCCGGCACTTCCTGCATATCCAGCACCTTTTCCTACAGATACTCCATCTCCAAATCCTCCTACTCCTCCACCACTCCCAACAAAGATATCTCCTCCTCCTCCTCCAATTCCTACTCCTGCACTTCCTGCATATCCAGCACCTTTTCCTACAGATACTCCATCTCCAATTCCTCCTACTCCTCCACCACTCCCAACAAAGATATCTCCTCCTCCTCCTCCAAGTCCTACTCCTGCACTTCCTGCATATCCAGCACCTTTTCCTACAGATACTCCACCTCCAATTCCTCCAACTCCTCCACCACTCCCAACAAAAATATCTCCTCCTCCTCCTCCCAGTCCTACTCCAGCACTGCCTGCATATCCAGCACCCTTTCCTACAGATGCTCCACGATATCTCCTCCTCCTCCTACTCCACCTCCCAGTCCTATTCCTGCACTTCCTGCATACCCAGCACCTTTTCCCACAGATACTCCACCTCCAAATCCTCCACCACTCCCGACAAAAGTATTTCCTCCTCCTCCTCCTCCCAGTCCTACTCCGGCACTTCCTGCATATCCAGCACCCTTTCCTGCAGATACTCCACTTCCAAAGCCTCCTACTCCTCCACCACTCCCGACAAAAATATCTCCTCCTCCTCCTCCTCCTCCCAGTCCTACTCCGGCACTTCCTGCATATCCAGCACCCTTTCCTGCAGATACTCCACTTCCAAAGCCTCCTACTCCTCCACCACTCCCGACAAAAATATCTCCTCCTCCTCCTCCTCCTCCTCCCAGTCCTACTCCGGCACTTCCTGCATATCCAGCACCCTTTCCTGCAGATACTCCACTTCCAAAGCCTCCTACTCCTCCACCACTCCCGACAAAAATATCTCCTCCTCCTCCTCCTCCTCCTCCCAGTCCTACTCCGGCACTTCCTGCATATCCAGCACCCTTTCCTGCAGATACTCCACTTCCAAAGCCTCCTACTCCTCCACCACTCCCGACAAAAATATCTCCTCCTCCTCCTCCTCCTCCCAGTCCTACTCCGGCACTTCCTGCATATCCAGCACCCTTTCCTGCAGATACTCCACTTCCAAATCCTCCTACTCCTCCACCACTTCCGACAAAAATATCTCCTCCTCCTCCTCCTCCAAGTCCTACTCCTGCACTTCCTGCATATCCATCATCCTTTACATGAGAAACTCCACTTCCAAATCCTCCTACACCTCCCCCCTCCCCAACTGACACATCTCCTCCATATCCTCCTATTCCACCTCCTCCAACACCATTACTACCTGCAATAGTAATAATTATTCCTCCTGCATTATAGGACTGACTTGACCCTGTTGGTACGCTAAAGGACTGGCTAAAAGAACCCGATGGAGGACTATATGGTTGACTTGGAGTAAATGGGGCTGCTCCAGGCACTTCACCACCGAGAATGTTTCCGGTTCCTGCAGCAAAAGAGCCAAGGCTTCCTGCAGTACTGCCTGTTGGAGCGGCATATCCCGGGTTAGGAGTAGATATGGGTGTCTTGTATCCACTGGAAGGAGTGACAGCATCAGCTAAACCAAAACTGACGACGTTAGGACCACTGACAGCAGACCCATGAGGCGCAGTTGGTGGAAAATATGTTGAGCTAGGTTGTGGAATGTCCAGAGGAGGTCCGCTGAATCCCGTACTTAGCTGACCGGTCGACTGCTGAAATGCCTCCAAGGGTAAAGGCTGAACAGGGAGAGATTGATCTCCGGGTAAGCTGTACAGAGGGGGAGGAGGGATGTTCCCACTATCAGCTGAAAAACAGGTTAATCATAATAACACTTACAATAATGCTGTCCCACTTTATTTTTCTCCTTGAATAAGTAACCATACTAAGCATAATGAAGATAACCTGGTAGGTATAAATATTAGTTTACGGTTAGGACATTATTGCTGTGGGAAGTGGACAATACTTTTTAGTATTTAACAGCACTACAAAAAATTACGTAAAAAACTTATAATAATGAAAGCAAAATCGAATTTCAATCCACAAATTCTCAAAAGAACCACCCTTGACATCTGCACAGCGTTTGCCCTATATATTACATCTTATGGAGCATCTTCGCAACAGGGCCCCAATAATACCAGTAACATAGTTCCCTTCTATTCCTGTTCAAACATACTGACTTTTAATGCATTAAATCGTTATTTAATCAGGAGAAAGCCTAAAGATAAGCATTACATATGTTGCCAAGGTTTCAAGGATCTTAATTTCAATTAGAACTTACTTTACTTTCTTCTGGGAAATTTCTTTATTGAATCTAACATCATTCATCACATGGGTAAATACACCAGCGATTACACTGAATACATTTAACCCACACTTCGCCTTTCTAGCTTTCTGAAGGTATGGGTTGCGGAAGTTCATAAGGCTATCCATCACCACTGACCTTGGCATTACAAAATATGCATTAACTTCTTACTGAAAGTTGCTCTTAGAAGGCCGATCGGCTTTATTTTTATCGAAAGAAGTAACACGGTGAATTGGTTAAAAGTCAGGCCTTTCATGTCAGTAATGAAAACACCATTAACTATATGAATGGTGCAAGTACAATAGACCATAAAAACAGATGGAAATAACTCACCTTTTCTTTTTTCTACTTTTGTTTCTTTTTCGGAGACCTTCTTCGTTGCCTCTTCGAGGGTTTCACTAGTTGCCTTCACAATACGAATGTTTGATTCTGCACTGAAACATAGCGTTACCGTCCATAGTGCTATGACCTGGTAATAAAAAAATAAAATAAGTGAGAATATCGGATGCAAATATAGTCCCATATAATTTCCTTTACAAATAACAAACTGCAAACCTTCAAAAGGAATGAGATCAACGAATGCCTCACAATATTGCATTTTTCATGCATCAAAAGAAGACAAAAACGAATCCCGATAAACCGTTAAGCAAACCCATCTATAACAATCTTTCAGTGTAAATATCTCATGTAAACTGCAGAGGAAACTAAGCCCCTAAAATCCAAAATATCCATGACTAAATGGCAAAACTATTATTCAGCGATGTTAAGGGCATTTAAATTTGCTAAATTTAGATGCCCTTAACAGGGTTCGCTAAGCCTGGTCAACAAAAATAATTGAAAATAATTGATTGTGCCCATGTTATCATTGACCTAGATTTCAACTTACCTAGTCGTAAAAAAAAAAAAAAAAAAAAAAAACTAACCCATGATAAAGTAGGTAATAATCCTCATATTGTAATTTTAAATACTCCCAAGGGTACTAGAGCTACACAAGATTGAAAGCTCTTAGCGACTACTTTTAGGAACAAACACCTATTCTGACACAAAGACAACTTAATGTTACAAAGCCTGCATCAATTTGAAGTATACAATGCAGTTCTCTTTCAAATCAGCAACCGAATGTCAATGATGTATCACTACCGCCGATAAATTGTAATCAAAAGAATGTCTCAGAGTTATGTATGGTAACGTGTCAAATGAAAGTTCTGCAAAAGCATTAAATCCATCTTCCACTACCACTGCAAAAAGATTCTCTTCATAATGACATTAAGAGATAATAAAACATACAAATCACAAAAAGATATTCAAAACCAGAATAATAATAATAATAATAATAATAATAATAATAATAATAATAATAATAATAATAATAATAATAATAATTCATTTATCAGATTATATACTATACGAATAATGATCTAGAGACTACAAACGGCAGTGCTGCTTCTTGGATATTTGACATGCTATCTGCTTATAAAACCTTGAAAAATGCTGTAAAGATAAGTTAAGACCTGAATGTGAGCGGCAGAGTACAATATTTCGTGATTCAATTACTTTTTGTCTAATTAGAAGAACTTTTGCGTCGATTTTCACTCCCAGAGATTTTCGTTATTTGTACAGCTAGGCTCAGTTCTTCACTATTAATTTCTTAGCATGTCAAATATTTTAAGAATTACGATAAATGCTTTCTCAATTTCAACATATCTTTTTTATACCTGGTTCTCTCTCTCTCTCTCTCTCTCTCTCTCTCTCTCTCTCTCTCTCTCAGTGATTTTAGTATCTTCCGTATGACTTCTCTTTGCATCACTTGAACTAAATACTCATACTTCCATATATAATAATCAACGTTACAGGTATTTTTCAACATTAGATATCACATCGTGCACACAGCTAGCCACTGTTGTTTGACTGATTTACCGTAAACTGGCGTTGCAACAACTAAAATCATCTACGCCGGAAATATGCTGCTGGCTATAAATCTAATAAAAAAAAACCACAGGAGAAGTTTAAACGCAGCTATTTCTAATGAAACATTAATTGGATCAATACATATTCTATTGAAACTACTGCCCGCACATTCATAAAATCATATTTATATAAGAACTGCATCTATAAATGGATGGCTATCCCAAACAGGAATGACTTCAAGCTCTCTGAACATTTACTGAATTTTTCTCACTTATTTTCGAACTTTGTTTGTGTATACTTGTAAATATGTCTGACAATTCTATAATTTATTCTCTATTCACATATAAACCCTCTATTCCCTGCAGCATTTGAGGCTTGATTTATTTATTTAAATAATAATGTGTTATCTAAAGTAACAATAACAGGTTAATATAAGAAAATACTGTTACAGCACCGCAGTAAAATGATTAATATTATTAAATAACGGATGCAGCTTGGATTTGTTATAATACTCATCATCATTATAACACCTCCAGCAATCGTCGATGACACAATTAAGAATTGGTACTACATTAAAGGCTTATAATATTTAAAACTGTAACAAAGTAAAACCAAGATACTCGTAATGCCCGCAAGACAGAATAGGCATATCTCTCTTCAGCTGATTACTCAATGGAATGAATCGGGAAAACCTAGGAAGATGCGAAAAGTAAAAGCAATCGTGGGTACGAGCGAAGCTGTGAACGACACATATACAAACGGAAATGTCTACAGTGAACTGACTGGCAATACCAGAAATAAGAGCAGAGTTGCCAGCTAGTGAAATGTAAATGGGTGTCAATACGGACTACTTTGGAAACCAAATATTTATGGGCACGTATCCTGGGTTTTAATTTGTATAATTTCCTAGAAAAATAGTTTATAGATCAAGTAAACATCGAGAAAGACAAAAGAACAAAATATACTCGGCCTCTTTGTCCCGTTTTTCCCACGGAGTGGATCAGTTCATGCCTCACGCGGGAGAGACGGAAAACAGCATCGCGTTACAGACCTCTAAGCAAAAGAGGAGATCTAGCTTTTTCCATTTTTGTTTATTTCTTTTCTATGTTGCAAAGCAAAGCCGGTGGTGTTAGACCAATGCAAATTCAATAGGTTTTAAGGTAAAATTTCAAAAATACAAATTCCTCTACTACGCTCGAGGCTATGAACATGTTGCACTCGGCTTCTTTGTACGCCACTGTGGAGACTCCCCCCCCCCCCCCTCTCTCTCTCTCTCTCTCTCTCTCTCTCTCTCTCTCACCGACGCTTGCAGATAAGAGGCATACAGTGAACATGCACGCTATGTGCATCCTTTTACGTATCAGATGTTCATTATTTATTGCTGCAATCTAGGAAACTGGCACAAGGCACCGTATCAGAGTTTACTTTTCCAAAATAACTTCACAAAATTTATATAGACAACACAAAACACATTGAGGGAATTTATCTCATATTTTTACAATCTTAAAACAATGATCATACTCCAAGCACAACGGGACTGACAAAAAGGTGACACTCTACAACAATGGAACAACCAGAGACATAGAGAAAAAAAACTTTTATGGATAGAACGCATTGACACTGAGAGAGACACCCAGCATGACAAAGAGCTTGTAAAAAGACCTGAGGTCACGTCCAGCGGGGGACATCAAAGTGCAGTAAAGGTGATTCAGAAGGCATCCAAAGGTCATCAAATGTCATAAAGAAAAGAAAAATGAAAATTCGTGACACTAATAATAATAATAATAACAATAATAATAATAATTACAGCTAAGGAATGCACATCCATATACAATCCGCCCACTAAAAAACTCACTATTACATCCAAATAGAATTCAAGTAATATTTCCTGGTTAGATCTACAAAATTAAACGTCCAGTTCCCTAGCCCACATACTGAACCATGAAATATATCGGCATGAACAATTTCTTGGAAGAACTCTTTGAATATAAGTACATCCGTACATACATATAGACATCTCCAGGTGGTAGTAACAGAAACTAAACAGATCACATGGCCATTAATCGGTACAGAAAAAGAACAATGAAGAATGCTAGGAGCTACAGAGGAGCATGTGTCGGTCGTAGTCATCTACTTGCAATTGCCACAGTAACGTTGAAATAACATGCAACACCCACCCGCACCCCCCACCCAAATAAAAAGTTGACAAAGCATCTAGATTTGATATAGTAAAGGTTCTTGAGGTTGAACATCAAGTGCCTTTTGCATCTGAATGTCAAAATCGATTGGCAGTTTTCGAAACCACCTTAGGATGAGCAAACACTCACTGGAGACTGGTTCAATTTCAAGAATGTATACCAATCTGCAGGTACAGAGATACTGTAGTTATAATCAGCATAATCGACAAAAGTTTCTAAGGTTACTTAACAGAAAGCGCTATATATTTAGGTAGACGGGATTAAAAATAAAACTAAGAAAACAGAGGTAAAGAGAACCCAGTATGCACAAAGGGATGCAGTAACATGAAATGGAGAAAGGAATAATGAGGTTAAATCTTTCCTCAAATATCTGAGGACAATAATATCCAGTACAGGTTATTGTGGGTTGAAAATTAGTGAAAGACTTAAAATGGAAATAACACAATGGGCTGCCTCCATAAGTTTTGGAAAGCAAATAGATTAAAACTGCATAAGATCTGTTTTATTATATGGATATGAATTCACATGGATATGAATCATAGTTTGACGATGAAACTATAAAAAAGAAAATACTATTGATATCAGAATGCAGTTCTAGGACAATTATCAGGAGCTGGACAAAGTTAGAAATTATACCATTAGGGACATTACTGGCGTTCCATATCCACATGAGATATTAAGATCGAGATGGTTCTGATATTTCCTGGGAAAACAGGACTGATAGTATCAGGTGGGCGTCTGTGGCCACTAGAAAGGCTGGAGGAAACCAAACTACTTGGATTAGAAGGTAGGCTGGATACGAGTGAAAAACACAGAAAATTGGCAGAATTGCACGTTGTCCTTAGTGTCCCATGGCGTTCAAGGCGATGGTAATGATGAAGTAATCTTTACTTATAGAAATAAGCCCATCAATGTACACTGCAGTTCTGATGAACATAAGCTAAGTCGGCAGAGAGCATACTCGAATAACGTCACCTTCACGGTAAGTGAGATACAGCGATGCTACAATAATGTTTCGACTCCAATCATATCAATTGTTTGCGATGATGCGAGCAATTCAATGCTAAGGAAAGAATTTCTGGGATTTTATGTACGAACTCACGAACTCACGTCTGTATGTGTGGATGCATGAAAAACATGAATAAAAGATTACTCTATCATCATCCATCCTCGCACTAACTTGTTTGGTCAAGCTATAGGGCATACTCTCTCATCCTCTGTTTTCTTAGAAATGAATGACCCTCTTTCTGTCATGAAGAGGGCGGTTACCTTTCTTTTGAACGCCCAACTGATCTTTTATTAAGGAAAAGACAGTAAACACCTTAACTAACGTATAGTATCAACGTTATTTTGATGTCAACACCTTCTCTCACCTTCAAGTCATACTACTGCAAAGAAGAGAGTAACCCTTATTACGGGAAACAATTTGTCAAATAACTAAATGAGGCCGAATTCTTCATCGTAACAGCTCATGCACAAACACCTATCATGTGACTCACAGAAACAACTTTCACCTCAAATAGGCTTACCTGACACTTTCTCTGGCTCATCGTTTGCCTTTCTTTTATTTCCTGTTGGATAAAATTATTCTCACATGTACCTCTCGCATCTCTTGCTAATGAGTGGAATGAGTAATAATCTTTATGTAAAAATTAATACTTTATATAAATTTCCTAGCGGACAGATATCCGTCTTGCATCTTTCCTAAACATTTTCAACAGAAAATAATGATGGAGCCTTTCAAAATTCCGAACACAGGTGACTGCAAATGATCGCATATTACAGCGAAGGAAAGAGTGAAAGTCTTCATGAGTCTGACCCGCGATGACCTAGAATGAGGAAACCGCGACTCTTCCCTTGCAAGCACTAAGACTTTAGAAAGGAAAGCGAATGCAATTTTGGTGCCTGAATAGAAGAACGAAGAGATTTACGAAGCCCTCTGAAGCACGATAAAAAAAGAGCAACTTTCTCGCCTTGAGTACACGTCAAAAGGAAGTGAAGACTGCAGGCGGTCAGGATAATAAGTCGATTTCTAAGCTTTTCTTCTT
This sequence comes from Macrobrachium nipponense, assembly GCF_015104395.2. NCBI lineage: Eukaryota > Metazoa > Arthropoda > Malacostraca > Decapoda > Palaemonidae > Macrobrachium > Macrobrachium nipponense. Next base: position 61,011,393 of record NC_087212.1, on the reverse strand, counting down.
GATTTTAGACTTCTCCAGATTGGTTCAATGTACTTTGAAGCATTACATTTCATCTCATCGCTTTCCTGAACGGGATTTTTCATTGTACATAGGAAAGCTTAAAATAATTTAAATTCTTTTAATTTAAATTATCATGAACAAAACAGTACCACATATGACACGAACTTTGTCATCATCAATAATAATAATAATAATAATAATAATAATAATAATAATAATAATAATAATAATAATAATAATAATAATAATAATTTCTCTAGCTTAATTACAAACGCTGCAAGTGAGAGTAGGAGATATGACTTTTCCCAATCATCCACCTCGTGAAGAGATAAGAGAAGAAAATGATGGAAAAATTAAGCACAGTTGAGAGAAAGGGAGAGCGAATCAAATAAAAACGACTCATGAAAAATGCACGGGATACACGCAATATCAACGATACCTATCGGAATACAAAAAATTTTTCATGTCTTATCTTGGAGTCTGTAATTAAAAAAAAAAATTAAAAATCGTGCTGATCCTACTTTGAAGTCAGCAGGCCACAGCGAGAGTTTTTGTATAATTCTTCATACTAATTTTTATTGTTATCCCACATAAATCTAACAAATCAGTAATAATCTATTCAACCTTGACGAAAAGTTTTCCATCAAATGAAAAACTATTATATTAGTAAATCTACAAAAATATCTGAATGAAAATTTGCAATTAAATATATAACAAGAAAAAAGTGATAAACTATAAAGTAGTGATAACTGTAAATCTAACTAGAAATGAAAATGGAACAAAATTCATGATTATCAAAATGCCAAAAATCTTGTTGCCCAAAGTGGATTATGTGATGAAATCATCAACAGTAGCTGTCTGCTCAACCAAATAACTGGAGTCAGGGTCTAGTTGACGCATTTTTCATTTGTTTAATAATTAAATTTCAGTAAATCAAACAATGAGGAAGGAGCTTTCTTGCCACAGAAGCAATACATACCAGCATTCATTTTCGCCTATGCGTTTACACGTAAATAAAGTAAATTAACACGAAGACGTGCAAATAACCAAAGCACCTGGATAAGCAGACAGAGAATGGGTCTTTTCATGACTTTCTCTATCACTTGGATGAACTTCCTCTTTCTGATTTATGAATTAATTTTCTCACTTAATCTTCTTGAATATTAAGTTCTAAATCTGTCAAAATAAGTTAACTTCATGGGTATCTAATCTTCTTAACATTTTGTGTCATTCTGTGATCATCTGTTTCTTCTGATTTTTTCACTTCTTTACATGAAAATATTTTCTCTGGCTTGTTTCATGAAACTGTAAAATTTCCGAAAAATATTGATGGCTTGGAATGTTGTAAAATACGTAACAGAACTGTGAACGCTAAGTGAAATTTATGCTAAATACAAATTATACTTTCGCGTCATTACTTTTTTTCTTTGGAGGCAAATAAGAACGTACTGATTTTATAATACTTGTCCGTTTGATGACATGATAGACAACACGATAAGTATCAGCATAAAGTAAAAGGTCAAAATAAACTCTAACAATGAACACCGCACAACAATTTAAAATTTTCGTTCATCGTGGACATTTCTATAGCAGAGCCTCCTGACTTAAGAGAATAACGTTCGGTTCCCAGGTGACGCAGCTATTTTCTACTATTATGTTTTTTTAATGGCTTCTTCAATTCATATTTATTTTACGAATGTCAATGCCTGAAAGAGCAAAAATTGAATTTCCCCAAAGGTGTGAAATTTTCTACTGCAATTGCTTAACTATAAGCATACTTACTAACCTTAGCAAAACGTTATATCTTGTTTTCTGTGTATTTACTTATCAGAGCAAACCTGGCAGCTACAATAGGGAAACTGGCCATCTATAGCGTTTTCTTTCAACATTCAACCCAACAACTTCTGTCAAGCTCCACAAAAAGATTACTCAACCCATCCATTTTCACCTGAGTGGCTGTTTTGAAGCCAATTAGGAGAGGGTGTTTACGTAACTTCAAAGCCCTTACATTGTCACGAAAGAAATAAAGAGTTCTTACTTTTTCTAGGAACCACAAAGAGAGAGAGAGAGAGAGAGAGAGAGAGAGAGGAGTGGGGATTGGGGTGGCTGGCCGTACCATTTGCTTTTACCTGACATATCGTATCGCAATCAAACCTTCATTAATTTCAGATATTTCCATTAAAAAATTCCCTGTCCGTATGACTTTTGTATTTCTGAAAAACATTTAATTTTTTCAGATTACATGCATTTTCCTAACGATTTTCCAAGCCACGGAAGTTTACGTTACTCCACAATGGTCCAAGTGTGTTTTTCTTTTACTGTGTACCATAAGTCTGTCACCAATACCTTTACGATTTAATCAGTGTCCTCCCAGGCGGATATATTAAAATTAGTACCATGAGTCTTATTTCATATATAAAACAGACAAAGAAGAACCCTCAAGACGAGATAGAAGCACCGTGAGAGATCACCAGAGTCATTATGGATAAAATCAGAGATTCTAATATCATGAGTTTGAATCGAAGGTCGATCCAGCGCTCGTGACTAGCCCATTCACAAAAAAAAAAAAAAAAGCAAAACAAAGAACTAAGGGAACTTAATAAAGGGCGAAGCCACACAACACCCATCTTAAAAGGGAGATTACATGAATATTTGCAGTAAACAACGTTCTTCCTCACCGACAACATCTCTTCAAGAAGTAGGTATGAGAGCGGCTGGAAAAAACCGGCTAATCAAAGGACCGTGGAGTTTTTTTCTCTTTTTATTTTTTATCCACTTTTCGTGAAAAATTATTTGTTTTTAACAATAATGCAGAGAGAGAGAGAGAGAGAGATATTAAGGGTTATTGTTAGTACGGTATCCGAAATAGGCCAACCGGTTAAGCTTTATTTTACATGAATGAGAAGAAGCTCCTTTAAAGAAAAGTAAATGAAAGAAAAAAAAATCAGACGTCATAAACTTTAAAAGAAAGGCCATTAAAGGAATGCAGAGAAACCGAAGGACAATTAAAAGTGATGAAGTATCTTGCGATCATCTGTGTGATTAGTGCGATCACTGCAAGTTCAAGCCCATGACTTCTATTGTCTGTTAGCGTAGGGGTTATATGCATTGTTGATTTCTTTCATGTCTGGGCCCGAAGATAATGATGGAATCTCATTGTTGCCAAAACAATAACAACGTAACAAACATGAAATGTCGAATATCCAACAATGGCAAACAAAACCATTTTTTTTTTTTTTTTACAAAAGAGAGACGGACCTCAATGCAAACTGGGCAATACACAGCTGAAGACTGACAAAAGAGAGAGAGAGAGAGAGAGAGAGAGAGAGAGAGAGAGAGAGAGAGAGAGAGAGAGAGAGAGAATTTCGATCCTTATTTTCCTTTTCAAGAGGCTGCTCCTTTTAGCAACCGGACTTGGGTGTCTTAACTTTCCTACTTAACTTCAGCGACTTGCTCCTTACTCAGTAATTGTAGATAACCTTTCACCTTCTTCCGCTTTGTCTCAAGTCAGTCGAGGAGGCAAGAGGTCTACATTCATGTGATGACACCCTTTTTTCTGAGTAAATCTTTCTACCCATGAGATTTTCTTTTCCTACGTAACTGTGATTATAAAGTAACGTGATTACGTTTCTCAATCTTTTCTGCTCATTCAACATAGAGATCTGTTTTACCTTCATTTTCATTGTCGATGCCATCATATTATATTAGCTTTAATTGCAGCAAAATGCAAATGCCTCCCTTTCTTTTACTCGTGGAGTAACCCAACCAACTAGTTTGTTGTGTTGTTGTTGTTGTTGTTGTTGTGTGTGTGTGTGTGTGTGTGTGTGTGCGTGCGTGTGCGCGCGTGTGTGTGTGCGTGTGTGTGTTTATGGAAAGGTCTATTCAAGAAAAATTCTATGTTAGATCCTATGGTTTGCCTGTTCGACCGTTTGTAGGATTTCCTATTTAAAGTGAACTGCATGTATAAAAAGATACGAAAGAAAGACAAACTAAAGGATAGCGAGTTGCAAATTATAAATTCGTGGATAATCCGCATATAAATAATATAATATCAATTAACAAATTTCAAAGGAGTATATTAATTGAAAGAGAAGGTAACACGTTACACATTCTTATAAAAAAAAGCAACCAGATGGCAAGCGAGGGACATTACTTAAACAAAAATATACACGAAAATAAATAAACATTTTTCCCAAATTCTGCCTCCTTAAAAAGAACTGCCAGTCTTCAACATGCTTGGTTTCCTTGTGTAGATAGGCATCCGGCAAACAGAGGAAGTAGCATAAACTATCAACACTGCCAGGATATTTCTACGAGAATCGAATTCCAGAGATAATAGAGTAAATACAGTCCTCCAACAAGGCCGAACTTCGGAACTGTGGTCAGTCGACATCAAAAGCCGCCGTACATCATTACAGACTTTCTGGGGACTAGCGCTTTGCAGAAACAGACTGTTTACAAGATAATGGAATTATTCTACCTGGGCTTCCGCTAAGTTGGGATCAAACAGAAAACGGTTGTTTGGACGAGTGGAGAGATGATTCAAGTTCAGAAGGGAAAGTCTATAAATGATTTTCATAAGAAAATAGAGAGATAGAGTCATTTACTAACATTCTAGCCGCTTGAAGCCTGCCATGCGTCACATATCTTTAATGTCTGGTCATCCGGATTAACGATTTCAATGATGGTACATTGGTAACAAAAGTTTATGCGAAGGTTTCATATCAGTGAAGGGCAAGAGCAATATTATGAAGGTGAACGATAAGCTAGTCACCAGTAAAGTCCTCTTAATAATTTCACTACAATTTGGATCGCGGGGAAAAAATAGAACAGTACCAAAGATTACTTTTCACAAAAAGGGTACATAAAAACGAAATTGTAGACGTTACTTGAAAGAAAATATTATTGAAATGACGAATAAAAATACACATGCATGTGGGCGTGTTAGATAGAGATAAAGAGAGACTGCCGAGCTAGAGACGGATTTCATTTCTAAAAGCGTAACACTTGTGCAATGAAAGTCATACATTTTAAAGGACCCTCGTCACCGGCGAGAGCCATCTCATACTCGTAACATAATTAAAGCAAATGCCGAAATAAAAATGAATGGAACAATTTCCGGAGTATAATTGAAAGCAAACAAGGTATAAAATGTAGTTTGTAATACCAGAGAGAGAGAGAGAGAGAGAGAGAGAGAGAGAGAGAGTGCGTGTTTGTGTGTTTACTACTGACCTTTCGCGATTCGTTAATGATTTTCAGAGCAATGATTCATCGTGCTATTGAAAAGCGTGCAGACAACATGTACTAGTCGTCGTAGTTCAATCCTGTTATCTTTCAGCTATCAACTAGGGCTACAAATAGACATTAAGGTTTTCGAATACCCAATCCACTTCAAATATATATCCACGAGGGTTACCATATAATGTGTTGTATTGAAAGTTTATGAGTTTGTAATGAACAGTATGAAAAAGAAACATTTTCCTTGTTCAAGAGCGCACAAAAAACAAACAAAAGCGCTTGCGTACACATACGCGCACACAAACAAAAGCGCGTGCGTACACACATATGCACACATATACACACAAAAGAAAAGAAAGGGAACCTTATACGAGAACATCTGGTCGAAATGGATGCGCGAAAGGAGAGGTTACTTTTACTCCCTTTGTACTACTTGGCAGATCTGAAACGTTACGACCCCAAACCGCTTTTCCGCCCTCGTCTACCCGTGACGCCTTTCGCAGTTTCACGCGATTTGACGCACACCATCAGCCTCAAATAATGATGATTATTCCCCCTCGTGGCCGTTCTTTGAACACGGACTTACAAATGCAATCATGATGTATATACTTTTCTCTTCCTGTTTTAGTTTAGCTTTCGTTTTTCTTGGTACGAAACCACTAGAATCTAAAGAAATCCCTTCTTTCTCTCTATTTCTCTCCTCTTCCCACGATATCGGCCTTACTTCATAAGAAAATGACCGTTTTCCCATTGAATCTAGTAACTTCCTAAATGATATCTTTTTCTTACTGTGCTTTTTTTTTTTATAAAAGAACAAAGCCAATGCACTTGAAAAGGATATTTTCAATAAGCATAAACAATCCCTTAGTTTCCCAGTTCTTACTGTAATGACATCACACATTTTCATAAAAGGATAAACCCTACAGGGGCTGAGAGAGCAATTACATTTTATGCGTCGAATTCCTGAAGAGCCTCTATGTAACACTGAATTTACTTTTTTCTATTTTCAAGTGAATTTTATATGGTAAATTAATACAGGCTTTAAAACTATTCCGGTGAGCGGGCATCACCGTTAAATCAATGTTCCATGAACGTTATTAGTACGGATAATTCCTACAGAACAAATGGCAAAAGAAATATGCAAAAATAATCGCACATAAACAATATTGCGTCTCTAAATGAAATGGTTCCGACCATAGGCAACCTAACAAAATGCTAAGGAAAAGAAGGGAACAAAGACACAGGACAAAAGCAATCTCATTAAGTTTCGTGGAATTAACTCCAAATAATATCTCTACATAAACAATATTGACAAAGATGATTAGAGACAAATATTTGCCGAATCTCTTCTGTCTCCTCATCTACTATTGACTGTCCGGGATGATCCATCATCTTTTTCTTCTTTTTTGGGGGGTGAAAGGAGAGCGATGAACGGGACCTCCAGGATCATACAAATATTGATACTTCTGGTTGCCTTTACTTTTATCTCAATAAAACGTGCGCTAGGCATAATAATAACGGTTGGGGTCAAGTTACTCTGGTTGCATTCATACTTAATGGGTATTCTTAGATCGACCAAAATTTGGATTTACTTTTTGAAATTCTTTTTAAATTACCGTTTAAAGACATCAATCCTTACGGTATATGCCATTGGCGGCCGATGGACGAAGAAGCATTCTAGCCTCTCACTATCGCTCACCCTCTTAAAAGTGTATGTCAATAAATTTACTAATACAGATAACATACTTATGTGACATGTCAAGGTACTTTCCTCAAGCCGAATTGGCATATTTCTATGCCACCACCGTACAAAGCGTTCCTTAAATCTATAAGAGCTAAGTTGCAGTTTAACATTGTGACAACGCTGTAATATAGGTTAACAACTGTCCTACTGCAAATCTATAACGCATTTTATAATAAAACCAAATATTTGTAGACGGATTCAATAAACTCTCACCCCATAATGACTAATCTACTTTTTACGTGGTCTTACTTGAGGCACAAATCTTTACTGCCGTCTCCTGGTGATAATTTCCTTGTCGTCATAACTGGACTACTGGTGCCAATGCTACTTACCTACCTTCTTTGACTGTCTCTTGCCACTTCAGACAACACGTGCACACACGCATTACTAACAATCGTCACCTCTGATATAAACGTTGCTAAGGTGAAAGAAAATGAAGGGATGTTCTTAAAAATTAATTTCTCACTAAAATATAATACTTGATATAAGCCCTGTAGCTAAGACATCAACCATCTAACTAAGAAAGCTGTTGGTAGCGAAATCAAAGTAGTGGTGATGATTTCTCCCCGCTTTTGCCCAGTCGTCAGTACAGTTTAGTAATGACCCCTTTCCCTTTTGCAAAGCATAGCACGAAGCTCTTCACCTCTGTGGTCAAGCAGTGAGAGCCAATCAGCAGTCTAGGGAAAGGCGCCTCCATGAGCATATTAGAATAAATATTTTTTAAACAAAAGATTTTTAAGCAGACTTGCAATATGTTACATTAGAAAATAAAAGGACCAAACAAATCAAAATATATTTGCATTAGGTAAGCGCAAACTGTCTTTCCTTTCGTTCTCATCGGTGATCCTCAAAAACGGAACAGGTTTTCCCGACGGCCTTAGGGTGAAACGAACCCGGTACATGGTCGTGACGAGGCAAAAACTGAGAAGATGACACGGTTCTATTTTACTTTCGAATTGGGTAAGGGGCTGGGGGTGGGGGTGGGGGTGGGGGTGGGGGAATGACTTGCAATTCGGTTAGGTAATCCATATTTTCAGCCTAAGATAATAAGGGAATCACGATTAACTGACTGACACTTCTCCTTTCGCCAGCCTTTCCCGCAGAGTGAGAATTCAATGAAGAAAATGACTGGCAACTGATATCCTCAACCGGTTCACATATAAGTACACAAAAAAGGAAAGAAAAAGCAAAAAATAATAACTTCACATCCTAGAGCCGATGAGACAGACTTGCTATTCTCATCTGGCTAGACCCTGGAGGGAAACGGGAAAAAGCTAGCCAAAGAAAGAGTGACGTTAGTTACGAAGGCCACGGCATTTCCGCTTATAAAAGAAGCGAGAATACATAAATCAATAAAGAATATTAGATGACTTGCACGTAAAGGCAAATTACGCGAGTTTTGACAGAATGAATGGCAATCTTGAGTGTGGGGTCATGGACCTTATAAAATAATTGGCTGCAATGCAATCATACGTTGTTTCTTATAGATTTTTGGAGGAAATTATTAATAACATAGTAATAGTACATTACATAGCGATTTGCATATATATATATATATATATATATATCTATATATATATAGATATATATATATATATAGCCCTGTTTACACTACTTATGAGAGAGAGAGAGAGAGAGAATGCCAAATGATTAAATTGTTGTCTTTTATGTATGGGTCATGTGTATTCTTGTTTTACTGACGTGTAAAATTGAGAATTACCGTATCAAATAAGTGACAGAAGTAGTAGTATGTTAGGTACGAAATGCTGCAGAAATATTCTTTAAAACATTCAAAAGGAATCCTCCTTTCCGTGGAGGAAGGAAAATCCATTTCTGAAGTAGGAGAAAGTGGAAGGCTCCATGGCAAGATCCTAGCCCTCTTCTTAAGACTAGTACTTGAATTTCTAAATATAGCTCAGAGGAATAGTTCCTTGCTGTCACTGACATATTTTCTTATTCATTACTGGTTTTGCTTCATTTAGATGTATTTCATTCTTGCTGTTGTCTGTATAGATTATGTTAGAATTTATGTTGCACAGCACACGTTCGTTTAGTTGTTAAAATTCTGAAATCATGGTTACGTGAAAGAAAATTAATAGATGAGCAGAAGGAGCATCAGTGCTATATATACAATTTATTTCATTGTGACAAAAATGTCAAGCAATGCGTCGGATCAAAATATTCACATCATGTAAATCTCAAATAGTGGATTTTTATCAAATTTCTATTTGTATAAGCTGGAAATTTTGGGGCGTTTTCCTCATATCCTTGTTCGTCGTCTCCCCAGGGATTTCGTAAAATGTTTTCAAGAGAGAAGTTATATTTATGCTTTCACTTGAGACCTTTCCTTTGGAATTATTCACAGACCTTTCAAAATTCTCCATCAGGAGTATTTTATTACAATGGCGACTAGTTTAGGATGATTGAAAAAAAAAAGTTATTTTGAATTTGGAAAGAGGTTATGTATGGTTTTTAAGATTATTCTATCCTTTCACGCCTATCAGATTTACATTCTCTCTCTCTCTCTCTCTCTCTCTCTCTCTCTCTCTCTCTCTCTCCTTCCTCCCTCTCTCTCTCTCTCTCTCTCTCTCTCTTTCTCCTAGGACCTACATTGCTATCACGTGAAGATACGACTACTCGATGTTTTCGGTATCATACACAAGTCACGTATGAGAGATGCGAGGATGGCATATTTAATTTATTTTGAGAATACAATCACGCTAAGATATTGCTAGCCTTTTTTTTATATGAAGCAGGAAAGTGTAATCTACCACAGAAAACGACAAAGACCTCTCTCTATTGTTCTTAAATATAAATGTAAAATTAGTTGGCGATTTATTTGACACCAATGTTATTAGGAAGAAATCTTATACTTTCCTGATTATGAATTACTGGTCATCTATTGATGTATCTTACAAACAAAATCTTTTACTCTGTTTGAAGAAGCAATTGAAGGAAAGGCTCAAGTTTGTCATTTTACTAAAATACTTGATTCCCTATAAAAATATTCTATTGATGAAAGGATTAATACTCAATTTTATCGAATGATGTGTGAAAGAAATTAAATTCTCATCAAACCACATCTAATATAACGTATCCGAAATCCATTAGCTTTTCAAGAAGTTTTACTTCCAAATCCGTTTACGTGCCAGCCTAACTATAAAGAACAACTGCCGCACTACCCGTGCTCTGAAATTATTCTTAAATACAACCCGTGCTCTGAAATTATTCTTAAATACAACCCGTGCTCTGAAATTATTCTTAAATACAACCCGTGCTCTGAAATTATTCTTAAATACAATGTGGTGACAGAGGGTCAACACTCGTTGGCAAACCTGACATTATTATAATAACCATATTTCACAGCACAAGGGAGTATTAGTTGAAAAGGCCGTTCATCTAAGCTAAGCCTTCCTATAGTATCATCAGTAATCATACATCACAACAATACTAAGCTTAAAAAAAAAAAAAAAAAAACAGCCATTCATAAAATTTATGAAACCGGCATCTTTCTTATTTTCTTAGACTTTTTGCACTAAGCACGGTGCGTAGTCATTATTATAAATCCAGGAAGTCTTTAAGAATTTAGTAGAACAACAGTGTTAGAAACAAAATTAATAATTATATAGATTACAGAGGCACCATGTCCATTTGGAACGTTTCACTAGCTTGACTTGTAACTAGGAAACAAGGAGAATGAGTTGAGCCACCCTTATTAAATCAAAGGCCAGTTTCACCTGAATCTCCATGTGCACTCAACATGTGTGACGCCATCTTCATGAATAATACTAAGTCTGTCATTCTCGACACGCTTTGAGCGTGCAAGATACGCTTGATATTAGGGGTTCCCCTCTCATTTTTAATCAGCTTTTGCAGCTCCTCGAAGGCTGGCTCAAGTCCTCTCAAGTCTCCTTCCTGTAAGTTGTCATTTCCATTCGTTTTGAAACGAAGATAATCATGTAGACTGCATTGATGGGAAAATTTAATCTTGCCTCTATTTCCCATTCCAAAATTTTTCATACATCATATCTATTACTACCGATGAATTCATCAGAAGGAAATAAACATTAAGTTATTCACATACGGTGAATAACTACCTTTAAACCTGTTGAGTTCGGTAAATAGTGATTTAAGATTATCGAGCGAGTGATGACAGTGCAATGCAAAATACATTATTTCCTTAACGATCAGGTAATTTCCATGAACTTTCTCCGAAAGGATTCATGGCTCCATATTTAAACACGTGAAATTCAGGAGATAACCTCGTGTACAGAATACCACAGAAGAATTACTACTGTATACAAAGATAAGTAGGCAGAAGGAATGTTAATTGAGGCAGGCTGTTCCAAATATAGTAAAAGATACATAAAACAAAACAATGATGGAAAAACGTAATGCAAGCAGGGTGCCCGAGTTAGAAAATAAAAAAAAGGGACAGGTATGTTAATAAGTTTACAGAATACAGCGGATCTATAAGAAAGAAACTGTAAATAATTACGGTAATTCTATGCCAACATGAGCGTTCCGTTAACTATCAGCGATTAGTAAAATCATGCAAATAAAACTTCACTCACCAGCACCATGAAGTAAGTTTTCGCCATTTCCACTATTTTTTTTTTATTCCTACTTATCGTAAGTTAGCAAAGGTGTGTTCTTATACATTCCTAAAATACTCGTTGAATCTCAGGATGTCTTTGCAACAAAACAAAAGCCTTATCTATTCTCCCAGAAGTGCAAAAACTGCTGAGCGCCCACGTTCTATATTTAAGAACTTATTAAGCGATCAATTCAAAGCCATTTCCGTTGTTTCATCGGCGTCTATGAAGCACAAAATCTGCTCTTTCCGGGATGTGATAATTCCTAAATTGTCGTCGCCGTCACTTTGGGATATGATCGACCTCTTAGTACGGGGCAACCCAAGCGAGGGGCACTCGAAGAACCTTCTTCCTTCCTCTCAGGTCCTTGCTTTTGAAGGAAGCTACAAAAGGAATTTTTTGCTGAGCCGATGGAGATCGACAAGACGTGAGGAACCTTCCAAACACACACACCAAGGGAGTATGAAGGCATGAGCTCCATTGCTCGGGACTTTATATAGTAGCTTTCACTTCCAGTCCCTGTGAGCGAGACCAACATCTTGCCGGCGACCAAGTCATTGGCAAGGGTGGGAAAGTAAGACGGGGTAATCTTTCCCGACCCAGCGTGTACACCCCTCCCTTAGACTGTTACCTCATAACTTCAAAAGCTATTACCTCTGAAGCTAGCTCTATTTAAGACTCATCTCTATCATATTTTTTTTTGGGGGGGAAGGGCTGGGGGTGGGGGGATAACAGTTTCGTGTCACTCACCCTAGTCACCCATTATTTTTTCCATTTTTAAAGAAGTCCTCAAGTTTCCATAATGGCGGTGATGTCTCATTTGAAATATCACTTTCTTGCGCCATCGACGAAATTCAACCACCACGCCTGCATTCCAGATTAATGCACACAATCTTTTTCCAACTGCAACAGCCCTGCCCATATACATCATTGCAAGGTTATAGGTGACAAAGTCTGGATGGGTTTCCATTAAAATAACTTATCTTCATACTGCCGACCAATGTTGCCCTCTCTCTCTCTCTCTCTCTCTCTCTCTTATCCCCCCCCACACACACACACACACACACACACACACACATATATATATAAATTAAATTATAAAAACATAATAATATAAAAAATAAATAAAATATAAATAATATATGTATATATAACACACACACACTATATATAATATATATATATATATATATATATATATATATATATATACACACACACACAAATAGATATAGATATTGCATTACCTTTTCGTTCTCAGCAAGCGTTTTTGAATGAGATTACTAGACCCAAGGCCATCGACTGGCCCTTGGCCTTCTCGCCCCACTAGACAAGCCACCAGGTAAATAGTTCACCTCTCATATAATCTGCAGATGCGTTATCAAATCGCGCTCAGAGCCACTCTACTCGCTCGGGAATCAATCTACCTCTCCAGTTACACGAGCATTATATCCATTGAACTACGAAAGTAACACGCTCTCTATGTCGTTGGTCACCTGAGCAACAAAATATATAACGTTTGGTTTCATCAGTAATTGAATGAGAGTCCACCATCAAATATCAGATGCTGTTGGTAGTTAAAAATCCTTGACCACCCTTAGATCACAGCGTGGTGGAAGTAGCCTTATCCTAAATCACTTTTATATATGTGTCTATTAGTGTATTTGCGTCACATGTGTGTAAAAGGCAGTAAAGTCATTTGTATGTTATTCTGTGCAACCACTGAGAATTTCCTCCATTTTGTATTCATCGAACTTTTCATCAGTATAAAAACATTTCAAAATTCATCGCAAATATTCCATGGTAGAACAGAACTTAGGCAACCATTCCTAATATTATCATCACTCCGCACAAAGGACATAACAAAATAAGTAGAAATCCTTGCTGTTTTTTTTGGTGGGTCAGTACATACGAATCAAATTTTCAACTAAAAATGGAGGTTAAAATTAGTCTCCAAATATAAATTTAAAAAAGTGCATCAATTTACCTCATCACTGTTAAATTACAACAGTGACCGTGAGAAATGAAACAAAAAGAAGGAAAGTGGAAAGTGGAACTGACGTAACACTTAACTGCTGACTCTCCACGGTGAGTATGAACCCTATAAAAGTGTTGCCCCAAGATACGTCACGGAATTAATAACATATTTAGTAACATACTCATCTTTTTGGGCTATAAATTTTAATGGATTTCTTTGTCATTTCTCTGACCTTGAAGTAAAGGGGAGGTCAAAGACATAGAAAACAAAAATATACATAATTATATTTTATGCAAATCACTGTTCACGTACTTATCAGTACTCTGACATAGAAAGTATATAATTATTATGTACAGCATAGTCACTGAACAGTTGTACTTAATCACTGAACTATGCTTATAGAAAACCAAGGTTTTTCACAGGCTCTCTTCTGCGTACTCATTTCGGAACCTGCTCACTCTTGGAGAAAAAAGGTCTGGATGAAATAATAACAAAATTAACTACAGGGACTTTTGATGTCATGCAATATGCTCTTCTCTCTCTCTCTCTCTCTCTCTCTCTCTCTCTCTCTCTCTCTCTCTCTTTACAACCCCATGACACTGCAATGGTAAAATATTTCACAAATAAATCTCTGGTAATCCATGAGCAACGGAATGAAAGTGTATCAGGAGTGCGCATTCATTCCTATGTCGTGAACAGACTTCGGAAACATTTTGCAAAGAACTAAATAATGTTCTTGTGCCTTGCATATCTAATGCTTGAATTGCTTTCGTGCGCTATGGGGCCCTTGGGAAAAAATGATAAGCATCTTTACAATAAAAGGAAGCTTGTTTCTCTAATGCAGCTCTAGTTGTTGTTTTTATTGATGAATTTTAATAGTTTGTGTTAAGTTACTGATGTGAATATAATACTTCTGTAGGAGCAGATAGCAGAGTTGTGACGGAATGATGCTAAGAGCACTGAGTGTAACGAAGTCCGGATGAATATTTAAAGGAGATATACGCTTTTAAACTCCAGATCCCATTCGTGGGTCAAGTTACCTCATTAATGTAAAGTATTGAACATTAGTTCAAAATTACCGTTGTTAAGGAGACTCTGGAAGATCCTTTTAATCAGGGCTAAAGATTGCACAAATGAGATACCCGATATCCCAACTATCTCCCTTTTCTTTCGTTATCATTAATACGAGAAGATCTTGATCCAACAAAATAACTGTAATTTATAAAACAAAACCATCTAAATAAATGTTTAATACACATGCAGAAACTCATCATTTTAATACTAAAGAAGTAAAATCTAATCCGACTCCAGCAAAACATATACGTACTATATATATATATATATATATATATATATATATATATATATATATATATATATATATATATATGACATCGACACAAGTGGAGACATAAGAAACTGGGTGTAGATCCTGACTGATTTCGACTTTTATTCCAAGTCACTGACGAAGGGCCTTCGTCAGTTACTTGGAAATAAAGTCGAAACCGGTCAGGACCTATTTTTTCACCCGTGGTGATGTGTGATAACCGAATGATGTGTAAATGTCATTAAATATATATATGTATATACATATATAAACAAGCACACACACACATATATATATATATATATATACAACATACATATATATATATATATATATATATATATATATATATATATATATATATATATATATAATCAATAGAGGGATCCACAGTAATATCCTTGTTTATCTAGATATAATATATTTATGGAAATATATACAAAGCTTAAAGCTTTCGTCCATCCTCCTGTGGACTTGATCACTTGATCAAGTCCACAGGAGGATGGACAAAAGCTTTAAGCTTTGTATGTATTTCCATAAATATATTATATTTATATAAACAAGGATATTACTGTGGATCCCTCTATTGATTTCTTAGAAGCACGATACAGTGTTTTTATATTGCTATACTATATATATTATATTATATATATATATATATATATATATATATATAATCTATATAGAAATATATATATATTATATATATATATATATATATAGAAATATATATATATATATATATATATATATATATTATATATAAATAATGAGAGAGACCGCGGAAGATGTGTTTTACGCTCTTGCAGTCATCGTTAACTAATTAATTTCTGGTGCCAACAAGAGCTTTTGTGAAAATGAAGCTGTGAGTGTGCAGGAACTATCCTGGATCCGGCCGTTAACAGGCGGAACGTAGCAGCGATTGTTTTTTTTTTTTTTTTAATTATTATTATTATCGTAGTGAAGTTCATAATTAGCAGTTTCCTAATGAACATAAAGCAAAATTTGCCATACAACTGAATTCTAGTATGCAAAAGAAGGGAAAACATTAGACAAGTGAATATGTGTATGTATGTATGCACACACACACACACACAAAAATATATCTGTGTGTGTGTGTGTATGTGTGTGAGCCCACTGACCACTAATATATAAACCTTAACCTAATAACTAATAATAATAGCAAAAAATGATTGCTAAAACACATTGTATATAAAACAAATGAAACATGACAATTCAAATCATGGTTAGGAAGTTATGGCTTAGCCCCATGTATGAGAACATTGGTGATATGGTCATAACTCGGCGTAAGATAACTAAAGAAACAATATGACACAGCGGCCACAAATAACGACAAAGATGCTTCAGTTATAGCTTATAAAACTGAAACGAATGCTTTTGAGTGCTGAATTCAACCCATTTTTCAGAGAAACTGCTTATTATAAATTTCTACATATGGAAAGCATGCATTTGCTTATGGACAGTATTCACATACAAATGTATCCAAATATCGATGTTGCCTTGATAATTGTTCAAGTATTACATTTCATATATGTGGAGCAATAAGCTCAAATATCAAAATCACCAATTAAATCGCATTTACTTCGACTTTCGAGTTTACTTACAGTGCCGAAACTTCGGAATATAAAACAGCATCTTTGAAAATATTACAGGAATGTGTCACCTACCGACATCTCGATTCAATAATAATAATAATGTTAATGATAAAAAGCAAAAATCGTCCTTCTTCGCAATTTAAAAATTGGATCACGTCCAACATAAAAAAAAGCATGTACCAAAAGCAGAAGCACAGAAGGAATCAGGAATCCAAGTGATGAATTCAAATTCCCTAAGCTTTCGTCAAAGATAACGAAGATTAATGGGACTAAGCAGAGAAAGAGAGAAGTAAAGAAGATTAATGTCAGAGATGAGAAAAACATAATAGGATGAAGGCTGACAATTTCTCGAGGGCTAAGGACAAGCAGTTCTCATGACGAGCTTGGTGAAGGAGACGAATGCCTACTAATGACAGTTTTCCTGCGCTAATTAAGAACATCCTGATGAAGTGGGTATATGGGAAACGGGTGGCTTCAGTCCGACCGTAATGTTTCCGGAAAAGAGAGCGAAGGGAAGGTGACGATTACCTTGAAGGAGGGAAATTAAACTGAATAAGAAAATCTGATTAATGGAAAAGAAATCAGTTTTGATTCAGAAAACAACCAACAGGTCCCTAACTTCTTTCATCTTTGAAGGGAAAATATATCAGAATTGAATAAAACGTGAATAACTGGTCGCACAAGTTCTGCCAGTTTGATAACGAAATACAATAAAATTTTTTTTTGCATTATTACTGGTATCATTCATAAGCATACTTTGCTATGGAACTAGTCGAACGACATTGCCTTATACAACAAGTTAATGGCCTGAATAAATAAGGAAAAAATAACAACATATCAACCGAAAGAAAACTGGATCATCAACGATATCATTAGCTATTATCAGACGTAAAAAATCACTTGTATTCAGTAACTCAACATATATTCATAATTAAAACAGTGAACTTTCGAGAACATTGTCAGTTTCCATAATTATTAGAATAAAAATTTTGTCTTACTTCTCCTAAAAACAAGAATATTCAAGTAAATAATTTATATTTTCTTTCGATCTTCTGAGAGCTACGGCGCATGATGTCTTTCCATCTTAGTCTGGGGAAAAATAATCTACCCCACCACAGTGCACACCTTATCAAGCAGAGCTTTAAAAAGAGCTGATTATCTCATAGATGTGAGAGTGAAACAATGCAGCACCAGGGTAAGTTGGAATGTTTCTGGAATCTCCATTTCTATGAACTTTTAAATTGCTTATAAACCTAAAATGCGTGTTTTTTTATATATATCCTCTAACCTTCAGCGGTTTTTTTAAAACACTAAACAGTTGCATCCTCACAAAAGGTGGCTCCAGAAAAATAAAGGCCACAGACATGTTCACACTAAAAATAATAAAACGTTGATAGGTTCTCTATGCCGAAAACGTTGTCAACATTAACCCCTTCAAACACATACGCATTCATACATCCGAATTATACACTCTTTTCACCAACGCGTCATCTTTTATTCCTTCACATGAACAAACCATCACATAATCCTCTGATTAAGCCTCTTACTAAAGCAGCCTTTTTTAAACTTTACACCATCTTTACATGTCTCGCCATTCCAGTTCTTCATAAATCTCCTCTTGTAAAAGAAAAGTAGCCATAACAATTAATCATTCCACTTCCTTGCTACAATAATAGCTGCATCTTAAGCGCTAAAATTTGGCTTTTGGGCAATAGAAGGGGCCACAGGCTTGACAAAAAAGGCAGAGAGAGAGAGAGAGAGAGAGAGAGAGAGAGAGAGAGAGGTATCTACTTTTCATGTAAGAGGTGAAATTAAAGATACTCAAGGTTAACCACCATTAGAAAGGAACTATTTCAACAGGCAGCGCCCTCATCTCCAGCAGCCCAGAAAATCTAAACGTCGCGGAAACATGGGGCAATAAAAGAAATTAATTAAACAATACCCATGACTATTCTGCAAACTTACAACAACAATTCCGTTCATAACTGATGTGTTTCGCAATTTCCGGAAGGTGGTTTACAATATACTCTTTACACTACAGTTCTACGTAGTCGCTAAAATTGAATAAGTATATATCATTGCAAAATTAGTCTGATATATATACGACATACTGTACCACTGCGGACTTATTGCTATTAGATCGATGTCATATTAGTGTCCCTTTCAAAATAGTAAAAGGCAGTCTGATTTGGAAGGCAATAATTATTGTAAATCATTTCCTAACAACAAAAGAATACAGATGAACAAATCTGAGACAGATAATTAAGTTGCTAATCATTATGAAGTCTTCACAATTTAACATATGCATATACACGATGCGGCCAAAATAAAATTTAGTAGCCTAATCGCGCAAAAAGTAGGTTTATTTTACTTGGAAAAATTATACTGAAATCACGTACAGTAAAGAGGCGGAGATACTAGTCGAAACATAACATGCTTCCGTTCTTCGTTTTGCTAAAATCATATGAGTACTTCCCTTTTCATTGTAACTGTCTGAACTGTTTTTGACAAAGATATATACACGCACATATACACACATACATAATATATAATAGACACACACATATCTATATATATATATATATATATATATATATATATATATATATATATATATACATACTTACAGGACCTCATTGAAACTGGATGGTATCGAGCAGATACCATCCAGTTTCAGTGAGGTCTAGTAATTGTGTTAATGCATAAAATAATTGCGTAAGTGATAAAGTTAATATATATATATATATATATATATATATATATATATATATATATATATATATATATATATGTATCGGTGGAGGTGAGAGGAACCTCTGATAGAGCACGGGCTCTATTGGGTTCACAAGGTCCTCGGTTTGTTGATCCTGCCAATGGCTCATCGGTCTACCCAACTGAGAGTAGGTTTCAGCGTTGGCTGATGTCAAAGAAAATGCATAGGGATAGCAACCATAATTGGAATTTTGCTGTGAACCGGAAGGTCCACCCTTCGATCGCCAACCCATCGGAAAGGGATAAAGGCGTATGATCAAATTATACAATATATGCATTATGTATATATATATATATATATATATATATATATATATATACATGTATGTGTGTATATATGTATATGTATATATAATATCAATTACTCACCGATGTTGGTGTTGTAAACTATGCTAAAAAAAAAAGTTATCGATCAGCATAATGATGGTACCTTGCTACTTGGAACATACTGTCAACTGAGCTTCTTTTAGGTTCCTTGGTAATGCCCATGACGATTCAACATAATATCTATCATTTACCTTCTGAATTAAATAGAGGTTCTTTTGGTCCGGTGACTGTTTGTTCAATTCATTTGCCAAACTTTACAATTATCTCTGGATCGTTTTTTCTTATATAAAGGGAATATTCTTCAGGTTACCACTCACTCTTTTTCTTTTGTTTTTTTTTTGTATTTTGCCTTCAGAACTGGATAAAAGATATATCTCAAGTAACTTCAATGTCAGCAATTATTATGAAGGAAAGTATTAAAATAGTTCTACCGGGTTTGGGGTCATTTTTTCACAAATCTCCTAAAAAGATCATTACCATTGTCACTAGGCATTAGTAGATTAGGAAATCATGATATCAACTTTTATTCAGTCATCGGAGAGATATCGAACTACATTAACTGTATGAGTAAATATTTAGTACACGTCAATAAGTTCCTGTTGTCGAAAATTTAGTCCGTTTAGACAAACTTAGTCGTCAGTTCTTCTAAAGCTATATCCGTACGTAACGCTGGTAAACACCTAGGCTATTTTGCACTGAGGTTTTGTGAGACATTCTTAATTCTACCAAAGCAGCTATTTATCTTAAGCGAATCACCGCATTACTGCTAGAAAATGTCCAGACACGAGCTTCAGTAAGATATTGTCATGAGAATTTTTTTTCGATCCGTCACCTATTTTAATGAGACAGATCACTATGTTGGGTATCTTCAGTGATATGTATCAATATAGGCATCCTCATTCATAGCAGATAACGGTTGGATACCGAGAGACAGGACCGTGAAAACTCGCGCTTAAAACCCTACGAGTTACTGAAAGTCCTCGACTGCTAAATGTATTTAGTTTCATAAAGGGCAATAAGTAGCTCTTTCTGTACACCCTCTTATTGCTGCATTAAAGCTACAATTCCCTTGGCCATAAATATCTTTTTCGCAATATGTAAGACAAGAAGAAAAAAGACCTATACCAGTCTCAAATAGAAGCGAAGGTTTGTGAAACGTCAATTAAACAACAAGTAAAGAACAAGATGAATGAGAAAGAGTTAAATGCGGTCCGCGTGTGTAGTGGCGTGTGCCCATGTCCAGCAAAGCAAGGATAATAGGGCGTCTGCCGAGCGTAACGTAATATACAGAGGGGAAAAAGAGAACTGTATGGGGTATATGTAGGTAAGTCGACATCTCAAATAATGCTCGTGATTCAGCTTTTATTGTTCTAAACAACTACCTTTTTATCCATACAAAAGATTAAAACGCATATCCACAAACCATGACTTACTATACGAAAAAATGTCCTTATTTTGATATTTTTATTTCCAAAAATAAGATACTTAAATACTAAGATATGAGCCTACGTTCTTTCAGTATAAAAATGCTCAAATGCACGTTGTAATTGCTTTTCATTATAGGTACAGCCAAGGCATAAGATAATTTTTAATTTTACCTATAATGATTGAGTTACATCTTACATTACGGAAGCAATGAACATATATATGTACTTACCATAACACAAAATGTAATTACGAATTTGTTTAAATTTTGCCAATTCGTAATTGCATCATGCATTAGTTTTATTTTATCTCATAAATAAAGTTTCCCGGTATTCCTTGTGCGTTTATTACATCAAAAAAAGTGTATGTCAAGAAAGAAAGTACAATGTCTGGTTCTTCGAAGGAGGCATTTTACTCCGTAAAACCGGGAAGTCAGCTTAAATACTTCACGACATCGCTGACGGTGAGGAGGATGTCACACAAAACAAGTCACTCTCGTCATGGTAAAAGCTAACTGGTAACATCAGATGTCTCGTATTGTTTCCACAGCTACCTGCATGTTACGTTAGAATCTAGATATACGAATCTCAAAGGACATTATGGCTCAGGAGCAGAAGACAAAAGCCGCATTGCTGGCTGCTGGTTTCTTTCACCGCTGGTGTAATCTGGGAGACTATGTCGATGGAAGGTGACCGGAAACGCGCGGGGGAAAGTGAAAGTTGAACCGAG
Source organism: Macrobrachium nipponense (assembly GCF_015104395.2). Lineage (NCBI taxonomy): Eukaryota > Metazoa > Arthropoda > Malacostraca > Decapoda > Palaemonidae > Macrobrachium > Macrobrachium nipponense. The sequence goes on along the minus strand of NC_087212.1, from coordinate 60,989,642 downwards.
GCGGCAAGCAAGCAGGAAGGCAGGCAGGCAGGCAAGCGACCCGGTAAGTAACGGTAGGTGCCTGGGCGAATGACTGGAAGTATTCATGGAAGGAAGGGGCGGCGGGGCGGGGTGGGGTGGGGCGTGGGGGGGGGGGGGGGTTGCTAAGGAAAGATGAAAGGAAGCAAAGAAAACTGCATGAAGGAAAGCGAAAGGAAAGAGAAAGGAGACGAAATGGAATGCAGCGCCTTTGAGGATCGGGGAGGTGCTGCTACATAGGTAACGCCTTCTGTATGACCGCCTGCAGAGCTGGTAAAAGTATTCGAAATATTGCTGTAGAAAGGAGTGGCAAATCGAAGGGCGAAGGTTATTATCACAAAGTATTCTTTAGTAAAAAAAAAAAAAAAACAAAAAAAAAAAAAAAAAACCTTCAATGCCATTCATCGGGCGATGTCTTCATCTGAGAAAATCGAAATTAAGCTTATCTGCAACAACCGCTTTTCTCATGTAGCCAATTTATTATATGTTATATATATATATATATATATATATATATATAGATATGATATATATATGATATCTATATATATATATATATATATATATATATATATATATATAACGGTAACCTGAGTATATTCATATATAATATATATCTATATATATAGATATGATATATATATATATATATATATATATATATATATATATATATATATATATAGTATATATTCCGAGGTATGGCGGTTCTAGTAAGTTCTTCTATATAGATATATATATATATTATATATATATATATATATATATATATATATATATATAATATAGTAATATATATATATATATATATATATATATATATGTATATATATATATATATAATGTATCCCCTAACACATTCTTTTACTGAGAAAATGCGGAAATGAATGATAACCTACATAATGCTTTAATTACGTGTATTTATAAACATGTTCATATCTTATATCATACAACAAATAACATGCCAACATACTTATTATATATATATATACTATTATATATATATATATATATATATATATATATATATATATATATATATATTATTATATGTGTGTATATATGTGTGTGTGTATACACACGGTCCCTTGAGCCGGTACCACCTTTTTCATTATCTTTATAAGCTATGCCGTCATGTTGATTATCACCATCATCATCATTGTTGTTGTTATCTTTATACTTGGCTAGCCCTATTGCAGTCATGTCAATTATGAAATATGTTCGTCATAGCGCCTTAAGGGCATTTAACTCACAAGTCACAAACCTTGCTGCATTGCCGTTACAACACCTGGTTTAAAGCACACAAAGAAATATTTTCGCAATGTCCGTTGCCTAATCCTTTCGGGGATCATAGCGTGAACTTACTTTGCTTTTCTACAGACTTATTACCTCATAATAATTTTCGCCTGTTTATTCTAACACTTTCTTTGCTAAATGCCACTGTAACAATCCTATTTTCAGGTCAAATGGTGATGAATTTACAACAGAAAGATTGCGAACATAGTAAAAGAATTGGACCTATGTTCAGTTTTTCAATTACTTATCAACTCATGCCACGTGTTTTTAAGACAGCTGATACTCTTATCGATAACATCAATAACATCTGTCACATTTTATAATTCTATCACTCACTGGGTATAGAGAATTTGCAAGAATAATTTCACTAAAGCAACAGTCCGGATGAATAGATGTCTCGAGATCATGCTGGACTTTCCATTGAATTAACTTTGATACTGTAATTGAATTGCTTAATTGTCAATAACTCACTTCTCAGTCAGAATATTGTTTTTTTTTTCTCTGCAACTATTTAATATCAAAGAAGTTAGTATGGCCAAATATCACCCTTAATTTTCATATCTGAAAAAAATAAGAGCATATTTGGAATCTTCGTGGAAAGTTCTATCAGAATAATGTTTTCTTTTTTCTCTATGAATAATAATGAATAAGTTAGCATGGCTGGATATCCGGATCAAAACGGCAGCCGGTGAAAACCATCCCCTATAAAATCTACAACAAGGTCCGACATTGGTTCAATTCGTTCCGGTAGGTTTGCCGTCTTTAGCGAACTTACACATATACATGCATACAAAAATACATAGTCCGACCGTCAGCTTTATATATAAGATATATATGGTATGTTTGTATGTATGCACAAACATATATTGTAAAATATGAGAATGAGTAGAAGAGAAGATCTATGGGTAATACAATGAGTTTAGCCTACCAGGATGACGGTTTCTTCATTCTGCATACAATACAGACAAGCCACCTGCGAGAGAGGTTGACCCATGTTGGATTATCCCAAGACTATTGTATGCTGTCCTGAAATTCAACCCACTACATTCTAAGTCCGGATACTTAAAGAAGAAGAAGAAGAAGAAAATGAAGAAGAAACTTGAAAAGAGAGACTGCCCCAATTTTGGAGTGCTCATCCTCTCTCACCAATTAAGTATGCAAAAGGAAGATACATCGGTCAAAGTTTCGGAAGAGTGTTGTAACTTACATTTTCGACCATCTTTTATTTCCATCTTTTATTATATGGGTACACTGTTGTATATATATCTATACACCATTCATATATAAACCATTTTTTTCCAAATAGAGGGTATTTTAAAATAAAAAAAAAATGATCACGGCCTCATTCGCTAAGAGCTGAATCCTGGGGCACCCTTAAACCACATCACCACTATATGTGCGGACCCTTGAATCATTCTGGAATTTAAGTACCCCCTGTTCCCGACAGTTCTTCCACGCTATTTCTAATCAACTTTTTCCCTCATACTAACAATTCCAAATTTTACAGACTTCAGCATCCTCTTGTTCTTTACACTTTCTACATGAACTAACCTTTATAAAGGGTTTGACGAATCTTATCATCTCCTATAGCATTAACACATCCAGTTTCTTAGCTTTTCAATCTTTCTTCCGCCACATTATGTACCCCGCAATGAATACATCTCCGTAACATCAACTTTTTGCCTTAAACATTTACAGTTCGTTTATATAAAGGAGAGAGGGTTGAACAATACTTTGCATATCCCAACTTTCATTCTGGGATCGTACTTGTATTCACCGTCTCAGTTGCTTTACCATCATCAGATACACATGCCTCAAATATCTATACACATTAATCAAACGCATTCCTCCAACAAGTACATACACATGCGCACGCGCGCACGTGCACACACACATACATAAAAAATGCAGTCACACATACATTAATAAGTATATAAACACACATACTAGTATAAACATACATATATATATATATATTATATATATATATATATATATTGATATATATATATATATATATATATATATATAGTATATATATAAAAAATATATATTATATTAGTGTGCGCTTCACGCAAGCGTGTGAGTGGGAGTGGATTGTGGATTGAGGATAGCACTTAGTTACAAGAAAGTTTTGTTGAAATTCGCATGAGGAGAGATAGGAAAAACATTGTTGGGATTGGCAAAATGACCTCAGGTGTATTTCAAAATATGCAAGTAAATCTGCTCTGAATGCGTAATACTATATATATATATATATATAGTATATATATATAGATATAGTATATATATATATATATATATATATATATATATATCATAAGAAATAATAAATAATTGTTATCGTCGAAGCGAATCAAAGGTCAACAATATTCGGGGTCACAGTTATGAGACGCATTTGGGTGAAATTTAACAATCTTACCAAGGTGTTGACAACATTTTGGCCATAAATTGACCGGCCACCGGAAATTTTGCAAGTTGCAAAAACCTGCGCTAATATTAGTATGTTTGACAATGATCTTAGCTACATTTTTGAAGAAATCCCGAAAATTGTTGCTGGAAACCTGTCACTGAGAACGTCCTGAGTTATTGCGAGACGCATTTCACTTCAAGAAATCAGAGGTTCGTGACTCTGTTATTTCGCAGAGCTTTTCCCAAATTTCCCACGGTTGCGTATCAGCGAAAATGATTACATTTAGGTAGCTGAGATTTTCCTTTTAATAACTTCTCCCAAGGTTGCTAAAACCTTGAATTATCAAAAGAAAGCATCTGTATGGGAGTAATGGGACTCTCCACACCAGAGTAAGGAAGGTGCCGTCTCATTCAGGTTGACTTACAGTCTGTAAAAAGCTCAGAAAAGGATTACAGCGTGTCATTTATTTATTCTAGTATCTTTTGTATCATTTATACGGTTAATCAACCATTCACTGGTTTCTGTTTAATTTGTTATTATTCTGCCTTTCATTACCTCGGCATCATTTAGATTTATCATCGATTCATTCATTAAGTGAGGTTTTCATTGAATTCACTTAACACAACATTCCCCTCTCTTCCTTAAGAATAATCTAACATTCAATTCCCGAGATATTCCTCAAACTGATCTCCAGTTCATTATCGTTGTTTCATGTGTCTTTCATTAATCATGTTTCTGGTAGATTAATCTGCCATTCGAAAATTTATTTCCCTTTCTTTAATCTGACATATAAAAAATATTTTTCATTAGTACGTCGTTCCATGGAACGATTTCTTTTCGAATAGAATGCTATAGATATGATCATTAATCATGAAACGGATTCGGTAAAGCCAATTCCAAACCAAAAATCGTCTGTAAGTTCTCGCCTTGGCTGCTCAGTAGACTCTACGAGGATTGATTGATTGATTGTGTCTATTAAACCTGCCGTTACAACACCTAGGTTATTGACACCGAAATAAATTTAAATAGAAAAAAATTAAATATATAAATTCTTACATAGACAATCTATGTATAATTTAAATACTCTCCGAGGAAGACATAATCCTTGCCCTTCTTCCAGGTCAATCATCAAAGTGGAAGATGGCATGAAACATTTCCTTCTTCTACAAGTTTCACTTACCATACTCCCATCAATGTCACCCTGCATATATTTCACGAATTACTGACTGCTGTTAGTCATCGCTACAAGCTTTCTTTATTCACTCAGTCCTTGAAAGCATTCTGTCACCACCGTCTGTTTCAAACTCTTTTGATTACTTGCTAAAATAAGCGTATTAATTTTATGTCATCTGAGTTCCCAATTTCGGATCTACATGTTATCGAAATACATTAATCTTTAATAAATATAACTATTAATTGAATTTCCCCGTTTGAAATACTTCGAATTCCATTTCAGAGAACTGAATTTGCTCATGCAAAGGGATTAATTAATACTATGCAAGATATAACGAAATCCACGAACTTCATAGAAACTGCCTCTGCTTGAAACAATACTTTGAACTTTATATAAACATATTTGTTAGGGTAGTCTAGTTTGCTTACTCCTGATAAAATACTTCAAGACATAAGTCTTCCTATCATCCATGCAATGAATAGCAGCCAGAAAATAAAATACCTTAACTCTCTACCAATCTCTCTCTACATAAAGAGGGGGAGCCTCTGTTAGCCACAAACACAAACAACTCCCACACACACACGCACATACACACTCATATATATATATATATATATATATATATATATATATTATATATATATTATATATATATATATTATATATATATATATATATATATATATATATATATATATATATATATATATATATATTTGTGTGTGTGTGCGTGTGTGCGCGTGTGCGTGTTACGTGCATGTGCTCGCGTTCGCGCGTGTTTTATATCTATCTATCTATCTATATATATATATATATATATATATATATATATATATATATATATATATATATAATATTATATATATACAAATATATGTGTCTGTCCAACAGAAACTGCTGCCCTTCATTGATAATGTTCTTAACGAAGACACAACACAGTGATCACCGCCCCATTCCGCTTAAATCACTCAAGGGTTAACCCCCAATGTTGAAATCTCCTACTACGGCACTAGCCACTTTATACATATACACAGACGACTTACCAGCAGCACGTCAAATCTCCAAATAAACATATCCCATTCAGTTCTGTTTTGAATGATTTCCTCGCTTCCTGGATTTATCGATATCTTATCGATGTCTGTTCCACTCCATCTACTCACCTCTATTTAAGTCTGCCTATTCACATTCCTTAAAACACTTTTACATAACGTGCTCTTTACACCAATCTTCCCGATCTCTGTACATGACCATACATTCTCAAGACACTCTATTACATGCCTTAACCTACATTAGCCCCTTTGCTAAGCCTTCTCCCCATTTTTTAATCTTTCAGCTCTTCTTACATAACATATACGATGAAAACATGTCATTAGTGGCAGCTTCTGCCTTCTTTATTCATTTACACTAAAAAACCACCCATAGACTCCATAAAGGAGAGTTGATTCAACAATACCTTAAACGTTACCTCCATTCTTTTGATGCTTCCTGCTAAATTTCTTTCTTTACCTATTCTCTCTTCCTACCATTTATTGAAATGTTCACTTCAAAATGTTTTCAAGAATCTACTTCAACCATTCTTTTAATGATCCTATCAACACGTCCTCATAGCCTTACTCTTATGTTTACACGCAACTTTCTCCTATCACAAATTCTTTCAAAAGCTTTCACACATGTACGTAGTTTTTCAGCATCACTAATCAGCATTGTACCAAATGCAAAAATATGCAATTCTACACTCCATTCACGACCCATCAACCTACGTATATAAACAAATATTTTCACCGAAATCTAGTATCCTTTCTAACTCTCACGTCACTCCAACTGCAAAGAATTTTTTTTATTTGTTTAATAAAATAACTAAATATTAGAAAAGAATTTTTTTCTTTTTGCTATAAATCGTGGGTTCTTCGTGCTTTGAGAGCCATGCATACTTTTATATGCATTCAATTTAATCTCAACAGACTTGGGCTTTAGGCACTGCAAGGGGGTATATTTGCAAAATATTTGTGATTCTCCATGTCACCGCAAAGCCCAAAAAGCAGTATTTATTCAAAATACCATAATGCGAGATTCTAAATTTTTTTTTTTGGCCACTTGGAATTATAACTATTAAAGGTCCTACCCATTCTGCTAACTATAAATATTGTCATTAGCCCTCATGTCATCCAAAAATTCTTTTCATTCATTTCCATCTTTTTCACGTTTCCTTTCATGAGCAACTTTTCCTTTTCTTCAAACTTTCTCTTAAATCAGAAGCCAGAAACAGACAATATTATCACCTAGTTCTTTAGGCAGCGAACTTAAGATTAGAAGTGACTTTTAATGTGTATGAGACCGTTTAATCTCGTTACATGATATTATTACTTAATAAAAGCCGCAGATTATCAATTCAATGCATAATGAAATCTAGGAATTCTGTCAAGTCATGGCTTTATTAGCAGACTTTATGGCCATTAATTAGTTATCAGCTAGCTATAATTAACAATAGATGGAAAAATCATGAGAATCTGAGCCAATTAACATTACATGTTCCATATCCCTAGCGACTTCAAAGCCCTATGCGTTTACATCGTCAAATACTCTTATTCATCAATCAGTAGAAGTTTTGCTCTTTTAAAAATTATATATATTAGATTCTGAAAATAAGATTGTGACGAGGGGTCTTACGTCAAATACAAATATTTGCAATTGTTCAATACACTTGACTGGAACTTTACTGATATCTCCTTTAAAAATGAAATAAAATAATACTTGAAGCTGACGAAGCAAGCATTTGGTAATGAATAAAGGCGAAGGCGATATTTCTACCCAAGCCACCTAATCAGTAGCCGGTCAAGGTAATGCTTTGACTAAGAAAAATCTTAGACCGAATATATTAACTCCACAAGAATTGCAAAAGTTTACTTAAAGCATTAGGAAATGCTTCATATGAAGAAACGTCATGAAATGCTCTGTTACCGGACTAATTCCGCGTGAGAAGATTATACGGTGAGATACTCAAATTTCGACGCAAGGTTTGATAACGTGTCATGAGTATCATTTCGGCAAGACGACAATATTTCTCAAGAAAGTAAACTAGGGGCATGACGTTCCTCGTCTTGCTAGAAAGTCATGTAAATTCAAGAATTCGTCAGTATCGCAATATTTGGCCCCTACTGACGACAACTTGACAGGTTCGTGTTTTTTTAACATTTTTTCTGCAAGTATTCCCAAACAGAAGCGTTACTACATCCCCGTGCTGACACAAGGTCAGCTTATTCTCAAACAACAACTACTACACCTGACAAATTAATCTTTACGTGTGCAATGGAAACCTAAATTGAAAAGGAAAAAATAACCATACTCTTAAGGACTATCTTAATTTACTTGCAAACTTTCTAGCAAGGTAAAGGAAGTTTCTCGATTAAATTTCGTTGCTTGCACATCATTGCCATGTGCGTCTCATCTACATGAAAATGGGCTTACATATATATATATATAATATATATATATATATATATATATATATATATATATATATATATATAAGCATCATGCTACAAATGTCCTCTAATATCCAATTTGCTCTACCTCGGAGGTAGAGCGGATTGGATGTTAAAGGACATTTGTAGCTTAATGCTTGTACATGAATCCGGTAATGTGGTAAAATTTATATATATATATATATATATATATATATATATATATATAATATATATATATATATATATATTCTTTTTTTCTCTCTAACCATTTCGTAAACTTAATGGCAAATTTTACCGAGAGTATGTTCTTACTTATGTTTTGAATCCTCTCTCTTCCTTCGGGTATACCTCTTGGGATCAAGAAAAAGTGTTATACGATATTTCTTCCATTTAATATTTATAGGACAGCTTTTTTTCAACCTTTGGCGATTTCTTCATGATTGAATTACGTTGTTGGGAAATACAGGTTATATTTACATATTATAGAAGTTTGAAAAAAGCAAAAAATGACTACGTATAAACAGTATTTTCATACTGGTTGCTGCGTCCCACGCTTGATTCAGTCGTAAGTCAAACACGCCATTGTCCTCAAACTTCTAAGTCGACGTCCGGTGTGTTCTACGGATATATCTGTAAAGGAGAAGCGTTGGTAATCGGGCGTGGTCGTGATTCTTTTGTCTTGGGACTTCGGGTGGTGTTTCAGTTTGGTTTCTGATCGTGTTGTCCTCTGGTTGAGAGATGAAGAAAGCCGTGTTACGTTGAACGCTGAAAGTTGGCCGCTGCTGAGTTATGGTTCGAGCTTCAATTATTTGTGGACGATGGAAGTGGGCTTCCTTATGGATTACTTCGTGAGAATTTGAAACTTCCATCTCTATACCTTAAAGGAACATCAGGCATAATCATCAATGTCCTTTCATCCCTCACTCACAGTCTTTCCAGTTTTGTTCCAAAACATAGTATGGTACAGATTAGATGTTCATCACGGCAGAAAAGCACATAGGGGTAGTAGACCCTTTGGTGGGAAAGCCCCTAAAATGGAAGAAGACCCTCGTCTTAGGGTGCAAGTGGTAACCGCGTTTTTTACTCCTGCGAGTTCATGAGGAAAACCTAACAGTATTTTTGCTGCTGCGTGTTGTGTTAAAGGCACCAAAAGGCAGAATAATATACACAAACAATTTCTATTTATGCATATTTATATATTAAAAATATATCATATTTATATATATATCATATATATGTATATATTAGTATATTTATAACATAGTATATATATATATATACATAGTATATATTATATTATATATATATATATATATATATATAGTATATATATACATATATATATATATATATATATATTATATATATATATATTATGTATATATATTCATATATTCATCATTCCATCTAATCACAGCCATTTACACTTCAATTAACCATTTCCTCGAGTGAGCCCAGTGGAATGCCTCTTGTACATGAAGTATAATCATCGTTCCATCTGAAAGCTTTTGTTCACACTTACTTTGACTATAGCCATGACAAATTCCAAAGGAAAGCCTCTTGTACAAGGGAAATTCAAGTTTTTCTATACTGTTGACATACTTATTCCTATTCGAATTTTTGTATTCCTATTTAACCAAACGAAAATCTGTAAACTTATTAATATATTCATATAATTCTTATATAGAATTATAAACACTGGCTTAACAAGGTCTCATAAACCAGTGAATAGAGAATGAGTTTGTCCTTGAGACAAAGTAAAATATACTTACTATGAAAATGATTCACGTCTACTTGTCCGAATGAATGAAAATACACGTGAAAATACAATGTCATCTATGTTACTTTTAAAAAAAGCCTATTTTCACTTAGCCTACAGCTTAAGGACATTAAATCATCTCCAACGTTGCGGAAGCCAGCCATTTTCAACATCCCATTAATATTAAATTGCTTGGATTATATAAAAGGTTAAGAAAAGTTTTATGTAGCTACAAGACCGAGTAAATAAATATCGGACATGCTTATCTCTCTCTCTCTCTCTCTCTCTCTCTTTCTCTAATGTCACCCAGCGTGTCACCTTTAACCTTCTCATTAAGAGAATTATAGCCCTCGGCCTCAGTGTATTAAAAGAACCTAACTTTAATTACAAACCCCGAGGACATATACATAATACTCTTTGCACACCTTATACTCAGGCTCATAGTGCACCAGCTAAATAGTCAATAGATTGCCGTGCTTTATAGCTATTACTTAGTTTGGTGATTAAGAATGTCAGAGAAGTGATGAGTGGAACAACCGAGATGACATTAAAATAGAGTAGAAAGTAGATCGGTAAATTTACTTCTCATTTAAGTCTCTCCCGGTTCGTTCACCTATCTTGAAGTGTGTTGCATGAGAGAGAGAGAGAGAGAGAGAGAGAGAGAGAGAGAGAGAGAGAATGATGTTATACAAATATTTGGGTAGGTAGGGCTGAGATAAACACTGTTGGAGCTTAGTATATTCATACTGTTCCTCTTCTGTTTCACTTATGCATACAGGAAGTTGGATGTGTATGCAACGTCGTCGTTGAAGTTGTAGCAGCCATGCAGTGTTGTCGAGTGTGTCGTGCAACTTGTTGTGATGGCTTCATGAATATTTGTGTGCACCGAGTTGTAGAATATGCCTGAGATTATGGAAATACTCGCGCTGTGGTAAGAATGCCTATGACGTAACCGATGTGAACATGAATTCATCTTCTTGTAGTTAGTGTCTAGTCTCGCAGGTTTGGCAACCAATCACTTTTTTATCACGAAAACCGCCCTGGAGTCGTCAATATCCATGGTTCAATTTCCATTTAACGCTGACGTCAAATGACTTTCTGTTATATATACCGCCTCTGTTCAAGGGATTTTCAAGAAATTTTTGTGACCAATTTATTCATTTATTCTAATTTATTCTAATTATATACCATTATTCATGGAAAGAGATATCGATTCGTAGAACTGCCATGAACCTTGTAGGAGAAAGTTAAATATTGCTTTCACAATGCATCGTGCAGTTATTTATGAAAAATATGACTTGTTTATTATGCTAAAAATGACTTGTTTATTTATGACAAATTCGTTTTGGGGAAATTCTGGATGAAATTTACACAGGCCATACTCTACACGAAAACAAAGGTCTAAGGATATCTGCATCTATCATAAGTAAAAAGCAATCTACATCATTACTACATTTTCCTAAAAATAAAATCTACCAAAGTATGAAGTGAAAGTGGAAGTTTATTGTCATTATTTATTTACTTTCGAAAACTATAAGAATAAAAAGGTTCGCAGTTCAAGCCTTTGACCACGAACTGCTGGCGGCGAAGATTATTAGAAGCAATAGTCTGCAATTCTATAAAACCCAACATACTCTTACTTGAAGCATAAAAAATTCTATGAACTCTATCTGATCAGTTTCCACAGAGAATAAAACATAAATAGACCGAAACGCTTCATTCATTCTTAATTACGCCTTTTGCAAAGAATTCTAATCGACTTGCCATAGAAAGACACACATGAAATCGCTTTTACCAGCGAGAGTTTCTATGTATTCATAATCGGCACACGATGTTTGATAACTTCAAGACATTTGAATACTATATATAATTTTTGGAGACGTTAAATAGACACTGAATCTGAAACAGATAGTATTCTTTCGAAGGGTGTTCTAAGCCCTTCTGAAATGTGTTACCTCATATTGTTATTATTTAGGGAGTGCAAAATTTTACATTCTATTGTCAAGTCAACTTGAAAATCAATTAAAATCTGCTTTTCTTTCCGTTCCAAGAGTCTATTTGAAGCCCTTAATAGCTGTATGGAGTAAAACTCTGAGACGAATACTATGGCAGTTAAACGTTCTCCAGACCGAACTTCTCGCAAATCATCGGTGTAAAGCAACATTTTGGGCATGGTCTGTCATTGACTGCGATAAAAAAAAAAGAAAAAAAAAAGAAAAGAAAAAGAAGAAGAAGAAGTCACACACTATCCTTATCTACATCTTAGAAAAAGATATATATGTATATATATAGTATATATATATATATATATATATATATATATATATATATATATATATTATATATATATATATATTATATATATATATAAACATTCACACCAATTTTTTTTTTAGAAAGGTTCAGTGGATTAACTGTAGATGATATTAAATATAATTATCAATATACTAGAATTACGGACATGAAAAAGACTGACATGGTACAATGTAATAATCATGTTATAAAATATTTTCTATTAATATCTAGAGCTCCCGTTTGAAAAAAATCTCAATGATACTGCAACGCAATAATAATTAAGGTTTGAACATCATACAGCTTCATGTAACTAGTTTAGGTAATATAGAATAACTATTCCATTTCTGTTTTGTTTGAGCAGTTAATCAAATACATTAATCCAATATGTATATTTACATTTTTTCAAATATTCGCATACATACACATATATGTATATTTATGTGTGTGTGTGTGTACCCACGCTTGAGTGTGTAAAACAATGACCTCTTAAATTCTTGCTTTAACACAGATTTTAGGTAAGCTTTAATCAAAACTGCAGGTAAAATGACAAAAGCCCCAGCAGATCATACATACATACATACAAACATACACACACACGCACACACACACACACACACACACACACATATATATATATATATATATATATATATATATATATATAGATTGTACCTGGGGAGTGCGCAACTGTTGGGCGATAACCATAATCATAAAACAAATACTTAGGCTGAGTGCCTGCTTCAGAGTAGATGATGATTATGTAAACTCTAAAGTTAGCTTAATTAATCATATTTACACTCACAAATATTAGAAAGAATTGATAACACCGAATGGGTTTAAAGGGAACGTTAGGGCCCCCGTAACACAGGTAATATATAATCAGCAATGGATTAGATCTTGAAGTAGATGATCAGGTGGCCGGTTTTCCAGACACGTGGCACGTAAGAGACACAAAGAAGGGGAAGTTATTACCGGAGCACACGAGGCAAGAATCCAGAGTCCACAGTGACTCAATGGCAAGCCTATTAGGAGAGCGATTTGGATTTAAGCGGGCTGGGTAAGACACGCAGATGATGATCGAGAAAGGTGCATGTAGGGTACCAAGCAACTGGGTCGCATAAGGAATAACTCCCATTAATAATTACTTAAAAGGAAGGCAGTTATGTTACTGATGAAGTACGACGGAAAGAAGTTACGTTACTGATTACTAACTCAAAAGCATTAACGTTATTTCACAGTGGTATTCTATTTGGCTGATACCCTACAACACAATGCAATTACGACACAGAACAGATAAAACACAATACAAATAAGACAACGAAATCATAACACAATACGATTATAACACAATATGATTATAACACAATACAGGAATCTCTTAGGAAGATGAAAAGGAAATGAAGTCGGAGACCACGATTAACTGCTTGACCTTGGAACTAGCACATTACCTTTGCTGTACGTGGCCTTAGCAGCAGCCTGTCTCAAAGGGGACAGTAGCTCATGAGGAGCATATGTGAGACTAGTTCATCTTAAGGTGTAGGAAAGTCTAAGAAGATCCGCAGTGCACTCGTGCCTTTTATCAACTCTGAGAAACTTCACCAGCATCCTGCTAGGCAGCGTTGCCTGTCCCTCTGCGACCTCTACGGGCATGCCATCATGCAAGGCCACGTGAGGAAGTCATGTGGCCAGGGCATTAAACATAGCGGCTGGTTATCCTTCTTCGGCGGCGGTGTGCCATCTCCGGGCGAGCTTTCTCTCGATGTCAGTTAATCGGCAAGTAGAATGCCATGGCAATCACATTGACAAGAGGTGATTAGGACTTAATCTCTTCAAGGAAGCGGAGTGTGACATGGAGGGGAAAATGCGCCATATTTAATCATGAATAAAATTTGTGATTACTTTATTTCCTTCTGGGTTCCACTAATCATACATTATTTTGAAGCGGAGATAGCATAAAATAATGTATCCTTATTACAATATATATATATATATATATATATATATATATATATATATATATATATTATATAATATATGTGTGTGTGTGTGTGTGTGTGTGTATATATATATATATATATATATATATATATATATATATATATATATATATATATATATATATATATATATATATATATATATATATATATATCTATATATATATATATATATATATATATATATATATATATTAACAATATTATTAGCCACAGTGATTTCTTGATTTCCTTGGATTTTCTACACACACACACACGCAGACACGGCGTTCAGAAATATGCGCAAATGGATTGAAAATGCAAGGTTTGCTCCAAAGGTTTCCAATTTCTACCACAATCAGGCATGGTGTTTGTCTGCAAAGAGATGGGACACTGGCATAAGGTGGGGGGCACATGAGGGCGAACGTTACGCATTACTTTCTTTCAATCAAAAGTTTACAGGCCACTCAGGGGGGGAATGAAAATGACTGGGAATTTACACAAAGAGAACTATTTCGTTACTTGGATTTACTGGGGGATGTTTACTAGTATCACAAGGGGAGTAACCACAGCACTTAACCAAGATGGGGGGAATGAGAAGCTAAACAAAGGAGGGGGGAGAGTCGCCTTGGAAAAATAGAAATGAAATACAGACAAAGGTAAAACAAGTCTCTGGCTGAACTGGAATTTACTCTCACAGTACCTGGAAATCCTGGGCTAGACGTAGTCTTCTCCTTGATGTTTCTGTGGACTATGGATGTATAAAAATACTTGGGACTTTCCCAGAGGAGAACAGGGGGTAGCAGAAAGGTGAGAAGCAGCATCTGCAGGGCGAGATTGCAGGAGCGTCTGACCTATCTTAGATCTACCGTTCTTCTGAGGACAAGCCGCTGGCTTCTGCCCCTTTTAAAATTTTCTCCTGGTACGATCCGTCCTCGTCCCTGTGGGGGGTAATTCCGGCAGCCAATGGGAGAAGAAATAGCTTTTCTAGAGAATGGATGCTTTCAGTTCAAAGGAGCTACTTGCATATAGACAAGGGTGACTGAAACTGGTAAAAGACCTTACTTTCCTTGGTTCTGGCTTAAAATCTTGAACAATAGGTAGATAGATATATAAATAGACAGATGGATATATAGATACATATAAGGTAAGTGAAAACTAAAACACTGAAGATAGAGGCAACAACCGTACACATAATGATTCTTACTGCAAAAAGTGAATTTGTAGGTAGTGTGTGACCTTGACCTTTCATCTTTCATCCGCCTTGTGGCTCAGAAATATTTATCATTGAAAGTATGTACACTAATTGCTATTAGCTCTGCTGTCAGCCAGGTATTTGCTATTAACTTGAAGCTTTGAGTGAGACTGACGTTTTACCTATAAAGCTGAAAGCTGTTAAAATTAATCATAAGGGATTTGCCCTAATAACTTTCCAACGTTAAAAATTTACCATAAATAATAATTTAGCTTTCAAGAAAAATTTAGACAAACAGCGTGATTTCATGAGTCATCGTTGTGAAACTTCATATATAACTAACATTTCAGAAGCTTTGTTAGTAATTGCAAATAAAGATTTATCACCTAACAATTAATGTCCTAACACTAATGAACTTATGCTCCAATTATTTCAAATACTTTTCTGTGCAGAATTAATTTTAATGACTTGAAACATTTTCTTTTGATAAATCAACAAAATAGTTATAAGCTTGAACATATTAGTAACACCTAATGGACAGAATTAAAAACTGTACGTCATACCTAATGTCAGAAACCACTGCCATTTTTATTCATATTGTAAATAAGTTTTCAAGAAATGTGACTTTGCATCCTAGACTAATTTTATGTATAATTAAAGAAGACAAGCGAGCAAATGCAAAAGACTAATCAGTTTTCAAAGCCCATTGCTTTTATTTCCTTATGAATACATCCATTTATATTTTTTTTTCTTAATCCATCAGGACTGGTCGAGGAACCATTTTCGATAAGTCTATTTACCTTGTAATTGAGAATCCAGTAGGCACTGTAACTATTAGATTCTATTAGATCAGTGAGAATTGAAACTTATCTAATGACCATTGAACCATACTAAGAGGTTAACAAATCAAAATCCCTTTCAAATTCAACGGATCGAAAACTGAACACACTTGGTCGGAGGAAAACTTTTAAATGACCAACTGCTACATTCATTAATTATGAAAAAAAAAGACTGCTCTTAATTCTAAGAATGGCCAAACGCGCACTCTTGAGGGTGCTGTGACGTCGTTAGTGCTGCGCACTTGTTGTTGTTGTTTTAGATTTAGCTGGCCTTATGTCAGCACAGGCTCTTGCTCCTAGAGCAGCACGTAATGCTGCGCACTTGTTTACGGGAAACAAGCAAGACTATGCGCTTTGATTTAAAAAAATAACGACTCTCGTCACTGACGTTGCCAGGGGCGAGTCAAAATGGAATTTCCTAATTTATTTTTTGGGGAGTGTCACACAATCTAATTCTCGATGCGAGATCATAGAGAGAATCATACTTTTCTATTAAGTAAAGATGTAGGAGAAAGTTTTAATACAAAAAGGATTGGGAAAGTGTTGAAAAGCACATCTTCCATTGTTACCAAAAAAAAAAAAAAATTCTTATAATTAATGGTAATACCCCAGAAAAATTGTCTGAAGATCGATAAGAAATTTGCTAGTGTCAAACACAGCTGTAGAATGTAATTAGGACTACTAGAGGAGTATTACATGAATAAAGAAAAAAAAACTTCTATTACTAATTATTACTTTATTTCTTTGGATAGGTGGCTACATAGATTACATAATATTTTTCTGGCAGTCTTCAGTCTAGTGTGCTGTTATCTTTCGATTTTTTTTTTTTTTCTCTCTCTCTCTCTCTCTCTCTTTTTTATTTCACCGCCACCGGCGCAAAACCAATACGCTTCTGACTAACTACGACGGTAATCGAACGAATCTGAAGATAATGGATGTCAGAATTATGCGATTATGCCATCCAACAATATTACGGGATCAATGGGGAAAAGGGTTACACTAAAATGTGGACTATAGCGAACTTAGGAAATCTGCAGGGAAAAGCCTATGAACTGTGTCAAAATCAAGATTAATTAGAACATTTCCTAACGTAACATAGGCCAAACAGTAGCCTGGCTAAATATTTATGGAATATGAAATAAAAGTAAAGAAAGATGGCAGCAAATTATTCTTGATGCAATGTGTAAAATACTCTGCAATAAATATGGCGGCATAAGCAAACAAATACCAGTTATAATCTATGCACCTTACCAATACTTCGGTCAACAAAAACAAGAACATAATGATGACGGAGACATACCGTAGTCTGTTCTTTCTCTCTGTGTTGCCTTATTTCTGGCAAATATTTCGTGGTTCATAAAAACATAATATATAAACGAAAATACTAAATCTTGAACAAATTTTCCACATGAAAATAGGCACTTTCCTTCAAGTAAAGACACGATACCAGATAGTATAATAAGCAGCTTGAATTTCTAAAATATATAGGTTATAAAATTCTGCTCGTACACTGACTAATTTCTTTATATTTCGACTATACTTCTGGTTCAAGAGACGCATTTTTTGAAGTATTATATCAACGCCTACATTATCAATTTATGAATAGTGATAAATATAGAGTAACAATTAAAATTATTTTAATTATATGTAGCCAACACTGATAAAAGAAAAAATTATCATTTGTTACACGTTGCCCTCTATGTTAGAGTACACAATGAAACGCTAATAATAATAATAATAATAATAATAATAATAATAATAATAATAATAATAATAATAATAATAATAATAATAATAATAATCCAAAGCGAGATTGTGTCCCATTATCCCATTATATTTTTTCTTCAAATTACCTGGAAAATTTTAATGATGATTGTCATTGTCCGGATTAAGAACAATATGGAAACTGGCAAACTAGAACCTTACCTTACGTTTCTGGATGAAAATGAATCTCGTTACATCAGAGCCTCCAAATAAGCAGCTTGACGGCAAAATTCACCGACAGCCTGCAAAGAGACGAGGCCACATTAATTGCAGCCTTTATAACTGGAAGAAAAAACCTAATTACGCGCCTATTTCCTGCATAAATGTTTAAGAGAACTTTCACTCTGTCTGGAGGATTGCTTTTGGAAGAGGCTTCTTGGGACTTTTCCTACCTGAGCAGAAGGCTCACGGTGATGATGGCGACTAAAGTTCAAAGGTCGTTTATTTTGCTCTCAGGTTATGCTGCTTAGAAAGGAAGAAGACACTTGGGATGCATCATTGTCTGAGCAATGGAGGAAGAAGTACAAGAAGAATATGAAGAAGAGGAGAGAGAGAGAGAGAGAGGAGCAGAGAGAGAGAGAGAGAGAGCGAGAGAGAGAGAGAGAGAGAGAGAGAGAGAGAGAGCTTTGTAGAAGAAATGTTTATAAGCAGTGATGCTATACATAATATCATAATCGTCTGACTGTACTACATGCAGGTGAGCCGATACATAATATTTCTTGATATATATAATATATATATATATATATATATATATATATATATATATATATATATATATATGGGTACGTGTGCTTATAAAAAACGGACCCAATTCATTAGTTTTAGAAGTCACCCATTACAAAATAAAAGTAGTAAATATGATTTATATACATATATATATAATATTATATATATATATATATATCTAATAAAAGGAGCCCATAAAAACACCAAAATGTAGAGAGAAAAGTACTATATTTCAGAGACTGCTGTCTCTCTCTTCATATACCTGAAGAGAGAGACAGCAGTCTCTGAAATATAGTACTTTTCTCTCTACATTTTGGTGTTTTTATGGGCTCCTTTTATTAGATGGAATTCTGTTGTTACAGAACATTTTTACCAGTCATATATATATATATATGTGTGTGTGTGTGTGTGTGTGTGTGTGTGTGTGTGCGCGCGCGCGCGCACGCAGATTTCGTTGAATTCTATGGCTTTTTGGTTGTTGATCGACTTCTTATCTGTTTGACAATATTTTCTGAATCTTCTGCATTAATCCAAATTTAGTAGATTAAAAAAAATAAAAAAGAATAACTGCTTGTTCCACTTACTGACAAACGCAACACCACAGCTGTTCCGTCACTCGTCGTGCCCTCTCCAAAGTGTATATAATCTAAACATACCGTCATGTTGTTTTGATACAGTGTGCGGACGGTTATGTAGCATCCAAACAATAATAATACAATAAAACATTACAATAACAAGTACAAAATCCACAATACAGAGGATTATGGTGGTAGGCCGGGAGAATAAAGGAGCTGTCGCTTGCAACATCTGTTTCGCGGCGTCTTTACCCTGATCGTTTCATGCCGGCAACAGCCATTTTCCCACTAGCGCAAAGGGACCAGTCAGTATGTACTTGGACAAGTACTTATCTTTTTACTATCCATTTTATAAACACGTTTATCATTTACAACGCTTTGCATAAAGGAAACTTGATAGTATTTCATAGCTTTGGCTCAAAAAGATTGTAACCTACTCTTAAGTATATGTCCCCGCTCAACTAAAACTGATAACTACTGATTTGCACCAAAGTAAGCAACGAAATCATTCGTTTATAGATAGTTTCATATACAATGCATCTTTACAATCACTGCCTAAATTGCCTCACCAAGTCTTTTCCACTATTCCTAACCATCACTTCCCCTCCGTCTCTAGTTTTCTTTCCTGTAGGTCTGGGTCTTTCTACTCTTCTGGAACTTCTATTTTACGGATATAATTGATACTGTTTGTTAGAAACGTTATAATTGATACTGTTTGTTAGAAACGTTCTGGACAGGTTATTCTTCCTATAAAAAGTAATGTCTTAATATCTTGCTTTAGGATGTCGAACTCGGGCGTCTTCGCTTTTTCTGTCACTTGGGTAAACCCAAACAGCATGATGCAATGTGCGCTATAGGGCAAAATGCAACAATTCAGTGCAGATGCAACAGCCCCTTCAGCCACTGCCACCCGTGCTGTGTAAACTGGGGAAGTGTCCTCGAGCAACAACATGTTTGCTTGCTGATTTCCTATGTTTTTTATTAACTTTTTATTGGTAAATTTGTCACTACTGGCTTTCAAAGGACCTGAATACAAACACACACACACACACACACACAATGAAAATTTGGTGTTGCTATTTCACGCTTAACGCTTGGAGGACATAAAAAGGTACTAAACCGCAATTTTTACACTGACAAAAAAGCCAGTAAACTAAATTACTCACCTCCCTGAGGTCAAACCGAAGTTTTAATCAGTTCACCAAACTTGCAAACCTTAAATTTGTCAAGGTTTATAGCTTCAAACACTAAGAAAACATCCCACCAAAAATGAATTTGGATGCAGAAGCTAACATCTGCACATCATACCGTACATAGAGATTATTATTTTCCTTGAGTAGTTGCAACATATAGCACCACATAGTTACTGATCAAGAGATCATTATAATACTTTAACCGCTTGGGCCATGTCGATCTCATATAACAATTTTGGGCATTTATGTTTTTTGTCGTATATACATTTGAGACTGTCTCAGATCAAATTACTAGAGTTCTGTACATTACAGTAAAAAATATCCTGGTTGATATAACAAGGCGAAGAGGTTTCCATAAAAGAATTACTATCCATCACCGGGAAATTTTATATATGTATCAACGCTTCTGTACGGAAACAGCATAAAATACAGAAAACACAAACTAAAATGTACCTTAAAGAAAGTAAGAAAAGCTTATGGTCATCGTTCCCCCTGGTAAAAAGTCACATCCCCTCCACTCTCTCTTTTGGTCATCCACCTAAGGGACCACCTCAGGACTGTGCTATTTCTTGATTGCTTCCTCAGTTCTACTTTCAAGCTTTAAAAGATCCTCCAACAGCAGCCTTCTCTGGTGCCTGTATTCTTCCCTTTTAAATAACGAGGACATCACTCCCTCTGGGGTAAGGCCCCTTTATCGTTCTCCTTTGCTCTTCTCTCGGTTTTATTTTCTTGTAACACCATAGAAGCTTTACTAAATCAATCAAGGTAATTAAACAACGGAACAGAATAATCACCTACAGCTCTTGGGTCATTTATCCCCAGTTCTCTGCTTTTCCTTCAAGACAACGACAGTCATTCATATAGCTCGCGTTGCCACGTCTCGTGTTTTTTCTCTTGCCTTATTAACGGTTATTCACAACTCTGCTTTTGACTCTCTCAAGCTCTTCAACATGAATAGTCTGCATTATTATTATCACCATTATTAACATAAGAGTTTGATCACCCGGACTGGTTAGGACATGACGACTTACCTTTTTACAAAGCAAGGTAAACTTTCCATATTTTAGGTCATGGGCATGGCAATTTACAAAATCCCTATCATTTACTCAAAAATTAATACATTTTACTCACAGAGAGAGAGAGAGAGAGAGAGAGAGAGAGAGAGAGAGAGAGAGAGAGGAGAGAGAGAGAGAGAGAGAGAGAGAGAGAGAGAGAGGGTAGGGTGGGAAGGAGTGTTGGGGGGATCTAGTTTGCGACTCCCTCGGTTGTAATCAGCCTTTCTGGGATGAAGTTATAAACCCCATACACTTCTCCTCATAGACTGCAACCAGTCACAGCTGAATAACACTGCAAGTAACTTATTGCTTACCTTAACAGAGGCATAAAGATTTTACAAGGAATCGGCGCCCATTCCATGAAATCGATTTCGGGTTTCTAGCAGGCAGTTGAGGGCAGGATGGAGTAAAGAGTTTTAAATAACAAATGTTAAAACATATCAAAGGTTGATTCTAAAAAAAATTACAAAAGAAGTCTGGTTTCAGCAAGTAATGGAACATTGCGTTTCCGGTTTTACAATATTTTGAAATATTCAAAATTTTTGTTGTTGATAAAAGTTTCAACAGCGCTGAAAAGTCTATAAACTAACTAAACTGTGATTAATGAAAGACGGAACAATATATGTAAAATATCCATTTAAGATATCCCTTAGTTTGTAAACGTATGTGATCAAGCTAACATACGTTTACTTAAGAGTAATAAATAGCATCCACCCTTTGGATGCGATATATTGCTCCGAGTTAACGTGTGTTAGAAAATGGAAAAGGGCAACTGTATTCACAGCTAATACAAATAATAATAATAAAAACTTCAAAGTACGATAATAAATCCAGTGCGAACTAGACAAGCATACACGTCATCTGCCATAAGTCACTTGAACAATATAATTAAAAATTCCCAACAATCATAACAATTGTCTAATAATTTCTCATTTGTAACAGGTAAACATACTCATTTCACTCAGGTTGTTTGGCTTGCAAGATTTTTAAATTAAAAAGTTGTCCTTTTCTTCAAGACGAAAATATAAGGACTTTGCAATCCCTCAAACGAATAATTTATTTTGTTATTGTTTTAATCAAGAAGCATCGACCTCAAGCCTTTCCAACAAAAACATTTTTTACTTTTTACATTTCTTCACGAAACAATGACCTTTCTTCTACAGAAAAGAATCACAAAATGTCAACAATCTATTGTGAATCATAAGGGCCACAAGTTTACGTCTCCCAAGTCTACTATCGACCAACACATCTTGACCTATAAAACTTCGTGGGCTTGTTACCGCCTACTATATTAATTCATTTGTATATTTTTGTGTATTTTTTCAAATTATTCCCGAGACAGAGATGGTATTAAATGTGTGATTATTTTCCTGTTATTTACGTCTGGCGAACGAAAATGGTTTAACCATTTATTATTATTAATATAATTTTACAGACAATATATATATCTATATATATATATATATATATATATATAATATATATGAATATTTATCACATCACCGTGATTCCATATAAATCATTCGAGCTACAAAAATGCCTTTAATATCTAATTCGCTCTACCTAAAGGAATTGATATATTTTCATATATGTACCGAGGGGGAATTTTTAGTGATAATAATTTCCTACCCCCATGGGATCGAACCACCGTCCAGTAGACGGGGAACGAAATCAGGATCGGACAGTGACGCTACCGAAACAGCTATCAAGAGAGGCTAAACGGTTTATATCGATTCTGACCATTTCAAATCAACGCCCGATCTCGTTGTATTTGTAAATTAGAATCGATATGGAACCCCCTCCACTATGGTAGCCGATTCGAGCGTTTGACCCACGTTAGCCCTTATTATGAATATTTATTCACATCACCGTGATTCATATAAATCATTCGAGCTACAAATGTCCTTAATATCTAATTCGCTCTACCTCGGCGGAATTGATATATTTTCATATATGTACCGAGGGGGAATTTTTAGTTGATAATAATTTCGTACCCCCATGCGATCGAACCACCGTCCAGTAGGACGGGGAACGAAATCAGGATCGGACAGTGACGCTTACCGAAACAGCTATCAAGAAGAGGCTAAAGGTTTATATCGATTCTGACCATTTCAAATCAACGCCGATCTCAGTTGTATTTGTAATTAGAATCGATATGGCAACCCCCTCCACTATGGTAGCCGATTCGAGCATATGAAAAATATATCAATTCCGAGTAGAGCGAATTAGATATTAAAGGACATTTGTAGCTCGAATGAATTTATATGAATCAACAGGTGATGTGATAAATATTCATAATAAGGCTACGTGGGTCAAACGCTCGAATCGGCTACCATAGTGGAGGGGGTTCCATATCGATTCTAATTACAAATACAACGAGATCGGCGTTTGATTTGAAATGGTCAGAAGTCGATATAAACCTTTAGCCTCTCTTGATAGCTGTTTCGGTAGCGTCACTGTCCGATCCTGATTTCTTCCCCGTCCTACTGGACGGTGGTTCGATCCATGGGGGTACGAAAATTATTATCAACTAAAAATTCCCCCTCGGTACATATATGAAAATAATATCAATTCCGAGGTAGAGCGAATTAGATATTAAAGGACATTTGTTAGCTCGAAATGATTTATATGAATCACGTGATGTGATAAATATTCATAATAAGGCTACGTGGGTCAAACGCTCGAATCGGTTACCATAGTGGGGAGGGGGTTCCATATCGATTCTAATTACAAAATACAACGAGATCGGCGTTGATTTGTTTGAAAATGGTCAGAATCAGATTTAAACCTTTAGCCTCTCTTGATAGCTGTTTCGGTAGCGTCACTGTCTGATCCTGATTTCGTTCCCCGTCCTACTGGACGGTGGTTCGATCCCATGGGGGTATACGAAATTATTATCAACTAAAAAATTCCCCCTCGGCTACATATATGAAAATATATCAATTCCGAGGTAAGAGCGAATTAGATATTAAAGGACATTTGTAGCTCGAATGATTTATATGAATCACGGTGATGTGATAAATATTCATAATAAGGCTACGTGGGTCAAACGCTCGAATCGGCTACCATAGTGGAGGGGGTTCCATATCGATTCTAATTACAAATACAACGAGATCGGCGTTGATTTGAAATGGTCAGAATCGATATAAACTTTTAAGCCTCTCTTGATAGCTGTTTCGGTAGCGTCACTGTCCGATCCTGATTTCGTTCCCCGTTCCTACTGGACGGTGGGTCGATCCCATGGGGGTACGAAATTATTATCAACTAAAAATTTCCCCCTTCCCCCCCGGTACATATATGAAAAATATATCAATTCCGAGGTAGAGCGAATTAGATATTAAAGGACATTTTGTAGCTCGAATTAATGATTTATATGAATCACGGTGATGTGATAAATATTCATAATAAGGCTACGTGGGTCAAACGCTCGAATCGGCTACCATAGTGGAGGGGGTTCCATATCGATTCTAATTACAAATACAACGAGATCGGCGTTGATTTGAAATGGTCAGAATCGATATAAACCTTTAGCCTCTCTTGATAGCTGTTTTCCGGTAGCGTCACTGTCCGATCCTGATTTCGTTCCCGTCCTACTGGACGGTGGTTCGATCCCATGGGGGTACGAAATTATTATCAACTAAAAATTCCCCCTCGGTAACATAGGGATGAAAAATATATCAATTCCGAGGTAGAGCGAATTAGATATTAAAGACATTTGTAGCTCGAATGCATTTATATGAATCACGGTGATGTGATAATATTCATAATAAGGCTACGTGGGTCAAAACGCTCGAATCGGCTACCATAGTAGAGGGGGTTCCATAGTTGGAGGGGGGATCCAATCGATTCTAATTACAAATACTTAATAACGAGAATCGCGTTTGATTGAATTTGAAACTGGGGGGGGGGGGGTGTCAGAATCTGAGTATAAACCTTAGCTCTTCGATGAGCGGTTAATTTTCTTGGTAGCGTCACTGTACCAGACGTCCTGATTTCGTTCCCCGTCCTACTGGACGGTGGTCGATCCATGGGGGGTACGAAATTATTATCAACTAAAAATTCCCCCAGGGGTACAGTATTCATGGAAACATATGGAAAAATATATCAATTCCGAGGTAGAGCGAATTAGATATTAAAGGACATTTGTAGCTCGAATGATTTATATGAATCACTGTGATGTGATAAATATTCAATTAAATAAGGCTACGTGGGTCAAACGCTCGAATCGGCTACGCCATAGTGGAGGGGGTTTCCATATCGATTCTAATTACAAAAACAAACGAGATTCGGCGTTGAATTTTGAAAGTGGTCAGAATCGCATTATAGAAACCTCTTTAGCCTCTCTTGATAGTCTGTTTGTTTTCCGGCGGGTAAGCGTCACTGTCCGATTACACCCTGATTTTCGTATCCCCGTGCCTACTGGACGTGGTTTCGATCGCGATGGGGGTACGAACAAAATTATTATCAACTAAAAATTCCCCTCGCGGTAGCATATATGAAAACATATTCAATTCCGAGGCTAGAGCGAGCAAATTAGATATTACAAAGGACATTTGTAGCTCGAATGATTTTAATATGAATCACGGTGATGTTGATTAAATATTCATAATTAAGGCTTACGTGGTCAAACGCTCGAATCGCTTACCATTAGTGGAGGGGCGGGGGTTCCATATCGAATTCTAATTACACAAATACCAACGAGATCGGCGTTTGGATTTCTTTGAAATGCGTCCATGGAATCGATTATACAACCTTTAGCACCTCTCTTGATAGCTGTTTTTCGGTAGCGTCAGCTGTCCAGATCCTGATTTCGTTCCCGCCCGTCCTACTGGCACGGTGGGTTCGATCCCATGGGGGTACGAAAACTTATTATCAACTAAAAGAAATTCCCCCTCGGTACATATTAGAAAATATATCAATTCCGAGGTATTAGAGCGAATTAGATATTAGAAAGGACATTTGTAAGCTCGAATGAATTTATATTGAATCCACATTGATGTGATAAATATTCATAATAAGGCTACGTGGGTCAAACGCTCGAATCGGCTACCATAGTGGAGGGGGTTCCATATCGATTCTAATTACAAATACAACGAGATCGGCGTTGATTTGAAATGGTCAGAATCGATACAAACCTTTAGCCTCTCTTGATAGCTGTTTCGGTAGCGTCACTGTCCGATCCTGATTTCGTTCCCGTCCTACTGGACTGGTGGTTCGATCCCATGGGGGTACGAAACCAAAAAAAATTATTTCAACTAAAAATTCCCCCTCGGTACATATATGAAAATATATTCAATTCCGAGTGGTAGAGCGAATTAGATTATTAAAGGACATTTGTATGCTGAAGATATATATAATAAGAATATAATATATATTATATATAAATAATATATATGGATGTATGTATGTGCGTATGTATGTTCCAGCATAACTCTGAAATGCATTGAGCAATTTCAACCAAACTTGGTATACATAAGATATCTAGAAAAGAATAGTGTGGGGGTAAGAGACATCAGTAGCGCCAAAGGGCACGACAGGGGTAGGGGAGGGAAGGGCTTCCCTGAAACGGGGCTGGTTCTGCCCGTAGACTTGGGAACTAAATAAACTCTGCAAAAAATTTATTGTCAAAATTACAGATGTTAGTATCTGATCCATAGTTTTTTTTTAGGTTGCCGAGATGATTAATGACACTCCCAATCCCTTTTGAAAAATGCTGGGCAACGTAATTGCAATGTAGAAGGGGCGTTAGTTAGGGAGAAGAAAGAGGGAAAGAGTAAGGTCGGGAGAGAGACAGTTTATCAGTTGTCATTCAGAGCTTTCCCGGGCAGTGCTAGGTTGGTCAGCTAATATATATATATATTTATACACTATTAAGCCTAAATTCGGAAAGATCTTGATAAAATTCTTACAGACGCATTTTAGCATTTTGTTAATGCTGCGACGCTCTGTTGGTAATCTCACCTATGCATTATTCAGCAACACAGGAAACTGTTTTTTTGTTCCCTTTGTTTTTATAAGGGAAGATAGCGTGAGAATGGTTGTCTTCAAGGGCAAGTGTTATAAGCTTATCTAGGAATGATTCCTTTTCTCCCTTTCCTTTATCTCTTTCGCTAAAATAAAAGGTCCTGTTTGTCTGTCTGTTTGCGTGTCTGTCTGTTATTTTCGAAAAAATTTTATGCTATCATAGTCCTTAATCATTTTCCAATTTACGAAATGAACTCTCCGCACTTCTTCATTCTCGTTCGACCACATTCTTTTTAATCCAACATTCCCTTTATTTCTTTTATGGCAGCGATCTATATTTTTGAGAAGTGGCTTCGCAACTCACTCTTTTTCCCTTCTACTTTCTTAAATTATTATGCTTTATTTATGAAAGTACGGCAACATGCGGATGAAAATAACACATATATGACAAAATAAATAAATAATACGGAAAATTCATCAAAGAAAGGAAACTAATTTTCTCTAATAGTCCTTACAGAGCAACACAATAAAACTAAACATCCGAAAGGAGAAAGTTTTATCACTCTGACAAATCGCAAGTACCTGGAATATTAGCTCTAGATCATTTCTGTGGGAGAAGTTACAGGAAAAAAGTCGTTGATCTAATCTCCACCGTTCGACACGACGCATTCCCTGTAAGTGTGAAATTAAAGACGAATGCTCTGTGCGAGGATCTTGCACCAAATCAGCAATTTCATTTATTTACAGAGTAAACAGTATGCATGATGAGCGCTTCGGAGATGAATTGTGTCGTATGTATGACATCAGTGTACCAAAGGCTGTTTGGTCTCACTGCAAGGAGCTGTCAATGCTCTAGTTTAGTAAACAGCGTATTGACAGCTCCCTGCAAGGAGACCAAACCACCTTGAAACACTAATATCAACACATACCACACTAACGCTCCATCTCTGCGCTTCAACCTTCCTCTTTTATTGAGATTCGAATACCTATATTATATTTTCACTGAGGAGATTTAGGTCATCAGTCTCTTTATAAAATCCATCTTTTTGCTTTCAAAGAACACTTCACTCTTATATCATCCTAATTACATTCCTTTTTAACTTTTTCTGGTTTCAGTTACCCTTAGTGCCTCACTTTAAGCAATATCACCTTCAAATTGCAGACAGTTTCGTACTTTCAGAATTCTATATTCATTATCTTAAACTTAAATTTCACCATCTTTCCACATCATGCACTCTAAGGTCCATTCACAAATCCATTTTTCAACCAAAGCCTGTTCTTTCTTTCACTTCTCTCATTAGTCCACAGAAAAAAATACTAACTAATCATACAGATAAGACCACTTTTAAATCAAACCAGTTACCCTCCTGTCCATACACTCTGATAAAATTAACTTATATAACAAAAATTCGTATCACTTTCATTAATCTATCTTCTACACCATAAACCCTTTACGCCATCCACAACAGTTTTTCTCTTTAATGGTTAATTTCTCACGCGACTGTTTCTAACAAATTCTTGATCTACAGTAAATGCATTTATTTTAAGCAGGTTCCCCCATCAATCCTTCAGATATCTGTTTCAGTTTCTTAATCAAAAGCAAAATTTACCTCTCATTTCTTGTTTCAATTACCTTAAATAACTCTCCCTTATACATAATCACAATAATTCATCTAGCTGATTCGTTTGAAACCTTTTCTTCATCCAGATATATCTTTGCAGATTCCATTAATAATAATATCAACATTTTTGTTAAATAGTATAGAATAATATAAATGCAATGGTGTCCCAGTTTCCTATATAAATGCATACAAGAACACAATCTAAGCCCTCCTCTGCCTAGCAGCGAAGTGTACATTTGTATTTAATGCTAATTATTTGGTTATTCTGCCCAATACTATTGCTGGCTTCTACCACAGTCTAGTCAAATGACAACACATAAGCGTGGGTGTGTGTGTGTGTGTGTGTGTGTTGTGTTTGTCTGGTTTTGTTGTGTGGGTGTGTTATGTATGTATGGATGTATGCATGTATGTATGTGTATATATATATATATATATATATATATTATATATATACATATATATATATATATATATATATATATATATATATATATATTCTTCCTTCATAACAAGTAGCTAAAGTCAAGTTAATTTAATTAATCAGTTGGTCATTGTGGGATCATGAGTTATACCAAACATGAACGGTCCTTTGGTGATACTGCCTTTCTTGTTCTCAACTAAGAAGGGAGAGAAGAGAAAGCGAACAGATACTTGTAACTTCGTGCGCATCTGTGGATGCAGTGTTTGGCTGCATACTTAAGCTTTATTTTTTTATGCTTTACCCCATTGCATTGCATACTGTGCATCAGTGACAGCAACTGTGCAGCGAGATTGTAAGTGAGTGAATGCACTGTTGTATTGTTGCTGTGCTTCGGACGTGCCTCTCTTGGCAATGGAGTATTCTATGTTTTAACTTCCTGAACAGAATAGAACTTTCTCTTACAAAGGATTCTTCTGCGTTTCTTTCTTTCTGTGCTCTCTTCCATCTGAAAGCATGGATTTGTGTGATTAATTACAGTTTTTTTTTTTTTTAAGTTGTCTGTCTCTCCGCACGACATACAGAAAGAAATAAACGACCTTTACCAAATGAAAGGAAATATATATATATATATATATATATATATATATATATATATATATATATATATATATATATATATATATAGACAAAATAATCTTTAAAAATCTCGACATCCTTCACAGGAAACTTGGCGGCGTGAATGGTAATAGACAGAAAGGGATACAGATCGAAAGAAAATTCCAATTTTCAGCTTCGAAATTGAACTCCTGTGTCATTTCAAGACCCGATTATGCAAATTAGATGGCATTGTTCCAGGCGAAAATACCTAACGCCGAATCATGCCAGAAATTCCAGAGCGTCGTCGTCTGTTTGCGAAATGGTACGATTCTTCAGACGTCTTCGAAATGTTTCCTTTCCTTCGTGAAGTTTTTCACTTTCACTCTCCGCGGGTGGCTTTACTCGGAGACATAAAGCGGCCGTCTATCAACGCTCAACCAAATTAAGACCGAAGGGAAGGAGACGAAAATACCTTTGAACATAAGGTCGTGCGGTGTATGTGTGTGTCTTTGTTCCTAGGAAATATGTCAGAATCTTTAATACAGATAAATAATATATTGCAATTTTCCTGCCCCTTCAACTCCGGCTTCTCCCACTTACACACACGTGCACACACAAATATATGAGGCACACGCACACACGCGACTGCCGGATACAACTTTTATCTGTTCAATTCCCATTGAGGATTCATGTTTGTCTTCTTGAAACGACACTTGCATGCGTGAAAAAAAAAACTGTTAAAGTGTTAAGAGGTACAAACAAGAAGTTATTAGCCACTGGGGAAGTACTACAATACATCTTTTTTATATGCTATGATAAATAATCAGGTTTCTTTAGATGATCTTAAGCACTGAAGGTTAGCCATTTGCATAAAATGAAGACCACACTATTTAAACTATTATAATTATTGATCCCTTAGCAGCCAAGAGAAGCAGACGATTAAGAAGAGAAAATTGCTTTTTTACTAAATTTTCTGACATTGCAGAACTCTTCACCTTCATGGCTTGCAATGCTACAAGCCATTTTACTGTCTCGAGAGAAACGTAACATGCCAAACCCATTTGTGGAAATAAAATTATTTTACTCACGTTCAGGATGAAAATGGCTGTGTCCTCTCTAAATTTTAGAATAGAAAAATGGAAAAAACCATTAAAATTTTTTTATTAGAAGAAAAGAAAGTCTCAAAACATTCACTTGTAATACGCTATGGAATTATCTCCCATAATCTGTTTTCTTAACTTCTATAACGTCCGGTCTTCCAAGAGCTGATTTGTATCACCGTTCAAGGATAAGTCCGATTCATTTTTAATTACATTCTATTTCATTTTTACCTATGCTATGTGCAGATCTTGGCTACATAAGGACACTGTTGCCTCTGCCACTGGGCTTCGAATAAAAGGTGATTTATATATCAATACGAAGCACATTATACTACTTTTTTTTTTTTTTTTTTTACCAAATGTTAGCAAGCAAACCTAAAGTCCGCTTTAGTTTAACTCTGAAAATCATGGGAAAAGAAGATTTAACAAAAGATTATTACGCTAATTATCAGGAAGACACGCTCTGTTGATGAAATCCTGGCGAAAAGACGAGCGGCTTTTATGAGATGAATTGGGCTTGGTAATACCCGTGAATCAGCAACATGCTGTGATCCGATGTACGCGATGATAGAGCAAAAGTTGCCAACAGGGAATGAGGTTGGTTTCGTGATCTTAATAAGAATGTGCATTCGTTCGTTTTTCATTTTTTACGATGCCTTGCATAACCTGATGCAGTCCCCTATTCACCCAGGTTATTGCAGGTTCACTTACCTGCGTTCACTTGTCCAGTAAGATATATATATATATATATATATATATATATATATATATATATATAATATATATATATATATATATATATATATATATATATATATATATATATGAATAATCATCACATCACTATGATTCATGCAAATTATTCGAGCTACAGTTGTCCTTTAATATCTAATTCGCTCTACCTTGGAATTAATATATTTTCATATATGTAAATCGAAGGGGAATTTTTCAGTTGATATCAACTAAAAAACATCCCTTCGGTTTACCTATATGAAAATATATTAATTCCGAGGTAGAGCGAACTAGATATTAAAGGACATTTGTAGCTCGAATAATAATATATATATATATATATATTATATATATATATATATAATATAATATATTATATACATATATATATATATATAATATATATATATATATATATATATATATTATATAGTATATATATATATTGTTACGAAGTGCCAAGCATCTGGTTACCATTCATCAATTGTTACCTCACAAAAGCCAGACACCTGAACTCTCATCACAGGTATTAAACGACTGAATACTCTAAAGGCAACATGATCCCTTAACAACTTACCAGTATTGCAGAAAATCAGACTAAGTTCATCAAAACAGGTGTGAGGTAATCTTGTAAGTAATTAAATTAATCAAAGGGCATCACTCCATCAACAACTTTAAAATTCTAAGTATTTCCCTGATTTCAGAAGTCTAAGTACTTCCCTATTTCTAAGTCCCTTCAAGTAAATTGAAGGAAAACAGATTAATTACCACTCTATGTTTCTACCTAATATAATCATAATCATATGCAAATATACTGGTATAAAAATAAAAACACTTATAAAAATTTTAAATACAAAAATTTATTATTAAACTCAA